>NC_092250.1:14043099-14363099 GCF_036320965.1 Panulirus ornatus
CTCAGCCATCCTAGATCATAAGGCCTGTCCATTTGAGACACGAGACATGGTAATTCCCGTCTCGATCTCGTTGGTTACCTACCTGGAGAAGGGCTTCGGTGTTTGTATAACATTATCTCTCTTGCTGGCAAATAGCCAAGAGTGATCTACAGAAACTCGTATGGAACTTCCTCAGTTGTCTAGGTTGTATGATAACTCGAAGGGTGGGCCGTTTTGATACCTGCTTTTTTCCTTACACCTCTAAGCTTTAGAACTCTCTACCCTCTCATGTCTTTCCAAATGACTATGACCTGGCACATTTTAAAGAACATGTGTTTTCACTATCTCTGAAATTCGTAAATACTTGCCTTTCTCTCTTCTTTTTCCCCTTTCATAATCCTTTCTTTATTCCAAGTTGGGTCCGGCCTTGGTGTGGACTTCTGTCTGTGACTGGAGGTTCCAACGTAAGAGAATATGAAATTCTCGCTGCCGTACGAAAGGAAGCGACAGATTCAACCCATTGTGTAGCGTATGCTTTGAGGTCATTGACACGCTGCATTGGTTCTCAGAACGGAAACTCCGCTTAGGCATGGCTCTCTCTTAAGTAGCCTTGCTGTGATCTCCTTATCGAGGGAGCCATCACCGAAGATTGTGCTGAGGAGGTATTTGAAGTCCCCTACGTTATTCAGCTGGATTCCATTGATGTGCGTAGAGGTTGATGGTTGGGGTTTAATGCTCAGGATGTTCGAGAAGGAGAGCAGAAGACCACTTGCTCCCTCCTGCATCCTCTGGCTCCCCAAGTCGTCTAAGTATCGGACACTCCATCCATCCATCCATCTTCTCCCTGGTTCACCCGTTTTCTTTGCTGCCTCCGCTGCTGACATGTATACTCCTCATAGTCATCCTCTCTTCACTCATCCTCTCCATTTGTCCAAACACCTTCAGCACAACCCCTTTAGCGCTTTCGCGTATACTCCTCGTAATACATTATCTGACATAGACTTGCAGCTAGGAAAGCTCGATCGTTTAACGAAGATAAACACAGATATAATGAAGAACCCCTTTACTCACTGGCAGACGTTTTGAAATACACTTTAAATCATCATCACAACCTATTTACACAAGAACAGTCATCTCAGATTACACCAGCACTGTAAATTCAATGGTAAAAATATGTTTTAAAAAAAGAAGTGACTAGATAAAATAGTGATTAGATACGAAAATTTGTTAAGTCTATTCATAAAACCCTGAAAATTACATAAAAGCGAGTGAACCTAAGTCCAAATCAAGAAAAATCATCTAAAATGCTGAAAACATTCAAATTATAAATCAGTAGGACAGGATAAACATAATATTTCATAGAAACGATTGAAAAGTTTATCAAAGCATATATCATGCCCTATATCCAAACTGTGAAATGTCACAATTTTTTGTATGGATTGTTTTTTCAAACCATATAATCAGGTTGAAGCTGGGAGTAGACTCGAACCCACTGGTAAAGCGTTTTATATAGGTGTTTGTATCCTCTATACAGAGGGTCTGATCCGCGACCAGACTGACATCAGGCAGTTAGACCAATAGTGTCCATGATGTTAAGCCTAGGTTATCCTATTGCTATGTGTGCCACCTATTTGACGTAGAGAAAATCTACAAGGACGGGGTAGGAAAAAAAAAAAAATCCCCCACTGGAGAATAGGTAGCATTATCACTGAAAATATTCCCACTAGAGAAAGGGGAAGAGACCGTCTTGTCACTGAGGAAAAAAAGATCCCACTGAGAAAGAGGAAAGATTGTCCTGTCACTGAAGAAAAAAATTCCACTGGGATAAGGGAAAGATCGTCCCATCACCGAAATAAATGCCCACTGGAGAAGAGGAGAGATGGCCCTACCACCTAGAAAATAATTCCACTAGAGAATAGGAAAGATTGTCCACCCACTTATAGGAAATTACTAGTTAACTAACGTACGTATAACTAGTTAAATATCGTGCATGTAACTAGTTACCTATCGTGCGTGTAACTAGTTACCTATCGTGCGTGTAACTAGTTAACTAGCGTGCGTATAACTAGTTAACTAGCGTGAGTGTAACTAGTTAAATATCGTGCGTGTAACTAGTTAAATATCGTGCGTGTAACTAGTTAACTACCATGCGTGTAACTAGTTATTTTGCGTGCGTGTAACTAGTTAACTGTCGTGCGTGTCACTAGTTAACTAGCGTGCGTATAACTAGCTATTTAGAGTGCGTGTAACTAGTGAAGTATCGTGCGTGTAACTAGTGAAGTATCGTGCGTGTAACTAGTGAAGTATCGTGCGTGTAACTAGTTAACTAGCGTGCGTGTAACTAGTTAACTAGCGTGCTTGTAACTAGTTAACTACCGTGCGTGTCACTAGTTATCTAGCGTGAGTGTAACTAGTTAACTACCGTGCGTGTCACTTGTTAACTAACGTACGTATAACTAGTTACCTATCGTGCGTGTAACTAGTTACCTATCGTGCGTGTCACTAGTTAACTACCGTGCGTGTAACTAGTTACCTAGCGTGCGTGTCACTAGTTAACTACCGTGCGTGTAACTAGTTAGCTAGCGTGCGTGTGAGTGTGTGAGGAGGGAAACACAGCTTCTCCCTCTCTCCCTCCCTCTCTCCCTCTCCCACAAGCCTCCCTCCCTCCCTACTCCCAAAACCTTCCCCTCCCTCCCTACTCCCAAAACCCTCCCCTCCCTCCCTACTCCCAAAACCTTCCCCTCCCTCCCTACTCCCAAAACCTTCCCCTCCCTCCCTACTCCCAAAACCTTCCCCTCCCTCCCTACTCCCAAAACCCTCCCCTCCCTCCCTACTCCCACAAGCCTCCCTCCCTCCCTACTCCCAAAACCTTCCCCTCCCTCCCTACTCCCAAAACCCTCCCCTCCCTCCCTACTACCACAAGCCTCCCCTCCCTCCCTACTCCCACAAGCCTCCCTCCCTCCCTACTCCCAAAACCCTCCCCCCACGGGCTCCCCCCACAGGCCTGTCCCCCCCCCCCCCCCCGGGGGCACTCCCACAAGCCCCCACCCTCCACCCCGACCCCCCCAGGCAGAGGCCCCCTAAATGGGATGACGTGGGTTGAGCCTCCATCCCCACAAAAATCAGATATTACCAAAACTATTATGCCTAGCGTTCAATGTGGAAGCCAGGGAAGAGGAAGGTGTGTGTGTGTGTGTGTGTGTGTGTGTGTGTGTCGAGGGAGAATTCACTGCAAATGACGTGTCGTTAAGAAGTATTTAGTGCAACATTATATGTCAAGGGAGGATGAGTTGTTGATGATGGGGTTAAAAAGAGTGACTTAATTAGGTCATACGAGATCGCTGGTGTGGTCCCTCGTCACTTTAAAAACCACCATGAGATGGTTGTTAAAAAGGTCAGTTTTTTCCCTATTTCTTTTTTTTTTTTCTTATGTGCTGCTTTAAGGGGCAACTTCATTCCCTTATGTGCTACTTTAAGGGGCTAATTCATTCCCTTATGTGCTGTTTTAAGGGCAACTTACTTCATTCCCTTATGTGTTCCTTTAAGGGGCAACTTCATTCCTTTATGTGCTACTTTAAGGGGCTACTTCATTCCTTATGTGCTACTTTAAGGGGCTACTTCATTCCCTTATATGCTACTTTAAGGGTTACTTCATTCCCTTATGTGCTGCTTTAAGGGGTTACTTCATTCCCTTATGTGCTGCTTTAAGGGGCAACTTACTTCATTCCCTTATGTGCTACTTTAAGGGCAACTTCATTCCCTTATATCCTCCTTTAAGGATATCGTCGTTCATTCCCACTTACGGCCTTAAAAGGGTTGAGGTTTGTTAAGGGAAAATTTGATACAGAGAAGAAAAATCCAAACGTTTCGTTTGGGTTGACAAATAGGCTGGTGTGTCGTTGAGGCCAGAGTGCATTAGACCCATTGAATGGTGGTCGATTTCATTACAAGATATGTTTTCGTTATACAAGGTATAGTGGTATTATCTGCGGTGAAATATGAGAGCTGACAGTGATTTACAGTGAAGTATGAAAGCTGACAGTGATCTGCGGTGAAATATGAGAGCTGACAATGATCTACAGTGAATATGAGAGCTGACAGTGATCTTACAGTGAAGGAGCGGACAGTGATCTACAGTGAAGTATAAAAGCTGTCGGTGATCTACAGTGAAATATGAGAGCTGACAGTGATCTTACAGTGAAGGAGCGGACAGTAATCTACAGTGAAGTATGAGAGCTGACAGTAATCTACAGTGAAGAATGAAAGCTGACAGTGATCTACAGAGAAGTATGAGAGTTAACAGTGATCTACTGTGAAGTATGAGAGCTAACAGTGATCTGCTGTGAAGTATGAGAGCTGACAGTGATCTACAGTGAAGAGTGAGAGCTGCAGTGATATACAGTGAAGAATGAGAGCTGAAGTGATATACAGTGAAGTATGAGAGCTGACAGTGATCTACAGTGAAGTATGAGAGCTGACAGTGATCTACAGTGAAGTTTGAGAGCTGACAGTGATCTACAGTGAAGTATAAGAGCTGACAGTGATCTACAATGAAGTATGAGAGCTGACAGTGATCTGCAGTGAAACATGAGGACTGGCTAACAGTGATCTACAGTGAAGTATGAGAGCTATTAGGGAACTTTTTGATGTAATGTTACATGATCACTGAAAAAAAAGGGACTGTAATGTAAAAGTTGACAGTGAAGTGCAGTGTAATGTCATAGGAGAACTGGCATTGGGCTGTAGTGTATTATAAAACTTGGCAGTGAGTGCAGTGTAATATCACGTGAGAAATGGCCGTGGGCTGAACTGTATCATGAACGCTGACAATGCGTGTGTGCGTGTGTGTGTGTGTGTGTGTGTGTGTGTGTGTGTGTGTGTGTGAGCTGTGATAAGACACTGTTGACGGCAGGGCACTGTTATAATGCCATGTGACGGCAGGGCACAGTTATAATGCCATGTGATGGCAGGGCACAGTTATAATGCCATGTGACGGCAGGGCACAGTTATAATGCCATGTGACGGCAGGGCACTGTTATAATGCCATGTGACGGCAGGGCACAGTTATGATGCCATGTGACGGCAGGGCACTGTTATAATGCCATGTGACGGCAGGGCACTGTTATAATACCATGTGACGGCAGGGCACTGTTATAATGCCATGTGACGGCAGGGCACAGTTATGATGCCATGTGATTGCCCATGTGACGGTAGGAGAGACTTGTGTTGTTGTGACGGTGCGACACTGTATTGCACCAGATGATCAACTGTGTGGTTGTAAAACACGTGTGTTGCACTGCGCTTCACTGCCAGCTTCCAGGGGACGCTGTAGTTCACTGTTAGCTTTCAGGGGACGCTGTAGTGCACTGCCAGCTTTCAGGTTACACTGTAGTCCACTGCCAGCTTTCAGGTTACACTGCAATGCACTGCCAGCTCTCAGATTACACTGCAGTGCACTGCAAACTTCATAGTACACTGCTCTTCACTGACCATCTCCGTGAAGGCCAAACTCTGTGTCACATGTCCTTCTCTGTGTCGCCCCAAAACGTAGCAGATTTCCCTTCTGTTAAAAATATATCATAATCTATGTCTATGTCTATCCCTGGGGATAGGGGATTAAGAATACTTCCCACGTATTCCCTGCGTGTCGTAGAAGGCGACTAAAAGGGGAGGGAGCGGGGGGCTGGAAATCCTCCCCTCTCTTTTTTTTTTTTTAAATTTTCCAAAAGAAGGAACAGAGAAGGGGGCCAGGTGAGGATATTCCAAAAAAGGCCCAGTCCTCTGTTCCTAACGCTACCTCGCTAACGTGGGAAATGGCGAATAGTTTAAAAGAAAGGAAAAAATTGTCTATGATTAATGGCTGTTGAAAACTAACCACACCTTACGTGTTTAATGATGCAAATTAGTGAGAGTTTGAGGTCAATTGGTGTCGTCTTCTCATAAGGCCTGATTAACTGCCTGATGAACGACCAGAAGGAAGTTTGATATGTTCATTTTCATATCAGTGACTGACAGTGACAGGGTGCATGACGTTCATGAGTTAGCCTTCCAAGTTTGTGGCACTGAAGACACTGTTGCTCCAATGCCCTGATGGTCTGTGAGGGTGTGAGGTAACTTCTCCTCCGTCGTGTACACTCAAATTGCTTGTTTGATCGTCAGTCGTTCGGCAATTTTCTTCTTGTCTCTAGAAACCTACAGATGGTTTTTTTAACTTAAGAGTTCCTCTCACTCCAGTATACGAACGTACCAGAGTGAGTTACAGTACAAGTTATGGGGTTACAGTGATGAATTATGAGGTTAAAGTGATGAATGATGAGGTTAAAGTGATGAATTATGAGGTTACAGTGATGAATTATGAGGTTACAGTGATGAATGATGAGGTTAAAGTGATGAATTATGAGGTTACAGTGTTGAATTATGAGGTGACAATGATGAATTATGAGGTGACAGTGACGAATTATGAGGTAACTGTGATGAGTCATGAGGTAATAGTGATGAATTATGAGTTCACAGTGATGAATTATTGGGTGACAGGGATGAATTATGAGGTGACAGTGATGAATTATGAGGTGACAGTGATGAATTATGAGGTAACAGTGAGGAATCATGAGGTAACAGTGAGGAATTGTGAGGTAACAGTGATGAATCATGAGTTCACAGTGATGAATTATTGGGTGACAGGGATGAATTATGAGGTTACAGTGATGAATTATGAGGTAACAGTTATGAATTATGAGGTAACAGTGATGAATCATGAGGTAACAGTAATGAATTATGAGGTTACAGCCACGAATTATAAGGTTACAGTTTGTTTTGTTTGTCTCATTGTGAAGGTGTTGAGTGTTTGCAATTGCTTGGCCACCATATATTATTCCCAGGGGCTCTGACCTGTGTGTTTCGTAGCTTTGTAATGTTTGCTTTTGACAAGAGAGTTGACCGGATAGGTGAGGCGTAGTTTAGTGTGGAGCGGATGACTTCTTCCATAGACGATACTACGGGATTCTTTTCTTCGTGTTTAGGTGATGGGGTTTTGGCATTGTGGGCAGATGGGGTTAAAGGGCTGGTCATCATCAGCTCGCACGAGCAGTTCGAGATGATAGCCAGAATGTCAGTTCTCCCTTGTGGACGAAGATAAGAGTGTGGCATGGGTATGGCCCATGGTCCGTCACAGCATGGAAACGTGGACCAAAAAGTTCCCTTGTGTTCCCTCGCTGGATAGATAGACATACTGGAGCTCGAGCGATTTAAACCCGGTTGCTCTCCTGTTCTTCAATGAATCGATTATTAGCCAGGAGCCAGGGGTCATCGAGAGAGTGGAAACCCTTCTTCCCTTAGGTTCCCAGCGGCTGCGAACGAATTACATCAAAAAAAACATTGGAGGCATTGTGCTGGATCACATAGTTTCTGAGGTCCCTCCTCTCTCTCCAAATACGCCAAATCCGTACTCCCTTCTCTTGATCGTCTTGCTTGCCACTTCCTTCTGGAATGAGATACTGGAATCCTCTTTCCGTACGGTAGTTGGCAGAACCCAGACGTCTTCAAAGAGAATGCCTGACAACTCGAAGGACTTCAGCCATGCTGGTGCGCCACTTCTCTTCCGCAGGTATACTGATTTTCAGGGTAGGAGCAGCAGAACGAAGTGCTATGCGAAAGCGAGGAGCGTACTGATCAAGACAAGTGGTAAGGGAGGAACTTGAGAGGGCAAAGAAGTAGTTTCCGTAATGATGAGGTCCCATACTGGTTATACATGCGCCTTCCTCAGAGATGTGGTATGTCATGAATGGGGCTGCGTGTTTACTGTTGGGTTTATGGCAGGTGTTGCTATTGTGGGTCTGTGGGGGGGATGTTGGTCTATAGAGCAGAGGTGAATTCGTAATCGTATTTATCAGAAGAGTTCGTAAAGAGGCCCCGGCTAGATCTTAGGCAGCAGTTTGTTCTAGCCTTCAGTGGCGGTAAGATAAGGCTAGAATACCATCTGGGAGGCAGTGTGGTTGTACCCCAGTACCACCTCGTCTACCAGGGGTATATTTGCTTGTTTCCAGCTGTGAACTTATTGAAACCGAGAATCAAGGTCACATGTTACAGAGTTGGTTACTCTTGGTAAACAGCGTCGTGGGCATTATCTGTGGTGTTGATTCTGTCTTCAATCTTTTTTTCTTTAAGTCTTGCACCTTCTTTAAGGTGTCATCAATGGTCTTGTAGATCGATGGCTTACAGAGTAATGTCGTTAAGTTTAATAGTTGAGGCTCTTAACACTATTGCTGGTAGACCATTAACATCATCTGGGGTTGTGGAGCTGATGACCTCCCGCAGGGAAAGGATGAAGGAGAGAGATATAGAGAAAGACTCCACAGTTTTCCCCAGGGTCGGCAGAGAGGGACTATCATACATGAATTCATTATCATTTAGTTCACCTAACACGCTGTCTATGATTGCTCTGGTTGACCAGAGAAGAGAGAAGAGAGGTAGATGGGTCATCCTCCTCCAGCCAGCACTCCTGCTTGCTGAATCGATTTCGCGCTACACAGGGAGCAGAGTCGATTATGTCCCATTGCAAGTATGAGCGAAAGACAGGGAGGACGAGACTTCCTGACGAACATAATGACTACATCTGTCTCTCTCCACGAGGCTGAGAGAGCTCTTGAGATCCAGTCTGGCCTTAGGGGCACCAAGAGTGAGGGAGGATGCGAGCGTGGAATCACAAAACGTGAGGTGGTACTTCAGAAACCCACTGAGATCCTGAGGCCAAGTTGCTCTGGTTCCTACGAAGTGACTACCTCACTGATGATGCTTTTTGACAGGTGCCCTTGGCCTCCCAGAAGACGCAAGGTGTTGGCGACAACATTTTAAACTTCTCTACGTTGTCCGCTTTCAGACTCGCAACTCGATATGTTCTGTTCACATGTACTGGTATTAAGTTGTAAAAGTACTTCTTTACGTCATTTCAAACAAATTTCTTGTTTGATTTTGATGTAATTGCCACAGTTCTATTCTTGCGTCTTTCGAAGAACTCCTCAATGTCTGTGATCATATTACTCCCTTACTTGTCTCTCCTCTGTGGTAGACATGTTCAAGGCCTCTTATCTTATTCTCTGACTTCCTTTGTTTAATTCCTGTTCCATCATTGTTGCCCTCCTCTGGACCTTCTCTATTGGTTCTTTGTGCTTCTATAAGTACAGTGACCAAACCTAAGTAGCTTGGTCTAACCTTTGTTGCAGTGCATAATGTGAACAGCTTGCTATATATTTCCTTATCCATGTACCGTGTGTGTGTGTGTGTGTGTGTGTGTGTGTTTACTATACGGAAAGGGAGTTTCATTATCGTGGAGCCCCATATCTTGAGCATTCTATTTGAAATATAACTTTTCAATTTTCTGTATGATGTCTACACTTGTCATGTCTTCCTTTGGTTCATTCCATTCATCCACAACTCTTGTGCTATAAAAGTACTTTTTTACAACTTTATAACATTTTTTTTGCTTACTTTCATGTGTGTGTGTGTGTGTGTGTGTGTGTGTGTGTGTGTGTGTGTGTGTGACAGAAAGAGCGTTTTAATCCCGCTTAAAAGTGTTCATGTTTTTTATATACCTACCTCTCGCAGGGGACAATGTCTTATGTCTCTTACTTGTCTAAGAACACACAATCCATCCTCCTATTTCCATGTTTCAAAGCTTATGATCCACTCTCTCTCTCTCTCTCTCTCTCTCTCTCTCTCTCTCTCTCTCTCTCTCTCTCTCTCTCTCTCTCTCTCTCTCTCTCTCATGCCAGATGAAATACTTCGTTGTGTTCAGTTTATCTTTCCTCAGAATCTAAACCGCCTCTCAGTGGTATGGCGCTTCTTGAACTAGTAATTACCCATCTGCCTCTATTCTCTTTCTGTATGTTGACTACTAATGGCACGTCTCTAATGGCGAACTCCAGAAGGGGGTCGCCAGACGCTGGGGTCAGAGTCTGGGAAGGGGTCAATGTGGACAGAATACCACAGTCGTGAAGGTACAGCTGTGGAGGGTTGACAAGGAAGCATCAGGTCCGAATGGAAAGAACCTTGAGGAATTAGATTGCTTTAAGTACCTGGAAGAGGACTGGAAGCGGGTCATAGGGTGGAGAATCGAGGCCAAGGTTTCGTGGTGCATCGAGGAGTATGTGTCAGGAGGGAGTTAGTCGAGTGTGGTGTGTGTGTGACCTCTAAGGGAGCAGAGATGAGTAAGTTTGAATGTACGGTACATTCGACTGTGTTGTATGGATGCTGGTCTTCAGCAGTGAATGCACTGGGAAGGAAAAAGGTCGGACGCCTTTGGCGATGGATTGCCCAAAGGACGCTATGTGATGTGAGGCGAGTTGATCGTGGAAGAAACGACTTTATGGGTGTGGTAAGAAGCTCAGTCTGAATGTAGGCACTGACCAGTTTGGACTGGAATGGTATGGACATATGGAGAGGATGAGTGAAGAGAGGCTAAGTGGATCTCCATTTTAGAAGTGGAGGAAGCAAAGGGGAAGGAAGAGGCCAAGAAAGAGATGGGCAGATGGAGTGAAGGAGACTCCATGGTATAAAGGCATGAACATTCAAAGAAGAAGAGGAAGCGTGCATGGGATAGAATGAATTGGGTGGATGTGGTACATGAGGGACGACGTGCTATCAGTTAGGGTATATGAGGTGGCCAGGGGTAACTCGAGAAAGTAATCTGCGAGGTTTTGGCTGAGGATGGTAATCTCTGGTTTCGGTACATTATACATGACGTTATCCATGGCGGCTAGACAGCAGATGTGTGTAAATGAAGCCATTTTTCGTTAGTTCCCGATGCCACCTTCCTAAGATGGGGGAAGAAGTTAGATATACATATAGAAAATATTACTAGGCTTGTTCGTGATGCTGTCACGTTTTCTGTGCTTTGTTCGATACTCTGTTCCATAATGCAGGTATGACTTTATCACCACTCCCACTCCTCTTCTAGTATTATCGCCAAACCCTCCATCATTCATATCACCAGTAACTCCACCACTCCTTTCCCCTGCACCTCCAACACTCCTTTCACAAGCTCCTCCTACAATATTCTCCAGCGTTTCGTGCCTCATTTCCTTCAATGTCTCCATCAGTTCCTCCATCAGTTTCATCCTCACCACACACACGCCCAAACCTCCGCTCCAGCAGACAACAGTGCTAGACTTCAGTGTTTCATCATCTTTAACCTTTCCTCCCATGTAGTCCACACGGTTCCCTTCCATTTACTTCTGCCTGTATCTCCACCATTAGGGGCGGTGTGTCCCTCCCTCCCTCGCCTATCCATTGTACCATTCCACCCTGAACTCAATTCGATTCTTTTACTAAGTCGATCCCATCTCGCCTATCCATTGTACCATTCCACCATGAACTCAATCCATTTCTTTTACTAAGTCGATCCCCCCTCGCCTATCCATTGTACCATTCCACCATGAAAGTCCATTTCTTTGACTAAGTCGATCCCATTGCCAGTCCCTTCACCACGAAAATCCATTACCCTCTAGACTATTAACTTCATAGTCCTTTTCACCATTATCTTCACCAGTCCCAGCGTCATTATCATCTACCAGTTTTATCTATCATTATCTTTGCCAGTCCCTCTATCATTATCCGGACTAGTCCCTCCGCCACTGGTCATTATGATCTAACAGCCATTTACTTCTCTATAAGGTTTCCTATAACCCTGTCTCAACCAGCTTACCTATCTCTTAGTTCCCTCAACCATTGGCCACAAAATAAAATACGTTCACCATTTCCTTCCTGTTAATTGCCTGATTCGCCAGTTGTCCTGATTCGCCATTGGCACAGATTGAAGCAATCGTTCCAAATAAGCTTCAAGAATCCCTTAACATTATCTCCAACACTTTTATCTCCAACACTTTTATCTCCAACACTTTTAACTCCAAAACTTTTAACTCCAACACTTTTAACTCCAACACTCTTAACTCCAACACTTTTCCCCTATGACGATTCAACACTTTTCTTTTCTTTTTACAACTGTTAAACCCGTATTTCCTCCATCAAATCTACCATTCCACCCATTCAATACCCTTCCCCAACCCCATACTGCCCCTTCCCCCCCACCTTACCCACTGATTCCCTCAGTGTTTCCTTCAGTTCCCCCTCCCCCCCACACATATTTTCCACCCATTAAACGCCAGTAGTCCCTCCTTCCCTCCCTCCCCCTATTCAATGCACCAGGTTCTTCTCTTCGACCAAAGAATAGACAGAGACATTCCATTGTGCACCCCAGTACTCCTCAGTGTCTATCCTTCCCCAGTTCTCCTCACTGTCTAACTTTCCCCAGTTCTCCTCAGTGTCTATCCTTCCCCAGTTCTCCTCACTGTCTAACTCTCCCCAGTTCTCCTCAGTGTCTATCCTTCCCCAGTTCCCCTCAGTGTCTATCCTTCCCCAGTTCTCCTCAGTGTCTAACCTTCCCCAGTTCTCCTCAGTGTCTATCCTTCCCCAGTTCTCCTCAGTGTCTATCCTTCCCCAGTTCTCCTCAGTGTCTATCCTTCCCCAGTTCCCCTCAGTGTCTATCCTTCCCCAGTTCCCCTCAGTGTCTATCCTTCCCCAGTTCTCCTCAGTGTCTATCCTTCCCCAGTTCTCCTCAGTGTCTATCCTTCCCCAGTTCTCCTCAGTGTCTATCCTTCCCCAGTTCTCCTCAGTGTCTATCATTCCCCAGTTCCCTTCTCCAGTTCTCCTCAGTGTCTATCCTTCCCCAGTTCTCCTCAGTGTCTATCCTTCCCCAGTTCTCCTCAGTGTCTAACTTTCCCTGACCTGTCCCATACCTACCTACGCTATTCCCCAGTAAACCCCAGTAAACCCCCGTGGAGCAAGTACCTTTCCCATGTCATTACGTGTCATTAGGAACAGGTGGCCAATTTCCCAGCCTAGCTTAATTGGCGGCGCTTCTGCTCCTCCTCCAGTGTTGCCTTCGTCAGCGCCTGAAGAGCTCTCTCAAGGGAAAAGAAATATATGTTCTCTCTCTCTCTGTTTACTTGGAATATTGTCGACAATAAAGTGTATAACTGTCAATACAAAGTGTTCAAAATATCTAGGAGGAAAAGCTTTCTTCTTCTTTTTTTCCCCCATGTACGTAACTTGGCTACGTATTTGATAGAGAAGTATTCTTGAATGCGTTTGATTTTGGGGTGTGTTTTTGGAGTTATTATTATTATTATTCTTTTTTGAGATCTACGTATTTGGGGGTTGTTATTATTATTATTATTATTGTTATTATTATTTTTTTTTTTTTTTCAGATCTACGTATTTGGGGGTTGTTGTTATTATTATTATTATTATTATTATTATTATTATTATTATTATTTGAGATCTACGTATTTGGGGGTTATTATTATTATCATTATTATTATTATTATTATTATTATTATTATTATTATTGAGATCTACGTATTTGGCCAGCAACATTACCTGGTGTTTAGATAACCCAATAACATATTCCTTTATTGGCGGGAATAACCTTCCTTTATTATTTTTTTTCAACTAAGTTTTAGTCCATTGTCTGTAGTTACTGGATCCCACTTGGAAAAAAAGAATTGTATATCCAGATTGTGTAAATATCCTGAGCGCCACAAAGAGACTGTTTGATTTACCACAGACTCATCGTATCTGTGAATATCCTGAGCATCATAAAGATACTGTTTGGTTTACTTGGTTTACCACAGCGTCATCGTATCTGTGAATATCCTGAGCATCATAAAGATACCGTTTGGTTTACTTGGTTTACCACAGAGCCATCGTGTCTGTGACTATCATAAAGTCTACCAACAACGTCTTTATTAACATGGTCTGTTTCTTTAGTCTTGGTTTCTTAACATGGTCTGTTTCTTTAGTCTTGGTTTCTTAACATGGTCTGTTTCTTTAGTCTTGGTCTCTTAACATGGTCTGTTTCTTTAGTCTTGGTTATGACTGGGAGTTATTAACCTGGGGTCTTTTAACGACATGGTTTATGTGTCACTTGCTTGGATGTGTGAACTGTAATGCTTTTTGGAGAATTGGGATCTTTCGAGAGATTACATAACATCATTTGATTCTCTATGTAATATAAGCTTTCACGCAAAGACACCAAGAAAATAAAAGAATTCCTCGTCTTATAAGCATTGATTTGGAGTTTGATCCCTTGTCTTTTTGATCCAATACAAGCAAATGTCTAGAAACCATTTCTTTACCCCATTTTTCGCTTCTTCCCTTTCATATATATTTCCATACCATTCCTCTATGATGAACCTCAATTTTTCTTCCTTATTGCGAAAAGAAAAAAAAGATATCTGTTGCTTTTAAAGGATTTGGAACGCATCTATAAACGATTGGCATCCCGGAAACCCAAGACTTTTTCTTCCTTATTGCAAAAAGAAAAAGAAAATTATCTGTTGCTTTTAAAGGGTTTGGAACGCATCTATAAACGATTGGCATCCCGGAAACCCAAGACTTTTTCTTCCTTATTGCGAAAAGAAAAAGAAAATTATCTGTTGCTTTTAAAGGGTTTGGAATGCATCTATAAACGATTGGCATCCCGGACACCCAAGACTTTCAGATGTCATGGATTTTGATGGATATGGGATTATATTCATCATTTTTTGATACGTCGTCTTACGAAGTGAGCAGGGCGTTGGCTAAGCCTTGTGTTGCCCCCAAACATGTTGCGAAGTCGGTGGGCGAGTCTTTCAGTCCATTTGTGTATTCACTATACCACCAACATCGGCTTTAAGTGTACACACCGCTCGCTCATGTGGGGTCTTGGGGTCAAAGCGGTCTTGGCTGGTCTTCCATTGACGACATCAGCTGTACAGTGGTGGTAGATGGTCCGTGCATTCCAGCTGTTGTGCATACATCAGTTGTGTAGTGGTGGTAGATGGTCCGTGCATTCCAGCTGTTGTGCATACATCAGTTGTGTAGTGGTGGTAGATGGTCCGTGCATTCCAGCTGTTGTGCATACATCAGTTGTGTAGTGGTGGTAGATGGTCCGTGCATTCCAGCTGTTGTGCATACTTCAGTTGTGTAGTGGTGGTAGATGGTAAGTGCATTTCAGCTGTTGTGCATACATCAGTTGTGTAGTGGTGGTAGATGGTCCGTGCATTCCAGCTGTTGTGCGGTAACGCTCCCGCCTGTTGCACAGGGTTCCCGGGTTCGATCCTGACTGTTGGAGGTTTGTATGTGAGATATATATATATATATATTGATATATATATATATATATATATATATATATATATATATATATATATATATATATATATATATATATATATATATACCAATCTTTATCATTTATTTGTAATGTCTTCAAATATTTTGTGAAAAAATACATTTTTTATATATGGAAGAAAATGTTAAATACTTTATCTATGTATATTTTTTTCGTACTTGTTCGCCGTTTCCCGCGTTTGCGAGGTAGCGACAGGGACAGACGAAGAAAGGCCACATTCGCTCACATCCAGTGTACCGAAATCACAGTTCCTATCCATATGGCGTCCCACTACGTCAAGGTCAGGGAAATAGTAAATTCAAGCATTAATCTTATGCTTCCCATAACTTTCGTGTGGACACTGCCCACACGAAGATGAGCTGTTGTGATACCTTCCCCTTTTCCACGAACAGCGAAGCTTTGGAATTCTTTTCCATCTTTTATTTTTCTATTTTTTGGTCTTTCTGTCTTTTTATAACCTTTTCTGCCATTAAGACTCAGACTGGGTCACTAAGTAAAGAAAGAATGGAGACGTCTTCACAGGCAATGAAAGACGTCTTCACAGGCAATGAAAGACGTCTTCACAGGCAGTGATAGACGTCTTCTCTGGCAATGAAAGACGTCTTCACAGGCAATGAAAGACGTCTTCACAGGTAATGAAAGACGTCTTCACAGGTAATGAAAGACGTCTTCACAGGTAATGAAAGATGTCTTCACAGGCAATGAAAGACGTCTTCACAAGCAATGAAAGACGTCTTCACAGGCAGTGATAGACGTCTTCACAGGCAATGAAAGACGTCTTCACAGGCAATGAAAGACGTCTTCACAGGCAATGAAAGACGTCTTCACAGGCAATGAAAGACGTCTTCACAGGCAATGAAAGACGTCTTCACAAGCAATGAAAGACGTCTTCACAGGCAATGAAAGACGTCTTCACAAGCAATGAAAGACGTCTTCACAAGCAATGAAAGACGTCTTCACAGGTAATGAAAGACGTCTTCACAGGTAATGAAAGACGTCTTCACAGGTAATGAAGACGTCCTCACAGGCATGAAAGACGCTGTATCGCGCCAGTTCCCGGATCCCCACTTAGTAAACACCACGTACCAGATCCCCACTTAGCAAACCAGAGATAGGACTCCATTACCCCGTCCGTAGTGATAAGGTGGAGGGGGGGAAAAAAGAAAGAAATACACTCAAGCCACATTCACTCCTCCAGAAAACTATGACATATTGATAATTTTGATAGATGATGACTCAGGATGCATTAAGATGTCCATCATAAAAATTACAGCTAAGAATATCCTAGCCATTACAATTGCTCTTTTTGTATTTACGTCAACCACTTCGACAAGAGTGGTAAGGTTGTTAGGAGGGAAGGGGATGTGTGTCTGTATTCTTCAGATATTTCATAAATGGATATTTTTTTTCCTTGTGTTTTTCATATATAGGGAAATGCCCCCACCGAGTTTATGTCTCTGGAGGAGTTTGAGAGCGGAGGGAATTTTTTTTTTACTATATTGGGAACAATCTGCATAAATTTCCCGTGTGTAAAGGAAGGAAGGAAAGAAAGGTGGAGGGGCAAAAAAAAGGAATATATATATATATATATGTATAAACTTAGAAGGAAATCCAGCTTTCGTATACAATATTCACCAAAGTTGCTGGACAGTTTTACATCGTCATGTTTGAAGATTGTATCGCCAGTGCTTATTCATTTTTATCTTTTAATATAAGTTATTGACACTCGTACACGAACATTGCTTGATGTCTGGTGGTAAAATGTCAACACCAAATAACCAGCATGTATTAATTTCTCATGAACACAAGGCGAGGTGGTTGGTTTACGAGAGTCAAGGGTTTACAAATGTGTGTATATGTAACAGAGAACCCTGGCCGAAAACAGATGCTGGAACTAGACAGCTGCAACTGACATGGGTCATTGTTATTTTCTCCCTCATCTACTTTTTGACCTCCCTTGCATCTTGTCATGACTCGCTGAAATCCAGTAATTAAATCAGTTTCAGATGTGGGGGAAAACCTTGTTGGCAATGATGCCTCCACGATGAATTAGATCTTCCAACATCTAGTATTGCAACTTATTATTGACCTTTGCAAACTTATTATTGACCTTTTCTAACTTATTGACCTTTGCAACTTATTATTGACATTTGCAAACTTATTATTGACCTTTTCTAACTTATTGACCTTTGCAACTTATTGACCTTTGCAACTTATTGACCTTTGTAACTTATTGACCTTTTCTAACTTATTGAGCTTTGTAACTTATTGACCTTTGTAACTTATTGACCTTTGCAACTTATTGACCTTTGCAACTTATTGACCTTTTCTAACTTACTGACCTTTGCAACTTATTGACCTTTTCTAACTTATTGACCTTTGCAACTTATTATTGACCTTTGCAACTTATTGACCTTTTCTAACTTATTGACCTTTGCAACTTATTGACCTTTACAGAGGGCCCGACTTGTGCTCCCTCGACTGATCTGTTGACGTATATAGAAGCTTCATAATCGGTGACACAGCGAATGAATCCACACCGAAGCTTCAGCAGGTCTGAGAAGAACAACACTCACTCGATCTCTACTGAAGTCCACAGCTCTGAACGAATCTCCTTCAGCACGGACATAAAAGCTTCAGAAGTATCCTGAAGCCATTCTACCTTCAGTTTAAGAGCTTCCACGTATCTGAAAGACTCCAAACCTTCAGTGAAGTTTCCGTAATTGTTTTGGAGGATTCCATTACTGCTGCTTCGAAGTTTCGACACCTACTCTGAAGCCTGTGAGTAAACCTATTCGTCTTTTTTCAATCGTACAGGTTTCGAGATTTTTATTCGAAGCTCCATGCCAGTAATAATGCACTGGTTCTTGAGAGTAATTCGAGGTTTTGAACTATCAGTGTAATGCTGCTTTAAAAGCTACACTAAAGCTATAGTTATATATATATATATATATATATATATATATATATATATATATATATATATATATATATATATATATATATGAGCCTAGCAGTAGCGCTCCCACCTGCCACGCAGGGGTCCCGGGTTCGATTCTGGCTGTTGGAGGTTTGTATGTTACATGGAAGTGCGCCTTCATATGCACTATATTCGTGTGTGTGTTTATATATATATATATATATATATATATATATATATATATATATATATATATATATATATATATATATACTTTTGAGTACATTATCTTCACATTTCTGATGAAAACTTTATAACTCAAATGAAATCTTTTGACCATTTATTACTGGTAGAAAGAGTTTCCTATATAAAATCGCGTCAGTTCAATGATAATGCAAATAGATAATTTATGTTGTACTATTAACAACTGTTGTTATTGTAGCGTAGGTGGGTGAGAATAATGGTTCAAATATTAAAGTGTACCGAACTAATGAACTCCAAGGTTCAATGCTACGGTTCATATCATATATATATGCAGGATACGTTTGTTTATATAGATATGTATGTATGTACATAGTCAGCTGTTTTTGTACTGTACGAAGCGGGTGGGGTTGGGGCAGTTTTACACTTGTGGTGCCCCAGTTTAACTAACTTTCTCAATTATTATATAACTTTTTTAAACTTTTGTACTTTGCATCAGCTGTTTCCTCGTTCGTTTTCCTCTATTATTTCTATTCATCAACTACTCTAAGACTGTGAAAGTACTTCTTTATATCTTTTTTTTTAATAAATTTCATGTTTAAGCTTCGTGCCTTCTGTTCTATAACCTACAATTTTCACTGTCTACGTCATCAGTCTGGTGTAGAAATTGTAAGGTTGTGATCAAGTCATTCCTCTCTCTTTTCTCTTCCATAGTGTTCAGAGTTCAGGCCTGCGACTCATCTCTCTTAATTCGCGTACTATCTTTGTTGGCCTCCTCTGTGCCTTTTCTGACAGCAATATGTACTTCTTTAGGTCCAGCATTGACCAAATGTAACAGGTATATTCTAGTCTCGTCCTTATGAAAGACGTGTACGGCATATATATATATATATATATATATATATATATATATATATATATATATATATATATATATTGGAAGAGATCAGTTGTTTACCAAATGGCGTCCTACCTACGTCTCTTCGTTGTGTATCAACCGACTGTTATATTTCTCTCCTGTGTCTCCCATGACGATGTGATCATTACACGAAAGTGCACTTGGGAACTTATCGTCTATCATTTCCACGCGGTCAAGACGGAATATATATATATATATATATATATATATATATCTTCGCCGCGAAAGTACTGTCTATTTGGAGAGGGAATGCTCCAGTGAGTATCCCTTCATTGATGTGTTCCCTTCGGAGCTGAATCCTCCATTCACAAGAGGTAAAAAAAAAACAAACACTCTACAAAGACCAGTTCCAATAACGAATCCAACTCCCTCCCGACATTAGCATCGCCTTGGCAATAAAACCCTCTTGTCTTAAGAAGGGAAAAAATATCCTCCTCGTACCAGATTCGAGACGAGGCCTGGACAACGTTAGCTTGAGTGTGTGTGAGTGTGTGTGTGGGGGGAGAGACACAGTCACTCCTACTCTGGTATGCTGACCACATCTGCAGAAGGAGAGAAAAAAAGGGACAGGAGGGAAAATTCTGATAGCGTGAGATGATTGCTGAGGGATATATAGTTCACACTTTAGTGGCTGTCACGCGTATAGCGCTACTGTGGCGTGTGTGTGTGTGTCGCGCTGGTGTTACAGACGTGTGTGTGTGTGGTGGGGAAAGCGAACAGGAGAAGGAAAGAGACTGAGGGAGGTGAGGAAGGGAGAGAGAAAATAGCTCCCAGGTTCTTTCGTGAGGGGACGAGTGTGTCGAAGGGAAGGGGAGGGAGAAAAGGGGAGGAAAGACGATACAAAACAGAGGTTACGGAAAGAATCACAGGTTGAGGAGAAGGGAAGTGTGAGGTGACATACGGTGAACGAAAGGCGAGTAGCAAGTATGAGGGAGGAGGCTGTGAGGAGACGGGGAGGTGAGGATATACGGCAGAGAGAAGAGGAATGTGAGGACCTGGTGGTGAGGAACATGGCAGATTGACCTGAGGAACTGGGAGGCCCAGACGGTGTGAGGGAAGAGGTCGAACTTATAAACTATGGGAGGCAAAGTGAAGCTCCGAAGACCGAACATGACGGTACACATATGCCGCTCTTCCCTGACAAGAGACTCGACGCTCACTTGTGAAGCCTTGGTTGAACGCGACACCCACCTACCGATGGCTGAAAGTTGCCAAAGGGAAGCGCGTAACACCACGACGAACTGGGCCACGCAAGTCAGCCACGTCACCTGTCTCTCGCTGTCATAATGATAATAATCATAGAAAACGTGTCATGTCCTGTTTTCTCTCTCTGCAAGGAAAATGGTGCCATTAGTCTCCCTTTGACCTGTGCCTTGACCTCTGTACCTCTCCTCCCCCACACACCCACCCACTAACCCCCGAGACGTCGTAATTACACAGAGAGATACTGCAATGGCACTGTGTTCAATCCTTTATTAAAACCGTCTCAAAAAGAGAAAGGAAAAAGTAAAAGAAAAAGAACTTTTTTTTTTTCTAACATAACGTTCGTCTTTATAGAGGCAACACAGGCGTTGCCAAGCTGTAGGGAGCATTTTACCACTACCGGCACCACAGTATATCAGCGAGGCGTTCGCTACGTGACCGAAGTACACAAGGAATATCCATCCTCTGAGCATTCGGTTCTTACCGACGAATCTTATGCCGATGGCGAACGTACAGATGCGATAGTCGGTGGGGACAGGTGGTTGTCGTCGTTTGCAGATGGTCGGTTGTAGACCAAGTGGTTGTTAAACACACAAGGGTGTTTATACGTGGAGAATAAAATGCTTTGGAGATGTTTAAAGGAGGAGGGAAGGAGAGCCAAAGATAATAAACAATGCCAGGTCTTTGAGTTGTCTCTTGGGCTTCAAAGCCCAGAGGAAGGAATCAAGACTTGATTCGTATAAGAGAGAGAGAAAAGAGAGAGAGAGAGAGAGAGAGAGAGAGAGAGAGAGAGAGAGAGAGAGAGAGAGAGAGAGAGAGGACCACCATCAATTCTAACTTCGAAATGATAAGTGAGATTAACTCTTGGCATACATTTATCGCCTCTCGATATTGGAATGAGTGCAGAGGTATCAAACATTATCATGCTGGAGAAATCGGTGCCAACGTGTCACAGATGAGTATAGAAGCCATGGGCTTGCAAGATTTGCTGAAGATAATTTTTCTTCCTCCCACAATACAACTTTACCTCTCACGTTCCACAGAATTCCTCCTCCTCCTCCTCGCACTACATCCTATCTACCTCTCATCTACCTCTGTACCGTAGATGACCATAAACTCTCTAATAACACACTTTCTCGTGGATCTACTTTACATTTTATTTCTGTAATCTCTTGTAGTCTTCTCTGTGTCTGTGGACTTGTTAGAGTTGCATCATTCATTATTTTGTATTTTCTCTCTCTCATCTGTGTCTGTCTTCAAGCCACTAAGCTTGGGAAGTGAGTCAGTTGTTGTTCGCTGATGATACAGCGCTGGTGGCGGATTCATGTGAGAAACTGCAGAAGCTGGTGACGGAGTTTGGTAAAGTGTGTGGAAGAAGAAAGTTAAGAGTAAATGTGAATAAGAGCAAGGTTATTAGGTACAGTAGGGTTGAGGGTCAAGTCAATTGGGAGGTGAGTTTGAATGGTGAAAAACTGGAGGAAGTGAAGTGTTTTAGATATCTGGGAGTGGATCTGTCAGCGGATGGAACCATGGAAGCGGAAGTGGATCATAGGGTGGGGGAGGGGGCGAAAATTTTGGGAGCCTTGAAAAATGTGTGGAAGTCGAGAACATTATCCCGGAAAGCAAAAATGGGTATGTTTGAAGGAATAGTAGTTCCAACAATGTTGTATGGTTGCGAGGCGTGGGCTATGGATAGAGTTGTGCGCAGGAGGATGGATGTGCTGGAAATGAGATGTTTGAGGACAATGTGTGGTGTGAGGTGGTTTGATCGAGTAAGTAACGTAAGGGTAAGAGAGATGTGTGGAAATAAAAAGAGCGTGGTTGAGAGAGCAGAAGAGGGTGTTTTAAAGTGGTTTGGGCACATGGAGAGAATGAGTGAGGAAAGATTGACCAAGAGGATATATGTGTCGGAGGTGGAGGGAACGAGGAGAAGAGGGAGACCAAATTGGAGGTGGAAAGATGGAGTGAAAAAGATTTTGCGTGATCGGGGCCTGAACATGCAGGAGGGTGAAAGGAGGGCAAGGAATAGAGTGAATTGGAGCGATGTGGTATACAGGGGTTGACGTGCTGTCAGTGGATTGAATCAAGGCATGTGAAGCGTCCGGGGAAACCATGGAAAGCTGTGTAGGTATGTATATTTGTGTGTGTGGACGTGTGTATGTACATGTGTATGGGGGGGGTTGGGCCAATTCTTTCGTCTGTTTCCTTCCGCTACCTCGCAAACGCGGGAGACAGCGACAAAGTATAAAAAAAAAAAAAAAAAAAAAAAAAAAAAATATATATATATATTCCTCTCGATTCAAATCTGCTTTCTTCTCTCAACCTTGAGTAACTTCCTTCCATCTTATTCTAGTACTCTCTCTCGCACTGGAATTCCAACCTTAACATAATTCGAACCTGTGTACCATCTCGGACTGGGGGAAGCAGTTACCTATTTATATGTCTAGATCCTTCATTAGAGGACTTAATAACACCCAAATGATGTTTCAACCTTATATTCGTATGAGATATTAAAGATACTCATGTCGTCTATATATTCTTCCCCTGCTGAAGAGTTTTAGATACCTTTATATTTTTCTCAACTCTTCGGGTTTAAATCGAGCTGTGTGATCCGATCCCCCTTCCTTTTCACCTACACACGCTTGGAAAAGAGTTCATCTCTCAGTTTATGGAAGAGTTTGCCTTCAATCTCTCTCTCTCTCTCTCTCTCTCTCTCTCTCTCTCTCTCTCTCTCTCTCTCTCTCTCTCTCTCTCTCTCTCTCTCTACGCTTCATCAATCCAGAGTCCACACTCGTGTCGTACTTGTTTTTATTCATTTATTTACTCATATTCCTCTCGTTCTATTTACTCATGTTGAATAAACTACTTTCTTTAGATATATTCACGATCTTATGTTGAGCAAAGTATTTCCTTTAATATAATAACATTCTCAATATAACTACTTTCTGATACTGAATAGACTGTTTTCTTTCAATATATTCATATACATTCTTGTGTTGTATAAACCATTTTCTTTTGATTTATTCACATTCTTGTGTTGAATAAACTATTTTCTTTTAGTTCAATCACATTCTTATGTTAAACAAACCATTTTCTTTTGATTAAATCACATTCTTGCGTTGAATGAATTATTTTCTTTTAATAATTTATTCACATTCTTATGTTAAATAAACCATTTTGATTTATCCACATTGTTGAATAAGCTATCTTAACTTTTTCACATCCTTATGTTGAGTAACTTATTTTTCTTTTAATTCATTCACATTCTTGTGTTAAATAAACTATTTTCTTTTAATATATTCACGTTCTGATTTTTATTCTTTTTCTTTTTTGAGTTTATACATTATTCATCTCGCATGTTCGTGCCGACTTTCTCCTGTGTACCTGGCGCGTACGTAGATTCTGGTACGTACGCTGGTGTGAGGAGCCAAAATTCATTACAGTGTCCAACCTCATCCTCTCTCTCTCTCTCTCTCTCTCTCTCTCTCTCTCTCTCTCTCTCTCTCTCTCTCTCTCTCTCTCTTTCTCTACCAGCTGTCAGGTTGTTTGGTTGGTTTTGATTGGTTGGTTGGGAATTAGGCTTTTTACAACCGTCAGGGTCATGACAGATAGAAAAAAAAATAGATTCCATTTTCTTCAAAAGATTACATTTGCTTCAAAAGATTACATTTGCTTCAAAAGATTACATTTGCTTCAAAAGATTACATTTACTTCAAAAGATTACATTTACTTCAAAAGATTACATTTGCTTCAAAAGATTACATTTGCTTCAAAAGATTACATTTACTTCAAAGGATTACATTTACTTCAAAAGATTACATTTGCTTCAAAAGATTACATTTACTTCAAAAGATTACATTTACTTCAAAAGATTACATTTGCTTCAAAAGATTACATTTACTTCAAAAGATTAAATTTTCTTCAAAAGATTACATTTTCTTCAAAAGATTACATTTTCTTCAAAAGATTACATTTACTTCAAAAGATTACATTTACTTCAACAGATTACATTCTCTTCAAAAAATTACATTTACCTCAACAGGTTACATTTTCTTCAAAAAATTACATTTACTTCAAAAGATTACATTTTCTTCAAAAAGTTACATTTTCTTCAGGCGTTCAAGGTAATTCCTCTTAAGGACCACTGACACTGGCATGTGCTACAAGACGAAGAATGAACGACTCCATCCATCACAGTCTAATCACTACACACACACACACACACACACACACACACACACACACACACACACACACACACACACACACACGAGGGGAACCTGCATGTAATCCATGTAACTCGACATTCTCATCTCGACCCAATCACAGGAAGGGGAAAGTTCACATCTTTTGTATCTTGTCTGTCCTGTTATCTGTTTGTACTGGCGCGCGCGCTCGCCCACGTGTGTGTGTGTGTGAGTGTGTATGTGTGTGTGTGTGAGTGTGTGTGTGTGTGTGTGTGTGTGTGTGTGTGTGTGTGTGTGTTGGGAGGGGGGGAGGGTGGTGGTTTAAAGGAGAATATTCTCCATACACAAATATCTTCCCTTTAAATCTACTTGATTTTTCTCTCTTATATGCGAGGGATACCATCAGAGTTCTTTGATATTCCGTGTACACACACACACACACACACATACACATACACACACACACACACACACACACACATACACACACACACACACACACACATATACGCACGCACATACACATATACGCACACACATACACATATACGCACACACATACGTACACACACATACATAGACGCACATACACACATATACGCACACACTCATATATACGCACACACACACACACACACACACACACACACACACACACACACACACACACACACATACACACCTCTTTCAAAGCTAAAGCTTACTCTGCCATTACCACCTTTCGAAGAGCTTAAGCTGGTTTCCAGGGCTGGACTCTAACCCCTGCAGCTTGGTTGCATACTAAGATGGTCTTGGTGAGAGCTTGCATGGCCCACGAGGCTGTTAAAGCAACGCATTTGCCATGCAACCTGGCTGGTCTGGCGCATTTTGTAGGAATTTATCCTCCTTTTTTTTTTCTATCTGGAAAGTTTATGGTAAGTTTCCAGTGTTCCAGAATTCCAGATGCTTGCCAAGTGGTAAGGTTAATGGATGAAGGCTTAGGGGCAGTCCTGCTTTAGTATTTCCTAAAGTAACTGTAGCTGTTTTTGGATTGTATGTATATATTCTCTTCAGTCACCTACCTGCAGTCACCTACATTCCCTTCAGTCACCTACATCCCCTTCAGTCACTCACATCCCCTTCTGTCACCCAAAGCCCCTTCAGTCACTTACATTCCCTTCAGTCACCTATATTCCCTTCAGTCACCCATATCCTCTTCAGTCACCTACATTCCCTTCAGTCACTCACATCCCCTTCAGTTCTTAACGTTCCCTTCAGTCATCTACATTCCCTTCAGTCACCCACATCCCCTTCTGTCACCCAAAGCCCCTTCAGTCACATTCCCTTCAGTCACCTATATTCCCTTCAGTCACCCAAATCCTCTTCAGTCACCTACATTCCCTTCAGTCACCCACATCCCCTTCAGTCACTTAACGTTCCCTTCAGTCATCTACATTCCCTTCAGTCACCCACATCCCCTTCAGTCTCTTACATTCCCTTCATTCCCCCTACATTCCCTTTAGTCACCTACATTTCCTTCAGTCACCCACATCCCCTTCAGTCACTTACATTCCCTTCAGTCACTTACATTCCCTTCAGTCACCCACATTCCCTTCAGTCACCCACGTAAAGCGTTCTTTTCTTATCACAAGTTACATACAGTAATAGGCCTCCCTATCTTTTTCAAATGCTTTTCACGATAATGAACTCAACTTTTTTCGTACAGTTGTACAGCATTTAGCCTCTTCCAGTCTACCATCTGTTTTGGTGAAGGTGATTTGACCTGACTGACCACCCCTAGCATCATTAAGGCTAGGGGTCATCGTGTCCGAACAATTGGTCGGAAATCATAATATATTAATCGATAATTGTGCTGTGTGTGTGTGTGTGTGTGTGTGTGGTTATCATTTATCATTATCATTATTTGTGTTACGGGGAGAGTGTGTTACACTCGTGTTGCCTCGTGTGTGTTAACTTTGTATATATGTACCATGTCTTTGCTCCTATGCACACACACACACACACACACACACACACACACACGCACACCGTAGCCTGTGTGTGTGTGTGTGTGTATGTGTGTGTGTGTGTGTGTTTAGTCAGCAGTGAAGAGGATGTAGTGATAGGTATTTACAGTGATGCTGGCCATAGCACTGAAGCTGGTGAAGTGGTCACTGAAGATGGTTTTTCCAGTGAAGATGAGGGTGTAGTGAAGATGTTCGGCACATTGAGGAACATATGCTCGAATGCAAGCTCACGGAGGCCTAGCTTAGTGAAGATAGGCAGGCGTTTTAACCCTGGCGTACTGAGGAGCGTATTGTGAAGATGATGGCGTAGTGAAAGTGATAATGAACGCAGAATAAGTAGGAGTGGAAATTATGAATGACGATGAGGATTTAGTGGAAAAAAAGAGTATAGTGAAGGTGTGGTGAAGATGTAATTCAATGAAGATGAGGGTGGGGTAAATATGTAGTTTAGTGATGATGGGGTGGTAAGCGGGAGGACCATTTTTGACCTATTCCTCCATGGTTCTAATAGTCATGCATATCAATAATGGTGTAACCACGGAAACATTTAACTTTCGACCTGTAGCAGTAATGATGATTATGATAATCATACAAGAATAATACCAGTTCTATTAACAGTAGCATTAATAACAATGATAATGATAATAATGATGTTAATGATAATAATAACAATAATAATAATGAAATAATAATAATAATAATAATAATAATAATAATAATAATAATATTATCATTGGTGTATCTCTGACTGATATCACTGGATGTAGAAGGAGCGTTTAATCCTAAGTCTATGTATATAATCTTGTGAAGATAATATATTCACTGGACCGGTGGAGGGTTGGAGGGCAAGCTGTGAGGCAGGTGGTGTTAAAGTGGGAGGATGAGTATGATGAACGTTGATAAGTTAAGCTGCTGCTTATTTGGGGGATGTGATCCAAATCAGAGGGAAGGAGTGAGAGAGTGTGTGTGTGAGTGAGTCCACTTTCAAAGCTGCGATCATGCCTCTCACAAAAAATGGTATGTGGTAGACTTAAGATGTAGACTAAATTGATATTTTTTCCTTATATTGTAGACTAAATTGATTTCTATCCACGTCCTTTCTTTCGTGGATATACAGTGCGAAACATGAAGTTGCTGAAGAATGAATATATGTGGAAGTTAGACCAAAACTGCGCACAATAAGGCTAATGGATTACGTAGGAAAAAGACGACACATAGTGACAGGGGCATTATCCATAGCGCACGAAATACGTGAATGGACAAAACTTGGAGCAAAAGAGGAGGGGAAATTCGTCCTTTCCCTCCCTTCCTCCTACACCCGTTCCTTCTCCATCACTCGTCACACGACCTGAGTGCAATGGATCACAATATCAAACCCGAGGTCTTTGATGTGTCGTTGGCTTTGATCCCTCGTTCACGGCTGCACCACACTGCCTTACTCCTGGCTGATACTATTCTTAACACGCCATAGTCTCATTGAGCTGTAACGCTTTAACTATTGGACCCCGAGATCTGCTGTGGTCTCTCTCTCTCTCTCTCTCTCTCTCTCTCTCTCTCTCTCTCTCTCTCTCTCTCTCTCTCTCTCTCGTGTCCTCTTGTTTGGAACTCATTATCGCTGAACGCGACCTCCATTATCACCTGACTGATAAGAACAGTAATGTCATATTTTTGTCCAGAGGAAAGATTATTAAGTTTTCTCTTGTTGGTGTGAACGTGGTTCATTCAGATATTTCCAAGATGTCTTCCCGCTTGAAAATTCCGCTCTGCGCCACCCAGTCCTCATTCTAATTGAAGGGCAAAGGTGGTGATTGATCACATAATGGTTCTTGCCGTTTCTGTGAGCGGTTGGACTACCGTGGTGTACCGGTTAGCGTTCCCGACTGTGATCCATTCACGGGCCGACTGGGGACTGAGAGCCTATATAGGGTCGAATTCTGGTTTGAGGCAGACGGTCCACAGTTCATTCTCAAATGATACCAGATAGAACAGAGAGGGGTCGTATGTGTGTGTGTGTGTGTGTATACATACAATTGCACCCATGCATGTATGATCATGCATGTGTCCACATATGCGTACGTATGTATACTTGTGTACCAGCTGTGAATCTAATGCTTGGTCAACACATATCAGATGTTGTTAGGTCTAGTTCTAAGCAGCTGTGGACGATCGCAATATTTTCATTTATATATTCTGAACTCGAGTAAGATCTAAGAGGTGTCTTCCTAGCTGTAGCTGCGATCCTAGTTGATGGAAGTCTATTTCCCTCAAGAGCCATTCACTCGCTCCATCAAGCAGTAAACTCTTCCCTAGAGAACACAACCTGAGAATCTATTCCATCATCCACAACGCTGTTTATAGGTCTAATGGATTTGTTCAAGTTCCCCCTGAATAAATTGGCTGATTGAAATTTAAAGAAAACGATTTTTTTTGTTTTTTCGCTAGGAAGTGTTTCGACGTGAAATCTACAATAGTTATCGTGTTGTATTTATCCTAGGAAGTGTTTTGACGTGAAATCTACAATAGTTATCGTGTTGTATTTATCCTAGGAAGTGTTTCGACGTGAAATCTACAATAGTTATCGTGTTGTATTTATCCTAGGAAGTGTTTTGACGTGAAATATACAATAGCGGCCATGTTCTATTTATCCTAGGAAGTGTTTTGACGTAAGATATACAATAGTGGCCATGTTGTATTTATCCTAGGAAGGGTTTCGACGTGAAATATACAATAGGGGTCGTGTTGTATTTATCCGGATTGTGATTTTATGCATGTGGAATATCATGAAAACTTTGTACGTATACCGTAGTAAAAATAACCGTTCCCTTACACCTCCTGTGTTTACTACCATGAAATGATAAATATCAATGAAGTGTCTTCAATATTCGTCCGTTATCGATTAGAGATCAGAATGATAAATATATTATCAATACGCTAAAGGCTTTTTTGGAATCCATCTGTTCCTTTGACTGTCCACCTTTATAGTTAATGTGAATCCGGGTTAGCTTCAGCTGTGATGCGATCGGGCGCACAAATAAGACTTTAGCAATTAGATCTAACACGATGCATGATATTATTAGACTTTGCCTCCGTGGTGTAGCGGTTAGCGTAGGATCGAGTCCGGTCGGCATAGGTTCGAATCCTGGTCGTGGCAGCCGGTCCACAGTCAACCCACCTGTTCATCTTTCCCTGGTAGATTGGGCCGTGTCGCCTGGGCTAAAATAAAAAGGAAAAAAATGAGATAAAGTCGTCTTTTCAAGATGAGATGCACGTTCGCGTCAGCCCAGAGCAGAGGAAGGGAGCTGAAATGATAATATTCACATACGCAAGGCTTGGTATACGCACTTACGCATCATATGCACGCCAGTGGACGATATGCGCCACCTTAATCACACAACACGTCCCTTAAAAACAATTTTTTATTTATATTGGTTGCACAGTAGTTTCAGAAAAAATAAGAGCGATTCAAAGAAAAAAAAATAGTTATAAAGAGAATCACTTAACGATTTAAAAACAATAGTTTCTTATGAAAACAAAATTACATCGCAATTTAAAGTTTTTATCAAGAAAATCAGAATGATGTTAAAAATCAATCATATTAAGAAAATCGCATCGATGTTTAAAAACTATAGTTTTACAAAGAAAATTAAGGATTTAGAAAACAATATCTTTAACGAAGAAAATAACGATTTAAAAGAAAGATAGTTTGTATAGGTAAACCACTCAACGATTCAAAATATATATATATATATATATATATATATATATATATATATATATATATATATTTTTTTTTTTCATACGATTCGCCATTTCCCGCGTTTGCGAGGTAGCGTTAAGAACAGAGGACAGGGCCTTAGAGGGAAAATCCTCACCTGGCCCCCTTCTCTGTTCCTTCTTTTGGAAAATTAAAAAAAAAAAAAAACGAGAGGGGAGGATTTCCAGCCACCCGCTCCCTCCCCTTTTAGTCGCCTTCTACGACACGCAGGGAATACATGGGAAGTATTCTTTCTCCCCTATCCCCAGGGATAATATATATATATATATATATATATATATATATATATATATATATATATATAAGATCATAACGATTTGAAAGAAAAAAAAAGTTTTCTAAAGAAAATTACTTAAGGATTTAAAAACAAATAGTTCTTAATATCACAACGATTTAAGAGAAGAAAAACAGTTTTTGTAAAGAAAATCACTTAACTTTAGAAAAAATATCAAAAACATCACTTAACGACTTAGAAATAAGTATGGTTTTTATAAAGATAATCACGTAACGATTTTAAAAAGAATATTAAAAACATCACTTAACGACTTGAAAATGATTATGGTTTTTATAAAGAAAATCAAGACGATTTTTTAGGATATCATAAATATAACGACTTAAAAATAATTATGGTTTTTTTTAAAGAAAATCACTTAACGATTTTAAGAATATTAAAAGCATCACTTAACGACTTCAAAATAATTATGGCTTTTATAAAATCACAACGATTTTTAGGATATTAAAAACATAACGACTTAAGAATAATTATGGTTTTTATATAGAAAATCACTTAACGATTTTAAGAATATTAAAAGCATCACTTCACGACTGGAAAATAATTATGGCTTTTATAAAATCAAAACGATTATTAGGATATTAAAAACATAACGACTGAAGAATAATGAATAATGGGGATAGGGGAGAAAGAATACTTCCCACGTATTCCCTGCGTGTTGTAGAAGGCGACTAAAAGGGGAGGGAGCGGGGGGCTGGAAATCCTCCCCTCTCGTTTTTTTTTTTTCTTTTTCCAAAAGGTGGAACAGAGAAGGGGGCCAGGTGAGGATATTCCCTCAAAGGCCCAGTCCTCTGTTGTTAACGCTACCTCGCTAATGCGGGAAATGGCGAATAGTATAAAAAAAAAAAAAGGAAATCACTTAACGATTTCAGAAGAAAAAAAAATCAATAGTTTTCATCACGAAAATCACTACAAATATCACATTTTTAAAAGTCTTTTCATAGCAGCCGACGTACGACGTACGACAGGGTAAATAAAGTTTACCCCAGTCGAAGTTGCGTCGCTTGAGAGCGAAATATAATGAGTTCATTTAAAAAGGAAAAGAAAAAAAAGGGAAAAAAAGTTTAATACAATAGGAACTATTTTCAGCTCCTCGGGTGTATCCTGCTGTGTTCTCGAGCATGATAATTAAACCTTTGATGAAATTACTGTGTCTTCCATTAATTTTTTTTTTCCCCCCGTTGCTTTCCTTTCGTAAGAACAAAACATGTCAAAATATCTCTTTTTTCTCTTTTTTTATACTAAAAATATCGACCCAGAATTTCAACCGGTATATCAGAAATATGATTTGGTATCTAAATATAGCATAGAGGTGTGGTAAGATGAGAAATATGGTTAAGTCTTTTAAGCATATTAGTTAACAGGGTTATTAATTTAGATAGTTAACGCTCAAAACTTATCATTTTAACATTTTTTTTAGGTGTTAAAAAAGTTTTTAGGCGGTATGTATTCCTGCCAGCATTTAGATAGCTCCTATATCAACAATAATGATCCATTTCTACTCTTTTTTTAACGAAGTTAGACCTAAGAACCTATGGTCGAAAATCCTATATATGTTACCGTAAAAAGTGTTTGCTGTGTTTAATGTATAGCATTGTATTGTGATCGTTCTAGCTAACGAGGTCGTTGATGCAATGAGCAATTTGGAATCTTTAGTCGAAAAAGATATATAAATCGAGTGAAATTAGCTGTGTTCAATATACATTAAATGCTGCCTGATAATGTATTGACTATATTTATTTTAGAATTCGGTGCTTATGATCATGCTACAGGTGTATATATATATATATATATATATATATATATATATATATATATATTATATATATATATATTTTGCTTTGTCGCTGTCTCCCGCGTTAGCGAGGTAGCGCAAGGAAACAGACGGAAGAATTGCCCAACCCACCCACATACACATGTATACATATACACGTCAACACATGCAAATATACATACCTATACATCTCAACGTATACATGTATATATACACACACAGACATATACATATATACACATGTACATAATTCATACTGTCTGCCTTTATTCATCCCCATCGCCACCTCGCCACACATGTAATAACAACCCCCTCCCCCCTCATGTGTGCGAGGAAGTGCTAGGAAAAGACAACAAAGGCCACATTCGTTCATACTCAGTCTCTAGCTGTCATGTAATAATGCACCGAAACCACAGCTCCCTTTCCACATCCAGGCCCCACACAACTTTCCATGGTATACCCGAGACGCTTCACATGCCCTGGTTCAATCCATTGACAGCACGTCGGCCCCGGTATACCACATCGTTCCAATTTACTCTATTCCTTGCACGCCTTTCACCCTCCTGCATGTTCGGGCCCCGATCACTCAAAATCTTTTTCACTCCATCTTTCCACCTCCAATTTGGTCTCCCACTTCTCCTCGTTCCCTCCACCTCTGACACATATATCCTCTTTGTCAATCTTTCCTCACTCATTCTCTCCATGTGACCAAACCATTTCAAAACACCCTCTACTGCTCTCTCAACCACACTCTTTTTATTACCACACATCTCTCTTACCCTATCATTACTTACTCGATCAAACCACCTCACACCACATATTGTCCTCAAACATCTCATTTCCAGCACATCCACCCTCCTCCGCACAACTCTATCCATAGCCCACGCCTCGCAACCATACATCATTGTTGGAACCACTATTCCTTCAAACATACCCATTTTTCCTTTCCGAGATAATGTTCTCGACTTCCACACATTCTTGAAGGCTCCCAGAATTTTCGCCCCCTCCCCCACCCTATGATTCACTTCCGCTTCCATGGTTCCATCCGCTGCCAAATACACTCCCAGATATCTAAAACACTTCACTTCCTCCAGTTTTTCTCCATTCAAACTTACCTCCCAATTGACTTGACCCTCAACCCTACTGTACCTAATAACCTTGCTCTTATTCACATTTACTCTTAACTTTCTTCTTTCACACACTTTGCCAAACTCAGTCACCAGCTTCTGCAGTTTCTCACATGAATCAGCCACCAGCGCTGTATCATCAGCGAACAACAACTGACTCACTTCCCAAGCTCTTTCATCCACAACAGACTGCATACTTGCCCGTCTTTCCAAAACTCTTGCATTCACCTCCCTAACAACCCCATCCATAAACAAATTAAACAACCATGGTGACATCACACACCCCTGCCGCAAACCTACATTCACTGAGAACCAATCACTTTCCTTTCTTCCTACACGTACACATGCCTTACATCCTCGATAAAAACTTTTCACTGCTTCTAACAACTTGCCTCCCACACCATATATTCTTAATACCTTCCACAGAGCAACTCTATCAACTCTATAATATGCTTTCTCCAGATCCATAAATGCTACATACAGATCCATTTGCTTTTCTAAGTATTTCTCACATACATTCTTCAAAGCAAACATCTGATCCACACATCCTCTACCACTTCTGAAACCACACTGCTCTTCCCCAATCTGATGCTCTGTACATGCCTTCACCCTCTCAATCAATACCCTCCCATATAATTTACCAGGAATACTCAACAAACTTATACCTCTGTAACTTGAGCACTCACTCTTATCCCCTTTCCCTTTGTACAATGGCACTATGCAAGCATTCCGCCAATCCTCAGGCACCTCACCATGAGTCATACATACATTAAATAACCTTACCAACCAGTCAACAATACAGTCACCCCCTTTTTTAATAAATTCCACTGCAATGCCATCCAAACCTGCTGCCTTGCCTGCTTTCATCTTCCGCAAAGCTTTTACTACCTCTTCTCTGTCTACCAAATCATTTTCCCTAACCCTCTCACTTTGCACACCACCTCGACCAAAACACCCTATATCTGCCACTTTATCATCAAACACATTCAACAAACCTTCAAAATACTCACTCCATCTCCTTCTCACATCACCACTATTTGTTATCACCTCCCCATCAGCCCCCTTCACTGAAGTTCCCATTTGCTCCCTTGTCTTACGCACTTTATTTACCTCCTTCCAAAACATCTTTTTATTCTCCCTAAAATCTAATGATACTCTCTCACCCCAACTCTCATTTGCCCTCTTTTTTACCACTTGCACCTTTCTCTTGACCTCCTGCCTCTTTCTTTTATACATCTCCCACTATAATATATATATATATATATATATATATATATATATATATATATATATATATATATATATATATATATATATATATATATTGCTACTCTCTGGCAAGCAAACGACAGTAACCCCGTAAATCAAAGAGGTGTGCCTTGATGTTGTTTTACAGCATTTCAGCGAAACACATGTGTAACGAAGGTAAAATAAAGCTGAGAGGGAATATTTCCTGCGTGAATGAGTGTGTGGAGAGTCACCTGTAGACACTGGACGACCCTGGGATTTCTCTATGTTTGTGTAAGTTGGAAAATGGCAAGTTAGAAAGCGATCTAAGAAGAAAAAAAGGGGTGGGGATGTAGGCGGGGGGCTCTGGCAGCCACCACCTTCGAGGTGGCTGGTAAAAGATGAGGAGAAGGAATATAGGAGTTTAAGATGGATGTGGATGATGAATCAGGAGGTCGGACCCAGCCCTCTGCCAGACCGTCCTCAGGAAGGAGAGTGGGTGGGAGGCAGGAGGTAAGAGCCGTCTTTGACGTGGCGTGTAGGAAGGTGGTCCTAGGACCTGAGGGTGGCGACGTACATATCCCCTGACGAGGAAATGCATCAGGGGAAAAAAAATCGTGAGGGCTGGATGTCGTGGGGGAGGGAATTTGCGTCTGGCCAGAGCCCTGAGGGTGGATACAACCTACGATGCCCCTTTTTATCTCCTTTCTTTTACGAATGACAAGTTGTCTTCCGTGCCAACAGACTCATAAAAGCCCTCATACTCAGTCAAACTTCATCAAATCTAAAAATCTATTCACGCCTTCAAGTGTTCAGGGGAAATTCTCAAACCACGTACACTCTCACTGAAGAATTCGTCTATCGCAACAGTGCCTGCTGAAGTGCAGTGAAAATACATGGTACAACTCGGTTATCAAATGCTCGAGAGAGAGAGAGAGAGAGAGAGAGAGAGAGAGAGAGAGAGAGAGAGAGAGAGAGAGAGGAGGTCAAGGAAGCACAGATGGAATTCAGCTGTGTGATGACCGTGTTACATAGACTGTTCTCGTCACACAATAGCTTCACTGGGAAGTTCTGTCACACTGTGTCACAGAACGAGTCACGTACGTGACCAGTGATTTTTATGCCTTTTTATTCAGCAGTCTGACTACGGCACATGAGATGGGGATTGGCCTCAAATCTTTGGGCTGAGTGGGATTTGAAACCTTGGGAACAAGTGCTGTGTACATGTGTTCACTAACACCAACACTGACACCAGATGTGTACAGTTCTAAGGCAGGACTGTTCATATAGCATAGCCAGAAGTCGTTTCGAAACGCTGTGGTGGGGGTCTTGTGTGTGGAGCTGTGATGGATTGAGGTATGGCTAAGGGGATTTTTCCTGGTACGTAAGCTTAACCAAGCTACAAAGATCAAGCTTGAGCTTTCATAACAAACGCATGCTGGCCATTTTCTCCTCCTATATACTTTTCCTTCTTCCCTTCTGGGTCTATCAAAGCAAATTGGACATTTGAGTTTACATGAATTTCTAAGAATATTCCAATCTTGTATTAAGAGAGCTGAATAGCATTTAGATGCCCCAGTGCTTGGCTTATAAGCCTAAATTCTGATAATCCAACCCAATCTGATTTAATCAGAGCGACAATAAGGTGACATATTGACCAAGAGGCATGACAAAGGTCGATTTCATTTTGTAAAACGAAACATCATCCTCGGGTGGAGCTCTCGTGCGGAGCTATTCACTGCAGGGTAAGCTTTTTGATTTCACTTCTCATGGTGAAATTACACTGCTGGCGCAGTGATAATGAAAGGCTTTTGCACCGGGAAATACATTATGAAGAGGCTAACAAGGGAGTCCACTGAACGTAGGATACACGTGTTGTGCATGGCGTAAGCGAAAACGATAGTGTGTATGTATTTCATGGAAGGGATCACAATTTTGCGTGTGATCAAGTATATTCGTATGAGTCCACGGGGGAAATGAAACACGATAAGTTCCCAAGTGCACTTTCGTGTAATAATCACATCATCATCAGGGGAGATGCAAGAAAGAAATATAACGGTCAGCTGATATACAACGAAGAGACGTAGCTAAGACGCCATTTGGTAAACAAATCTCCCCTGATAATGTGGTTATTACACGAAAGTTCACTTGGGAACTTATCGTATTTCATTTCCCCGTGGACTCATAGGAATATATATATATATATATATATATATATATATATATATATATATATATATATATATATATATATATATATATATTTCATTATACTTTGTCGCCGTCTCCCGCGTTAGCGAGGTAGCGCAAGGAAACAGACGAAAGAATGGCTCAACCCACCCACATACACATGTATATACATACACGCCCACACACGCACATATACCTATACATTTCAATGTATACATACATATACATACACAGACATATACACATATACACCTGTACATATTCATGCTTGCTGCCTCCATCCACTCCCGTCGCCACCCCGCCACACACGAAATAGCATCTCCCCCCCTCCCCCCAGCGAGGTAGTGGTAGGAAAAGACAAAAGGCCACATTCGTTCACACTCAGTCTCTATCTGTCATGTGTAATGCACCGAAACCACAGCTCCCTTTCCACATCCAGGCCCTACAAAACTTTCCATAGCTTACCCCAGCTTCACATGCCCTGGTTCAATCCATGGACAGCACGTCGATCCTGGTATTCCACATCGATCCAATTCACTTTATTCCTTGCATGCCTTTCACCTTCCTGTATGCTCTGGCCCCGATCGCTCAAAATTTTTTTCACTTAATCCTTCCTCCTCCAATCTGGTCTCCCACTTCTCTCATTCCCTCCACCTCCCTCTTGGTCAATCTTTCCTCACTCATTCTCTCCATGTGACCAAACCATTTCAATACACCCTCTTCTGCTCTCTCAACCACACTCTTTTTATTACAACACATCTCTTTCACCCTATTATTACTTACTCGATCAAACTACCTCACACCACATATTGTCCTCAAACATCTCATTCCCAACACATCCACCCTCCTCCGCACAACCCTATCTATAGCCCACACCTCGCAACCATATAACATTGTTGGAACCACTATTCCTTCAAACATACCCATTTTTGCTCTACGAGATAATTTTCTCGCCTTCCAAACATTCTTCAACGCTCCCAGAACCTTCGCCCCCTTCCTTACACTGTGACTCACTTCTGCTTCCATGGTTCCATCCGCTGCTAAATCCACTCCCAGATATCTGAAACATTTCACTTCTTCCAGCTTTTGTCCATTCAAACTTGCCTCCCAGTTGACTAGTCACTCAACCTTACTGAACCTAATAACCTTGCTCTTATTCACATTTACTCTCAGATTTCTTCTTTCACACACTTTCCCAAACTTAGTCACCAGCTTCTAAAGTTTCTCAGCCGAATCAGCCACCAGCGCTGTATCATCAGCAAACAATAAGTGACTCACTTCCCAAGCTCTCTCATCGACAGCTGACTGCATACTTGGCCCCTCTCCAAAACTCTTGCATTCATCTCCCTAACAACCCCACCCATTAACAAATCAAACAACCATGGAGACATCACGCACCCCTGCTGCAAACCGACATTCACTGGGAACCAAACACTTTCCTCTCTTCCTACTCGTACACATGCCTTACATCCTCGATAAAAACTTTTCACTGCTTCTAACAACTTACCTCCCACACCATATACTCTTAATACCTTCCACAGAGCATCTCTATCAACTCTTGTATGTCGTCTCCAGATCCATAAATGCCACATACAAATCCATTTGTTTTTCTAAGTATTTCTCACATACATTCTTCAAAGTAAACACCTGATCCACACATCCTCTACCTCATCTGAAACCACACTGCTCTTGCCCAATCTGATGCTCTGTGCATGTCTTCACCCTCTCAATCAATACCTCCCTATATGATTTCCCAAGAACACTCAACAAACTTATACCTCTGTAATTTGGACACACATCTTAATCCCCTTTGCCTTTGTACAGTGGCACTATGCATGCATTCCGCCAATCCTCAGGCACTTCACCATGATCCATAAATACATTGAATATGCTCATCAGCCAGTCAACAACACAGTCACCCTTTTTTTGATAAATAACACTGCAATACCATCCAAACCCATCGCCTTGCCGGCTTTCATCTTCCGCAAAGCTTTCACTACCTCTTCTCTGTTTACCAAACCATTCTCCTTGGCCTTCTAACTTCGCACACCACCTCGACCAAAACACGCTATATATGCCACTCTATCATCAAACACATTGAACAAACCTTCAGAATACTCACTCCATCTCCTCACTTCACCACTACTTGTTATCACCTCCACATTAGCCCCCTTCACCGATGCTCCCATTTGTTCTCTTTTACGCACTTTATTTACCTCCATCCAAAACATATTTTTATTCTCCCTAAAATTTAACGATACTCTCCCACCCCAACTCTCATTTGCTCTCTTTTTCTCCTCCTGCACCTTTATCTTGACCTCATGCCTCTTTCTTTTATACATCTCCAAGTCATTCGCACTATTTCCCTTCAAAAATCGTCCAAATGTGCCTCTCATCTCTTTCACTAACAATCTTACTTCTTCATCCCACCACTCACTATCCTTTCTAATCTGCCCACCTCCCACCTTTCTCATGCCACAGGCATCTTTTGCGCAAGTACAGTCTCGTCTATGAACTTCTCACTGCAAGGGAGTCTACATTTCCCTGCTGCTGGAGGTAGCGTTTGGGCAACATGAACGTTTTTAAAGATCTTGCATAACACCATGACGCATAGAAATTGTACCTGGGGTATTTATGAATAAGTGACATATATGTGAATGTATATACGTGTATATGCATTTTGTTTATATATATAAAGACGGGTCTTGTATATATGGTTCTGTCGATACACACGATTAAGGAAACCTGCGAACTGAAGCCTATAAAACCTCCATAGTGAACCATGAAGACATCACGTTTTCTTTAGCTACGTTTTCGTTCTAAGAGCCTAACAGGAGCAAACATGGAGAATCTTTCGCGATGAAATAGTTTACCCAGAAATTGTAAATAGACCTTGTGTGTCTGACAAGTCAAGTCACAGTCGAGTGTGTGTGTGTATATATATATTTGTAGATGTACATTTCCCGCGTTAGAAATGTAGCGCCAGCCTGTGACTTTTCTTGAATCACTAAACTGTTGTTTTTCTTATAACTTCGCATTTCCCGCGTTAGAAAGGTAGCGCCGGCCTCTGACCGTTCTATAATCATTGAACTGTTGCTTTTGTTATTGTTATTATATACCTGTTCGCCTTTTCCCGCGTTCGAAAGGTAGCGCCAGGAACAAACGGAGAAAGGGCCTCCTTCGCTCACGTCCTTCCTCTAGAGTATCAATATTATTCATAGTTGTATCATCATTGTTTACATACAGATGTTCGTGCATAAACATTTTTTTTAATGTTGATAAAGTATTTGCGAATGTGGGGATGCTCATTTGTTTTTTGTGCACCTATTTTTTGGTGTATCTGTCTGGCCATGTTTGTGATTGCAGACTTACGCTCGTGTTTTTTTTTTCTTTTGGTGTGTGTGTGTGTGTGTGTGTGTGTGTGTGTGTGTGTGTGTATGTGTGTGTGTGTGTGTGTGTGTGTGTGTGTGATTACTTATTTGTAAGTACTTGTTTGTACGTGAGTTCATTTGTGATGAGGAATTGACCTGTTTTTGCACAACACACACACACACACACACACACACACACACACACACACACACACACACACACACACACACTCACACACACACACACACTCACTCACACACACACACACACACACACACACACACACACACACACACACACATATACATACACATACACCCAATTCATACACACACATACACACCCACATTCACACACACACACACACACACACACGCATACACACACACACACACACACACACACACACACACACGTACTGTCATGGCTGGTCAAAGTTTTCTTATTCGTGGAGCTCTGTGTATATTCCGTGCCATCTCTACCCTCTGTGTATGTATGAGAGGCAGCTGGCTGATGCTCACCCAATCCCTGATAACACACCAGACTTCTCCCTGTCGGGGGAGGGAGGGGAAGAGAGTTTGGGTGGAGGGGAGGCGAGAAAAAAAAAAAGGGTTTAAACAAGCCTTTATTAAAAAAGTCGTGGGGCTGAATTGAATTATTCCCTCAGCGCCCTCATTTTCTATGCTGGGGGTAGGGCTGAGTGAGGAGGGGTGACTGGGACGAAGCTGTTCTGATCTATCTATCTATCTATTTATCCCCGGCTCAACCAAGGGACGACCCACACAAAGGAGGATTGGATGACCAGAGGTAAAGGTCTCAAAGATCTTGTTATATAAGGAGGAAGCGACGATCTAATAGTATCAGGGGACGATAAATCATTTCGTACACCAAGACTCAAATTCCTTCATGAAATAGAAAATGGTTGATCGTCATCTTTTGAATAGGACATTGATGGGATAAATACTTAGAAGGATGGAGAATAATGGACCATCTTTATGTCTTCCTTCTACTTATGCGTGTCATTAAACCCCATGTAGTGTAGTTGTGGAATACTGAAGCGTTTTCATGTATCGTCTTATAGCGTTGCTGCCCGTGACGCATTCATGGGTCTAGCCGCCGCCCAGGGGTCGAGATGGTAAAGGTTCGAATCCTGGTTACGGCTTTCGGTCCACAGTTAACCCATCTGTTCATCCATCCCAAGGGGGTTGGGTGATCAAATGGGTACCTGGCTTAGGCTAGGATATATATATATATATATATATATATATATATATATATATATATATATATATATATATATATATACATATATATATATATATATATATATATACATAAGTATACGTATGTAAGTAGGAGAGATGGCCAGAGAGCGTTATTGGATTACGTGTTAATTGATAGGCGCGCGAAAGAGAGAATTTTGGATGTTAATGTGCTGAGAGGTGCAACTGGAGGGATGTCTGATCATTATCTTGTGGAGGCGAAGGTGAAGATTTGTAGAGGTTTTCAGAAAAGAAGTGAGAATGTTGGGGTGAAGAGAGTGGTGAGAGTAAATGAGCTTGGGAAGGAGACTTGTGTGAGGAAATACCAGGAGAGACTGAGTACAGAATGGAAAAAGGTGAGAACAAAGGAGGTAAGGGGAGTGGGGGAGGAATGGGATGTATTTAGGGAAGCAGTGATGGCTTGCGCAAAAGATGCTTGTGGCATGAGAAGCGTGGGAGATGGGCAGATTAGAAAGGATAGTGAGTGGTGGAATGAAGAAGTAAGATTATTAGTGAAAGAGAAGAGAGACATTTGGACGGTTTTTGCAAGGAAATAATGCAAATGAGTGGGAGATGTATAAAAGAAAGAGGCAGGAGGTCAAGAGAAAGGTGCAAGAGGTGAAAAAGAGGGAAAATGGGAGTTGGGGTGAGAGAGTATCATTAGATTTTAGGGAGAATAAAGAGATGTTTTGGAAGGAGGTAAATAAAGTGCGCAAGACAAGGGAACAAATGGGAACTTCAGTGAAGGAGGCTAATGGGGAGGTGATAACAAGTAGTGGTGATGTGAGAAGGAGATGGAGTGAGAATTTTGAAGGTTTGTTGAATGTGTTTCATGATAGAGTGGCAGATATAGGGAGTTTTGGTCGAGGTGGTGTGCAAAGTGAGAGGGTTAGGGAGAATGATCTGGTAAACAGAGAAGAGGTAGTAAAAGCTTTGCGAAAGATGAAAGCAGGCAAGGCAGCAGGTTTGGATGGTATTGCAGTGGAATTTATTAAAAAAGGGGGTGACTGTATTGTTCACTGGTTGATAAGGTTATTCAATGTATGTATGACTCATGGTGAGGTGCCTGGGGATTGGCGGAATGCTTGCATAGTGCCATTGTACAAAGGCAAAGGGGATAAAAGTGAGTGCTCAAATTACAGAGGTATATGTTTGTTGGGTATTCCTGGTAGATTATATGGGAGGGTATTGATTGAGAGGGTGAAAGCATGTACAGAGCATCAGATTGGGGAAGAGCAGTGTGGTTTCAGAAGTGGTAGAGGATGTGTGTATCAGGTGTTTGCTTTGAAGAACGTATGTGAGAAATACTTGGAAAAGCAAATGGATTTGTATGTAGCGTTTATGGATCTGGAGAAAGCATATGATAGAGTTGATAGAGATGCTCTGTGGAAGGTATTAAGAATATATGGTGTGGGAGGCAAGTTGTTAGAAGCAGTGAAAAGTTTTTATCGAGGATGTAAGGCATGTGTACGTGTAGGAAGAGAGGAAAGTGATTGGTTCTCAATGAATGTAGGTTTGCGGCAGGTTTGCATGATGTCTCCATGGTTGTTTAATATGTTTATGGATGGGGTTGTTAGGGAGGTGAATGCAAGAGTTTTGGAAAGAGGGGCAAGTATGCCGTCTGTTGTGCATGAGAGAGCTTGGGGAGTGTGTCAGTTGTTGTTCGCTGATGATACAGCGCTGGTGGTTGATTCATGTGAAAAACTGTAGAGGCTGATGACTGAGTTTGGGAAAGTGTGTGAAAGAAGAAAGCTGAGAGTAAATGTGAATAAGAGCAAGGTTATTAGGTACAGTAGGGTTGAGGGACAAGTCAATTGGGAGGTAAGTCTGAATGGAGAACCCATGCGGGTCCTACCCTGGAATATCCCTAGTGACACATGGTCAGTAACGCTAACCACTCCACCACGGATGCCCGTATCCATGTGCCAATGCAGCGCCTTTCCATTTCACTGCAATGTTATAAGCCGTAAAGTGTTTTCGTGCACCTCTCAATTGCTCCCTATATACCTCTGAGCTGCCTTCATCTATCCCCCTGCAGTGTCTTCATCTATCCCCTGCAGTGTCTTCATTATTCCCTGCAGTGTCTTCATCTATTCCCTTGCAGTGTCTTTATCTATCCCCCGGCAGTCTTCACCTATTCCTCTGCAGTGTCTTCACCTATTCCTCTGCAGTGTCTTCATCTATCCCCCTGCAGTGTCTTCATCTATCCCACTATAGTGTCTTCTTTCATCTATCCTCCTGCAGTGTCTTCATCTATCCCTGCAGTGTCGTCTTGCTCCCCCACAGTGTCCCCATGTATCCTCATGTTTTCACTAGAGTGTGAGGTAGCTGTGAGGTGAGGCAGCATGGATATGAGGTGGATGGGAGGTGAGGTAGTATGAAAATGAGGTGGCTGGGAGGTAAGGTAGCATGAGAATGAGGTGGCTGGGAGGTGAAGCAGCATGAAAATGAGGTGGATGGGAGGTGAGGCAGCATGAAAATGAGGTGGCTGGGAGGTGAAAATGGGAAGAGGTTGAGGTGGCCAAAAAGGAAAGGTCGTAAGGAATTAGGAATGAGGGACGAGGTGGGGTGGGGATGACGTATCATAGATTCAGTAGGGTACGGAGAGGGACTCGATAAGTGTGGATAGTCATGAGGGAGGTGAAGGGAGCGTGGTGTCCGTGGGGGTGGTGGAAGGCAGGTTGGGAAGGAGGAGGAGGAGGAGGAGGAGGCTTTACTCTTCGAGTGGGGAAGGCAGAAGAGGCTTGGTGGCCTGGAATGAGAGATTAGTAGGTAGAGGCTTGATGGCCTGGAAGGAGAGTTGGCAGAGGCTTGATGGCCTGGAAGGAGAGCTGGCAGAGGCTTGGTGGCCTGGAATGAGAGAGAGAGTAGGTAGAGGCTTGGTGGCCTGGAATGAGAGAGAGAGTAGGTAGAGGCTTGATGGCCTGGAAGGAGAGTTGGCAGAGGCTTGATGGCCTGGAAGGAGAGCTGGCAGAGGCTTGATGGCCTGGAAGGAGAGTTGGCAGAGGCTTGATGGCCTGGAAGGAGAGTTGGCAGAGGCTTGGTGGCCTGGAAGGAGAGTTGGCAGAGGCTTGGTGGCCTGGAATGAGAGAGAGAGTAGGTAGAGGCTTGGTGGCCTGGAAGGAGAGTAAGCGGAGGCTTGGTGGCCTGGAAGGAGAGTAAGCGGAGGCTTGGTGTCCTGGAAGGAGAGTAAGCGGAGGCTTGGTGGCCTGGAAGGAAAGTAGGCAGAGGCTTGGTGGCCTGGAAGGAGAGTAAGCGGAGGCTTGGTGGCCTGGAAGGAGAGAAGGCAGATGTTGGAAGGAGAGTTGGCAGAGGCTTGGTGGCCTGGAAGGAGAGTTGGCAGAGGCTTGGTGGCCTGGAATGAGAGAGAGAGTAGGTAGAGGCTTGGTGGCCTGGAAGGAGAGTAAGCGGAGGCTTGGTGGCCTGGAAGGAGGGAAGGCAGAGGATTGGTGGCCTGGAAGGAGAAAGAGTAGGCACAGGCTTGGTTGCCTGGAAGGAGAGAGAATAAGCACAGGCTTGGTGGCCTGGAAGGAGAGTAGGCAGAGGCTTGGTGGCCTGGAAGGAGAGTAAGCAGAGGCTTGGTGGCCTAGAAGGAGAGCTGACAGAGGCTTGGTGGCCTAGAAGGAGAGTAAGCGGAGGCTTGGCGGCCTGAAAGGAGAGTAAGCAGAGGTTTGGTGGCCTGGAAGGAAAGTAGGCAGAGGCTTGGTGGCCTGGAAGGAGAGAGAGAGTAGGCAGAGGCTTGGCACAAGAGGAGATAAATGTGTGACCTGACAGAGGATGTGGGAGAGAGAGAGAGTCTGGCCTTATCTAGGGGAAAGATAAAGAGTTTGGACTATCCGGAGAGAGGACCAAGTTTTAACTTGGTTAGGGAAACAAAGAGCTTTGGCCTGTCCACGACCTGGGGGAAAGAAAGATAGATAGGGCGGCGTCCAGCGGAACGCTGCTAGCAAGGAGTCAGCCAGTGAATGTGGCCCAGCCACGATTTGACAAGACAAACACAAACAGATACAGAGACAAAGAGAGACAGCCAGGACTGTGGACAAAGAAGACAAACACAGAGACAAAGAAAAGAGAGAAAGCCAGGACTGTGGACGAGGGATAGACAAAGAAGACAAACACAGAGACAAAGAAAAGAGAGAAAGCCAGGACTGTGGACAAGAGATTGACAAAGAAGACAAAGACAAAGAAAAGAGAGACAGCCAGGACTGTGGACAAGGGATAGACAAAGAAGACAAACAAAGACAAAGACAAAGAAAAGAGAGACAGTCAGGACTGTGGACAAAGAAGACAAACACAGAGACAAAGAAAAAAGAGGAAGCCAGGACTGTGGGCAAGAGAGAGAGACAACGAAGACCAAAGAACAGAGAAAAGGATAAAGGAAGGCGGACACAGACAGACACAGACGAACGAGAAACACCGAAGTACATATGCGGACAAATCAGGCGACATAGAAGTTACATAGCTGAACAGATACACAGACCACACTGAGAGAAACATTGAGTGACGAAGATAGAAAATGCCAGAAGAGAGATAGACACTTAAGAGAGAGATAGACAGATGGACGGACAGATAAATAGATATACACACGAGAAATACACAGACAGACAGACACAGACAGACAAATCAGACAGACATTCAAAAACGAAGAGGACCTTCTCACAGGGAGGTACTTAAGCAAGCAGACAAGGCTGGTAGGTAGACAAACAAACAAACAAGCAGCTTGGCATGCAGGCTAGCAAACAAGCAGGCAGGCAAGCAAACAGGCAGGCAGGCAGACAGGCTAGCAAACAAGCAGGCAGGCAAGCAAACAGCAGGCAGGCAGACAGGCTAGGAAACAGACAGGCAAGAAAGCAAACAAGCAGGCAGGCAGACAGGCTAGGAAACAGACAGGCAAGAAAGCAAACTGGCAAGCAGGCAAGGAGGCTAGCAAACAAGCAAGCAAACAAGCAGGCAAGGATGGAGGTTAGCAAATAGGCAGGTAGAGAGGGTAGCAAACAGGCAAGCAAACAAGGAGGCAGGGAAGGAGGTTAGCACACAGGCAGGCAGGGAAGGTAGCAAACAGGCAGGTAGACAAAGAAACCAGCAGCTTGGCAGACAGGGAGGTTAGCAAACAGGCAGACAGGCAAGCAAACAGTTAGGCAGGGAGGGAGGTTAGCAAACAGGTTGGCTGACATGTAGGCTAGTAAACACGTAGACTAACAAACAGTTAGACAGACACGTAAACAGGTACGAAAGTAAACAAAAGGACAAGGAGGTAAGCAGACAGGCTAGCAGGAAGACAGACAGAGAAACAGACAGACAAAGACAGACAGACACAGGGAGGCTTGCAGACAGACAGGCTTTAGTAGAGACAGACAGAAAGACAGACAGACAGACAAGATAGACAGGGAGGCTGGGAGACAGACAGGCTCTAGTAGAGACAGACAGCCAGACGCAAAAAGAAACAAAATACTGAAAATTTATCTCCTTCAACACACAACTCTACTTCCTCCTCCTTCCACAGTTGGGGAAAACTTAGGGAAACTCGCCGAGGAGGGGAAAAAAAAGAAAAGGAAAAATGAAGCGGACGTGGAGGTATATATATATATATATATATATATATATATATATATATATATATATATATATATATATATATATATATATTTATATTCCTATGAGTCCACGGGGAAAATGAAACATGAAAAGTTCCCAAGTGCACTTTCGTGTAATAATCACATCATCAGGGGAGCCACAAGAGAGAAATATAACAGTCAGTTCATATACATCGAAGAGACGAAACTAGGACGCCATTTGGTAAACATGTGATTGTCCAAAACATACAACGAGCGTTCATAAACTTACCATTTTACAAATCTTATCAACAGTAAAGTTATCTAATTTGTACAGACCATCACTAATATTAAGATTATAATTCTTTGTGTATTTAATAATAGAAGATTCAATGATATTTCTCTTGGTAATAGAGTTATAGTTAACAACTGAGATGGCGTTTAGGTGTAGGTAAGGGCGAAGAAGCAAATGGAATAGTGGACATCACAGAGAGAGTATTGATCGACCTGCCTCCCTGGCGTAGAAGTATGTATTTGAATGGTGGAATTTTTTACAAGTCGTGATTTAAGTCGACCATCCATTTATCTTTTTGGACTTAACACAGTAGAGGTAAAAAAGCCGGAGCAGACCTTAGCGTAAGCGCCTCGCTCTGGAGAACACATTATTGTTAGATTTCACAGCTGTACAGGTGCATGTAGGCCAAACACCAGTGGATACATAGCCAATGTTATGGTAAAGGTATAGTCTGCAGGCTAATGGCACAGGTGGAGCAGATATCACTGGTGAACCTCACAGGTAAAGCAGAAATTGATGATAGACTTCATGAAGGTAGCTAGTAGAGGTGGAACAGAAATAGGTAATGGCCCTACAAAGCTAGCAGAACACACGAAGCAGATGTCAATAACAGACTTCAATATGTACTAGCAGAGGTGGAACAGAAATTGGTATGGCCTTCACATGCTCGCAGAACACACGAAGCAGATATCAGTAACAGACTTCAACGTGATCTACCAGAGGTAGAAGAGACATTGGTATGGCCCTCACAAGCTAGTAAACCACGCACAGCATATATTTCAACAGACTTCAAGGAGTACTAGCACATGTGGAATAGAAATCGATATGGGCCTTACAAGCTAGCAGAACACACGTAACAGACATCGACAAAATTCTCAGTGGAATAAAAAGTACAGACTGAACGAACGGTTAACTGGGATGGACCACACGAGCTAGTGTGAGAAACAAAGTGATACTAATGATGAATTTCTCTTAATAGTAGTAATGGGTGTCTTTGATATTACGTGTGGTAATCTGTGGTAGCTTCACAGATAGAACAGACGTTATATGATGAATCTCTGTCCTTCCTACTGGGTTGTCATTTATCAGTCGAGGCCACGAAAACCCAAAACATATAGATGTTTAAGTGAACTGGAAAGCTAGAGGATTTAGTTTCATAAACTTGAATTCAAATGCTCTATCTTTTGTTCCAACCTTTTCTTCGCTTTATGTCATCGGAGATTATCACACTTAGGTCTGTTTTCTTCAATTTCCTTTTTGAATATATATATGTAAGTTTAGCGGAATTCGTCCTGTAGTTTGTCTTTTGTTTTATACTAACAAATGTGTCTGACTTTACATTTATGGATCACAGAATGCATTTGGCCAACTGCGAGCCCCAATTTATCGGTCTGTCTATGTTAGCTTGGAACATAAAACCTTCAGTTTATGTTGTTGTTCTGTTCCCCCTGTTTATGGATGTTTGTGAATTTTGATATCTTACAATACAGCGCCATTGTTCAGTGTCGCTGATATAGACTGGATAGAAAAGAATTCGTTCGCGGATTGATCCCAAGGGCACACCACTTATCATGTCTAACTATTGCAGAAATTGGATCGTTAATCTCGTTGTTTACTGCCAGTTAATCAACTTTCTAAATCATAGGAGTACGAGCCTATCTATTGGACCTAGTCATAGGAGTACAAGCCTATCTATTTGACCAATTTTGATTCAACTTTTGCATGTAGTCTTTGTTGGCTGACTGCGTCAAATGCCTTACGAAGATGAAATGATATCTTGTGGTCTACCTTCGCCAGTACATGTTGATGATGTCGTTAAAAGACATCGAAAGCATTTGTCAAGGTTGAAAGATGCTGTTGGTAGCCATGCAGTGAGTGGGAAAAATTATCCTCGAAAAGATTCACAACTTTGTCTGAAATGATGGTGTCCATAAGTCTGCCAACCACACTCTCCAGACAAATTAGAAGGACAATCTCTAGGTCGGGTCTTATAACCTATCCTGAATTATCTGTGCTATGTTGGCAGGCTTCGAATAACCCTACAGAACTTTAATCTTCTCCTGAAGTGAGTGAGTTTCTCAAAAGAAAAATGGGTATGGACAACACAAGTTCGTAATACAAATGATAAGACGTCAATTATAAATCTCTCTTAATTAGGGTATTGAGGACTCTCAAAAGAGTAAGTCAAGGCCTTACATGTTGACACAGCTGGCGAGCTGGTTTTCAAAGACATGTTGACTCCAAGGACCCTATGGTCTAAAGCACTAATTACATTAAGAACAGCAGTTATCTTCACCAGGATCCGTGACTGAGGTGACCTGCAGATAAAGATGGCCTGAAATATAATTCTGTTGACAAGTAACAACCATCTCTTGAAGATAATTCTGTTGACAAGTAACAACCATCTCTTGAAGGTAATTCTGTTGACAAGTAACAACCATTTCTTGAAGGTAATTCAGTTGACAAGTAACAAGCATCTCTTGAAGGTAATTCTGTTGACAAGTAACAACCATCTCTTGAAGGTAATTCTGTTGACAAATAACAACCATCTCTTGAAGGTAATTCTGTTGACAAGTAACAACCATTTCTTGAAGGTAATCTGGTATCGCTTCCATCTTCTTCATTCTCCCGACATGAATGCAGAACACTACAATACTCCTCTGCTGGACTAGACGCGACCAGAATGTGTGTCTGCCTCTGGCTGGGAATGAAAGAAATGAGCTTGAGCATTCATTTCTCTCAGCCGGGGTCGAGAACGGAGGGTATGGGGAGCCTTTTGAATGAGCCAAGCGACAGTCGTCAGAGTTGAGCCTAACGAATGAAGTGAGAATGAAGTGACAGAAAGGGAAAGAAGGAAAGAAAAAATGGGCGGCAGAAAGGGAAAGAAGGAAAGAAAAAAATGGGCGTTAGAAAGGGAAAGAAAATGGGCGAGTGAAATGGGCAAAAGTTAATGTGAATCTATTTTTCTTTGTTAAACAGATTAAAATATCATTAACGAACGACCACGAACAAGTCTTGCGTCACACCACAGGAATGAATTTCGTGATCCGTCTGTCTGTCGCACGTCTTCGAGGGCACGAATATGCTCTTGTGCTTTTTTTTTTTTTTTCTCCTGAGGGGAGTAATGGGTAGGGATAGGAGCGTTGTGCTCTACGCCCCTGTATCCATCTCAATAGTCATTGACTCTCATGCATTTGTTCATCTCCTCCTGCAGGTAGCCTCGACGTGGACCATCATGTTGACTGGTTTGCCCATGTACTCCTTGACCATCGTCCTCCCTCCGACGTCCACACGCTACATCATCGCCCCCCCCGCCCATCCTTCCCTCTCACGTCTCTCCCTCCCTAACCTCGTGAATTGGTCCAGGTTTAACAATCGGACACTTTCCAATCCCAGTTGACAGGGCAAGGGAATATAACCTGTGGACAGCCACCCTTTGCCTGTCGGTAAGATGAAGTCATTAGTAAATTAGGACTAACATTGCAGAGGGCACTGTCGTACAACCCTTGACACAGACGAGGCAATTAGCGAGGCGGCACCGTTACTGTATTACCATCAGTATGTGTAGCTGGCGTTGGCTGGCCAGTGAGGGAGCCTCGCCCCGCAGCTACTGAGACGACGACTCTTGGGTAACCATAAACACGACGGAGCGACCATGGAACGCGACGGAGCGACCCTGGAACACGACGGAGCGACCCTGGAACACGATGGAGCGACCCTGGAAAACGTTAGAGCTGTCCTGGAACACGATGGAGCGGCCATGGAACACGATGGAGCGGCCCTGGATCACGATGGAGCGGCCCTGGAACACGATGGAGCGGCCCTGGAACACGATGGAGCGGTCCTGGAACACGATGGAGCGGTCCTGGAACACGACGGAGCGACCCTGGAACACGATGGAGCTGTTCTGGAACACGATGGAGCGGTCCTGGAACACGATGGAGTGGTCCTGGAACACGACTGAGTGGTCCTGGAACACGATGGAGCGGCCCTGGAACACGATGGAGCGGCCCTGGAACACGATGGAGTGGTCCTGGAACACGATGGAGCGGTCCTGGAACACGATGGAGCGGCCCTGGAACACGATGGAGTGGTCCTGGAACACGATGGAGCGGCCCTGGAACACGATGGAGTGGTCCTGGAACACGACTGAGTGGTCCTGGAACACGATGGAGCGGCCCTGGAACACGATGGAGCGGCCCTGGAACACGATGGAGCTGTTCTGGAACACGATGGAGTGGTCCTGGAACACGATGGAGCGGCCCTGGAACACGATGGAGTGGTCCTGGAACACGATGGAGCGGCCATGGAACACGATGGAGCGGCCCTGGATCACGATGGAGCGGCCCTGGAACACGTTAGAGCTGTCCTGGAACACGATGGAGCGGCCCTAGAACACGATGGAGCGGCCCTGGAACACGATGGAGTGGTCCTGGAACACGATGGAGCGGTCCTGGAACACGATGGAGTGGTCCTGGAACACGATGGAGCGGCCCTGGAACACGATGGAGCGGCCCTAGAACACGATGGAGCGGCCCTGGAACACGATGGAGTGGTCCTGGAACACGATGGAGCGGTCCTGGATCACGATGGAGCGGCCCTGGAACACGATGGAGCGGCCCTGGAACACGATGGAGCTGTCCTGGAACACGATGGAGTGGTACTGGATCACGTTGGGGCGGTCCTGGAACACGATGGAACGACCCTGGAACACAACGAAACGACCCTGGAACACGACGAAACGACTCTGGAACACGATGGAACGACCGTGGAACATGATGGAACGACCCTGGAACACGACGAAACGACCCTGGAACACGACGAAACGACCCTGGAACACGACGAAACGATCCTGGAACATGATGGAACGGCCCTGGAACGCGATGGAACGACCGTGGAACATGATGGAACGACCCTGGAACACGACGAAACGATCCTGGAACACGACGAAACTACCCTGGAACACGACGAAACGACCCTGGAACACAACGAAACGACCCTGGAACACGACGAAACGACCCTGGAACACAACGAAACGACCGTGGAACACGACGAAACGACCCTGGAACACGATGGAACGACCGTGGAACCCGACGAAACGAACCTGGAACACGACGAAACGATCCTGGAACATGATAGAACGACCCTGGAGCACGACGGTACAACCCTGGGGTATTCATGCCTTACACCTTCGTGAACAAAGAATCCTCCTACCTTAGTCGTACTCACGGCTCTTACAGTCGTGCCCAAATGTCGTATTCACGAGTTTATTAGTGGCATCAAAGCTCAACATCCGGGAACAAAGACGGATACCAGCCCTGCAGACCTAGTGCGTGGAGGAACAGGTTAGTGCACCACCCAGCCTAACATTGTCCTTTGGACTGAGTCTATTATAATAGCAGTTAGCTGTCTGAGTCTTCATCTTTTGCTCCATTTTGTAGGTGGTAGAATGCCACTGTTTTGGAAGGATTATCACCTAACCCGTCTCGGTATCGAGTGGGTTAGGGCACTTCAGTGGCTGTTTACTGTCACTCCTTCGGACCAGGTAGTCTTTTACTTTTTGTCTGTCCTTTGCGACCTCTTTTTCTTTCCATTATCTCCGCTTCTTCCTGCCCGTCGTCTCTTTTTCTCCCCATGTCTCACAAGACAGCTTCCATTGTCCCCTTCCTGCTCTCCAAGCCAGACCTCTTTAGTTTACTTTTTGCACACTGCACATAACTCAGTGCTGAACTGTTATTCTCCACTTAAAACCACTTCGTAAGATTTCTACCTGATTAATTCTATCTCTCATTCATTTTTCATTCCGGTTTTCTATTCTTATTCAGTAAATTTCAGGTGTATTTAGTGTATTCATTTTCATTTACCACCTTTACTCCTTCTTAACTTCGTTCTACATGTCTCCTTCCACTATATATATTTATTCTATTCATTCATTATACTTTGTCGCTGTCTCCCGCGTTTGCGAGGTAGCGCAAGGAAACAGACGAAAGAATGGCCCAACCCACCCACATACACATGTATATACATATACGTCCACACACAGCACATATACATACCTATACATCTCAACGTATACATATATTTACACACACAGATATATACATATATACACGTGTACATAATTCATACTGTCTGCCCTTATTCATTCTCGTCGCCACCCCGCCACACATGAAATGACAACCCCCGCATGTGCGCGAGGTATCGCTAGGAAAAGACAACAAAGGCCACATTTGTTCACACTCAGTCTCTAGCTGTCATGTATAATGCACCGAAACCACAGCTCCCTTTCCACATCCATATATATATATATATATATATATATATATATATATATATATATATATATATATATATATATATATATTCGTTAATTCGTCCTTTTTAAGATACGTGTTTGAGGATTCTATAATCAACTTATGGAACGTTAAATGAGCGGCTGTCTCTCACGATTCGAGCCAAAACACTTAACCCTTAATGCGCGTAATGAAAAGCTTTCACGGGGCGTACAACCTGATGGTGAAGGTCTCTGATTGTATTACACTCAGACGATGTGGGATCGGATTGTCCTGCGCAAGATGTAGGACATGGCCCGGGTTCCATATTCAGGTGATGAGGGATCTGGTACTGTGGTTCCAAACTCAGATAATGGATCTGTTGTCTCTCCATTCAGATAATGGACCTGATATGGTTCCACATTCAGATGATGAGGGATCTGGTACTGTGGTACCACACTCAGATAATGGATCTGATGGTTCTACGCTCAGATGATGTGGGATCTGGTACTGTGGTTCCACACTCAGATAATGGACCTGATATGGTTCCACATTCAGATGATGTGGGATCTGGTACTGTGGTTCCACACTCAGATAATAGATCTGATGGTTCCACACTCAGATGATGAGGGATCTGGTACTGTGGTACCACACTCAGATAATAGATCTGATGGTTCCACATTCAGATGATGAGGGATCTGGTACTGTGGTTCCACACTCAGATAATGGATCTGATGGTTCCACACTCAGATGATGAGGGATCTGGTACTGTGGTTCCACACTCAGATAATGGATCTGATGGTTCCACACTCAGATGATGAGGGATCTGGTACTGTGGTTCCACACTCAGATAATAGATCTGATGGTTCCACACTCAGATGATGAGGGATTTGGTACTGTGGTACCACACTCAGATAATGGATCTGATGGTTCCACACTCAGATGATGAGGGATTTGGTACTGTGGTACCACACTCATATAATGGATCTGATGGTTCTACGCTCAGATGATGTGGGATTTGGTACTGTGGTACCACACTCATATAATGGATCTGATGGTTCCACACTCGGATGGAGGATTTGTCTCTCCCAGAACCAATGTGGGTGGTATGATGATAATAGAAATATCACATCTGAAGGCACTGATAGTCTGTGGATGGACCACATCTGGTGGTTGGTATTCACTTACTTTACAAGTTAATAGTTGAAAAGCATTTGCCCATTGTTGCTATGACATCATCTTCCTTCAATCTTCATACTGTTATTTCCAATCATTAAACCCCCTTCCAATATGAACAGCATTTTCGTATGTTAGTGAAAATATTTGGTATTCTGAAAAGTATTTGACCTCCTCGGAGTCTATGCTTTAGCCCACCAGAGCTTATCTTCTCTTCTGGATGACGGAATTTGTTTAGTTGTCATTCTTTGAATGTGTTCTAGGTTTACTTCATCCATGATTTAGTTTGACCAGAATTGCACCGGGATATTTCAAGTAAGGCCTGACCGAAGGTTTTAAGTAAGTAAGTAAGTAAGTAAGTTTTTATTAGTCAAATTGTAATGCAAGATATATCACAAAATGAAATTCTTCTTGACTTTGAGAGCTCCCTAGTGTTTCTATATTAAAAGAATAATAAAATCAATAAAGCAATAAAATATTAAAGGAAACACTTTAATATTTTACTTTCCTATTGTGATGACAAATGACTGAAAAGGAGGATGCTTTTTAGAGAGAGAGAGAGAGAGCATCGTATCCTTTATTTTCTATCTGTATACATTTGGCTTTGTGAATACTTTCCCATGTCTCTTCTCTCTTATTTTTTTCCCCCTTTCATAATCCTTTTATATTTCAATGAAGACCCGGCCTTGATTTGGCCCTCTGTCTGTGACTGGAGGCTCCAACGTAAAACAGAAATAAAAGTATTCTTAGCATCCTGTTGGCTTCTTATGCCCAACTCGGCAATGTTATATATGTATATTTTAGCTCATTACTGATAATCATGCCAAGGTATTATTTTTTTCCTTCTTGTAATTCTGAGAATAGCTTACCAGACTCTTATCTGTTCAGCGCCTAATTGCATTATGTGTTTTTTGCATTTGTCAGCGTTGAAATCCATTTTCCATCAGTTTGTTTAAATCGCTTTTAAGTGTTTAAGCAGTTTTTATTAAGTCACAATTACGAATTTCAAGTCGTCGGCAAATTTCGACACTTTGGTTCCTGAAGACCCTATACCCACACATTTTGGGTCCTGAAGGCCCGATACCCAGACACTTTGGTTCCTGAAGGCCCGATACCTAGACACTTTGGTTCCTGAAGGCCCTACTGAAGATCCTATACCCGAACACTTTGGTTCCTGAAGACCCTACTGAAGGCCCTATAACCAGACACTTTGGTTCCTGAAGGCCCTACTGAAGGTCCTATACCCAGACACTTTGGTTTCTGAAGGCCCTACTGAAGGTCCTACACCCAAACACTTTGGTTCCTGAAGGCCCTACTGAAGGCCCTATACCCAGACACTTTGGTCCCCGAAGGCGATATACCCAGACACTTTGGTTCCTGAAGGCCCTATACCCAGACACTTTGGTTCCTGAAGGCCCTACTGAAGGCCCTATACCCAGACACTTTGGTTTCTGAAGGCCCTACTGAAGGTCCTACACCCAAACACTTTGGTTCCTGAAGGCCCTACTGAAGGCCCTATACCCAGACACTTTGGTCCCCGAAGGCGATATACCCAAACACTTTGGTTCCTGAAGGCCCTATACCCAGACACTTTGGTTCCTGAAGGCCCTATACCCAGACACTTTGGTTCCTGGAGGCCCTACTGAAGGTCCTATACCCGAACACTTTGGTTCGTGAAGGCCCTACTGAAGGTCCTATACCCGAACACTTTGGTTCCTGAAGGCCCTACTGAAGGCCCTATACCCAGACACTTTGGTTCCTGAAGGTCCTATACCCAGACACTTTGGTCCCTGAAGGCCCTATACCCAGACACTTTGGTCTCTGAAGGTCCGCCATGTAGATATCCCTAATCTTAAAACGTTCTTCACTGGCACAATTGATGTAAATTGGATGCACATTGAATAACCGGCACTAAATTCGAGTCTGTAATTCGTTTGCCTGGAGTGTTTCAGGTTAGGTTAGATACAGCGTGGAGAATCGACACATGCTTTCCAGATGAAGTTATGATACAGAGACAAAGGAGGACCGAGCTAGTGAGAGTGAGTGAGTATGAGTGAGACTGGTAGAGTAAAGAGTTGGAGTGAGTGAGTGTGTGAATGAGACTGATAGAGAGAGTGAAGAGTTGGAGTGAGTGTGAATGAGACTGATAGAGAGAGTGAAGAGTTGGAGTGAGTGAGCATGAGAGGGAGTGAGACTGATAAAGGGTTGGAATGAGTGAGTGAGTGTGTGAGTGAGGTGAGAGTAAAGATTCGAAGTGAGTGAGTATGAGTGGGAGTGAAACTGATAAAGAGTTGGAGTGAGTGAGTGAGAGTGATAGTGAGAGTAGAGAGTTGGAGTGAGTGAGTATGAGTGTGAGTGTGACTGACAGTGAGAGTAAAGGGTTAGAGTGAATGATTATGAGTGAATGTGAGTGTGACTGATAGTGAGATTGAAGAGTTGGAGTGAGTGAGTATGAGACTAATAGTGAGAATTAAGAATTGGTGTGAATGATCATGAGTGGGAGTAGAGAGCATCTAAGCGAGAATGAGTAAAAATGAGTTACTGAGTGAATGGGTTACTGTGAGTGAACGTGTGAGGCAGTGGTTGTGAGTGTGAGAGTAAAGGCGTAAGTAAGCGGGATTCATAATAAGTGTGAGAGTGTGTGTGTGTGTGTGTGTGTGTGTGTGTGTGTGTGTGTGTGTGTGTGTGTGTGTGTGTATGTGTGAGTGAGTGTGTGAGTGTGTGTGTGTGTGTGTGTGTGTGTGCCTGGCAGGGAATGAACAAACAGGGCGTGAGATGAATAAAGGAGAGCGAAAGAATTAGAGAGAGAGAGAGAGAGAGAGAGAGAGAGAGAGAGAGAGAGAGAGAGAGAGAGAGAGAGACCTAATGGAGCAATGAGAGAGATGAGAATCGTATGTAGTGTGTGAAAGGGAAAGAAATGGCTAGTCATAGAGACGTGAATGGAGTGAGAGAGATGAGATGAGGAGAGTAATGAGAAAGACTGGGAGGTGATGAGAGGTGAGTAATGAGGTGATTGGAAGAGATGAATAGCGATAGAGATGAACAGAGTGGTACGGAAATATGTGGTACACAAAGAGATGAACAGCGTGGTATTGAAATATGTGGTACACAGAGAGATGAACAGAGTGGTATGGAAATGTGTAGTACACTGAGATGAACGGAGTGGTACGAAAATATGTGTAGTACACAGAGATGGAGTGGTACAGAAATGTGTGCTACACACAGATGAATAGAGTGGCACAGAAACTTGTGTTAACACAGAGATGGTACGGGAAATATGTGGTTCAGAAGATATATGAATATGATATTACTTACACCTCAGTTGACAAGAATTTGTTTTCGATGCGTTGTCTTTTGTCTTTTGAGTCTGGAAACAAGAGTCTGTCCGACCGTATTTCTCATCAGAGATTACACCAGTCCAGTAATTTGGGGACCTGCAGCGCTCTGTCCTAGTTTTACAAACGGTGATTAAACTGGTAATTTGTAACCTTAAAATAGAAACTGTACGTTGACCAGTTTGAAAAATGTAAATGCAAAATAGTTCGTCTTCTAACATAGCTAGTGTTTAAATATACAGGTTGTCATTAATGTGATATATATATATATATATATATATATATATATGTATATATATATATATATATATATATATATATATATATATATATATATATATATATATATGTATATATATATATATATATATATATATATATATATATATATATATATATATATATTCCTATGAGTCCACGGGGAAAATGAAACACTATAAGTTCCCAAGTGCACTTTCGTGTAATAATCACATCATCAATGTAGACACAAGAGAGAAATATAAGCCAGTTGAACATATACAACGAAAAGACGTAGCTAGGACGCCATTTGGTACGTCTCTTCGTTGTATATGAACTGACTAATATTTCTCTCTTATATCTCCCCTGATGATATGAGTATTACACGAAAGTGCACTTGGGAACTTACAGTGTTTCATTTTGCCCTTGGACTCATGGGAATATGCTTGATCACGCGCAAAATTGTGATTCTTTCCAATATATATATATATATATATATATATATATATATATATATATATATATATATATATATATATATATATTCGCCATTTCCGGAATTCTTTAAGTTATGAGTTATGAAATTTTGGGTTTCCTCGGTGAGTTTGGACTATGGGAGCAAGACGTGGAGGGAGGCGTTGTGTGCGTGTGTCTCCAGATGTCGCTGTGATGTGCACTGCGTTGGGTTACCTCCCTCCCCGGGCGCAAACCGTGTACTCCTCCACCTTCCTACGTTGCTATGATGTAGTGCACTTTACTGGATTACCCTCCCGTCAGCCACATCTCCATCTCTAGATGTTGTGATGTAGCGCACACGGCTGGGTTTATATCCCCACTGGCCACACGGTTTGGTAGGCTAGAGGTAGGGTGTCTTCCTACCCTTTCCTTTACTTTGGTGGAATACAAAGTGTAACGTACTTTATATGGTGATGTAAAGGTGTATGGGGACGTCGGAGATGCATGCTGAGGAAGCTTGACTCGTGTGAGGGGGAGGTGCTATGGGTGGCTTGGTCGTCGTTGGCTAGGCTTTAGCCTATCAGCAACTTACGCTCGCCAAACGAGACTTCAAACACCTTCTTCAGTTGTTGAAGATAATTCTTAGGCCAAATATACTTTCACTATGTATGTGGCACTTGAGGTGATTACGAGAATGATTCCCATAGCTCTTTCTTTCTTAGAAACAGTTAGTGGTTCATTATTATTTTGAAAACAAGATAGGTTGTTTGGTAATCAGTTGTAGGTGAGTAAATCGTGTATAGTTTAATATCACATAAAAGTTGATTCGTTTAATATATATATATATATATATATATATATATATATATATATATATATATATATATATATATATTAATCATCATCGTTAGTTTATATGATACAGAAATCATATCACATAAAAGTTGATTCGTTTAATGTAAAGATAATGTACTCGTTTATTGAATATATATATATATATATATATATATATATATATATATATATATATATATATATATATATGGGAGCGGGGGGCTGGAAATCCTCCCCTCTCGTTTTTTTTTTTCATTTTCCAAAAAAAGGAACAGAGGGGGCCAGGTGAGGATATTCCAAAAAAGGCCCAGTCCTCTGTTCTTAACGCTACCTCGCTAACGCGGGAAATGGCGAATAGTTTAAAAGAAAAAGAAAAAAATATATATATATATATTCATTGTTAGTTTATATGATACAGAAATCTTGGCTAGATCACTGTACGTTGACGCAGAGACTTTAAAAAGAAAAACCTCGGTTAACGAAGAGATAATTGTGGTTTAATGTTGGTAGCTTTTGGCTTGATTAACCTTACAGGTAATGATGGTGAGGATCTGACTATCAAACATGAGAGCGTAATTAATTTCATGAATACACGGATGAATTTTCGTAGCTTATTCACTTTAAAGATGAAGGGACATTCAGTGTGCATATTTCGTTTGATCAGACTAATTCAAATGTGACCTGATTCTGTTTATATCAGAGATAAAATGTTTGTGATTTTTAAGCAAAATCTACTTTAAAAAGAGTAATAGGTGTGTATGACATAATTGATTTGCTTGATGTATGTTTAACGAAGGTCGATCAATAATAATGCAAGATGAACATACCAACGTTTTTAGAAGCCTTATTGAAAAGTACGTAGAGATTAAAACGGGTAAGAGCAGTGTGAATGAGAGGTGGAAGAGAAAAAGGAAGAGGAATGCAGACATAAGGCGCCATAGAAGCGAGTGTAACTGAGGAAGTTATTTCGCAGAGAAATGTCTGCTGCCGGACTATATATATACGTAGTCACGGTAGGAGCTGAGGCATGACTGACTCCCTCCCTCCCTCAGCATGCACTATGCTTTACAGCATGCAGCGCCTGAATTAGCCCATCATGCACCACTTGGCCGCACGCATATCGCCTGGCCAAACGCGCACCGCCGGACCACACTTCCCTCATTGTTTACACGCACTGCCTCCCTCCATGCCTCCTACCTCGTCGTGCTCACCGCTCAAACGAGAAATCAGAAGGAGACTACGGGCCTGGGACCCTCTTATCCAACGATTCATTCCTGTTTAGTTTATAGAGATGGTCTCTATCATCGAGTACCTTAGATGTCTCTGTTCCCACAGTCTTATCTTAGTACAGTCGTGTCTTGCATTCTTATCATATATAAATGTCGGTTAGCTTGGGTGTCGCTTGTATCATCACAGATAACAGCCAAGTTCCTTCGCTTCATGACTACATTTACAAAACATCTTGCGCTTTTATAACCTCCTTTCACTCTATCTGAAGCTGAGGGTAATTATGTTTTACTCCACTAAAATTTCACAGACCTTTCCACCACAATACCCTGGATCTTGTAGCTCTTAAATTTCTTTTCGCAATTTATCAACTTAGGAACTGTTCATTTGTGTAGAGTCTCTGCGATCATATTTCATCTTTGAACTAGGTTTCATATTCTTTTTTCCTTATATCTTTAACATAGTCAAATTCAAGCATTACGTTATCATTCTTTTCCAGTTCGGTGTAAAAATAAAACGTGCTGATTTGGTGTATCAGCTTCTCTGATATTAATGTGTTCAGTGACATGCTAGTATAGAAACTTTTCCAATATACATTTTTCAAAACTTGTGTCTCTATGACTCTTTGTCTCCGTAAATGAACATCCATCATTATTAGTATTTCTGCTACCCCTGAGAAGTGCGTGTTTCACTGCTTCACATTTACCATCCTAATATTTGTTTATCATCCTATTTATTCCTATGTTCATATTGTTTATTTGTTCCTGTCATCAAAATTCTACGGTGGATTACATATTATAGTGACTACGTTCCATTTCTTATGGTCAATTATTCTTCCCATTCATGAATTATCTGAACAGGTCATGTTCCAGTATTTCCTGAAACTTAGGGTTGTTTCTTACTAACTAAATTCATAGTAAAGTTAAGTTAAACTAGCTTTAATAACTGCCAAGTAATGGCCACTAAACTATACCTTAGATAGACAGTTTAGACGGCGAACAAAATAAAGTCAAAACTGCTTGCGTAAGTGAATGTCAAAAGTCGAACATTTATAAACATTTATTACCCTTCCATCATAGCTTGATGAGTGATTCTAACAGACTTTTAACGGTGATTCATTTATTGCCGTTGCTGTGTTTCTCTTGGTGTATTATCACCAAATTATGTGAACAGGGATTGATTTATTGCCATTGCTGTGTTTCTGTTGTCTGCATATCATCACCAAAGTAAGTTCAGTGCATTTATCACCGTTGCTGTGTTTCTGTTGTGTGTTTATTATCACCAAAGTATGTTTAGTGCTTCATTTATCACCGTTGCTGTGTTTCTGTTGTGTGTCTATTATCACCAAAGCATGTTTAGTGCTTCATTTATTACCGTTGCTGTGTTTCTGTTGTCTATATTATCACCAAAGTATGTTTAGTGCTTCATTTATCACCGTTGCTGTGTTTCTGTTGTGTGTCTATTATCACCAAAGCATGTTTAATGCTTCATTTATTACCGTTGCTGTGTTTCTGTTGTGTGTCTATTATCACCAAATCATGTTTAGTGCTTCATTTATTACCGTTGCTGTGTTTCTGTTGTCTATATTATCACCAAAGTATGTTTAGTGCTTCATTTATCACCGTTGCTGTGTTTCTGTTGTGTGTCTATTATCACCAAAGCATGTTTAATGCTTCATTTATTACCGTTGCTGTGTTTCTGTTGTGTGTCTATTATCACCAAAGTATGTTTAGTGCTTCATTTATTACCGTTGCTGTTTCTCATGTTGGTATATTACCACCAAAGTATGTTTAGTGCTTCATTTATCACCGTTGCTGTGTTTCTGTTGTGCCTATTATCACCAAAGTATGTTTAATGCTTCATTTATTACCGTTGCTGTGTTTCTGTTGTGTGTCTGTTATCACCAAATTATGTTTAGTGCTTCATTTATTACCGTTGCTGTTTCTCCTGCATTCGTGGGGCAATACAATCTCTACCTGAGCTGCGAATGTAGGTCGTTTCTTCACGATCATATTGGTCGACTGGATGACTCTAGCCACGCCAGACATCTATCTGGAGGCAATGGGCGTGTGTTGCAATCATAAATTGCACGTGTGATTGAGAGTATATATATATCTTATTTCCCTTCTGCTCTGAAGGAGACATTTTGATTGTGTTTCTATAGCCCCAGTAGTGCTTCCATATCGACAAGGGTCCTGAGACCTCTTACAGCAGTATCATTTTTTCTCTTTTTTTTCATTGCTAGGGGGCTACCAGCGCGTAGCCATCAGACTCGGTGGCCTGCTGATGCACACTGTAGCTCCGCTCCCGGTTCGCTCACAGTTCGCTATCGCGTCCGGGTAAATATCACTATACATGTACATATTTGAGTGGGGGTATGCATACTATCGTACAAGGGTCGCTCTCGCTCCGATCACGTGTTAAGCAACGGTCATGCAAAAGATATTCTGAGCGGAGCCTAATCGTCCCCCTGAGCGGAGCTATAGTGTGTTTTCTCAACCCGGAACCACTCTTACAGTGCAAGAGTTTCGTTAAACTCAACTACTGTAAAATATCGGGTCAGTTTACTCTGTGAAAAAAAAATATAGGAGTATGATAAGAACTAATTCCACATTGAGAGTACATTACACACATGAGTATGACCGTCATTAAAGGCATTTCAATCCTCACTCGTGCAATGCTAGGATAGACGCGTCCTCCCTACCCTCGACTCACTGCCTTGTGACTTGCTCGCCCAACCTGGGCTGCAGCTCTGCCACTCTAGCCAGCCTTCCCATGCATTCCACAATATAAAAAGAATGATTCATGAGCGTTTATGTCAACACGAGTAAGATGTCCAATAATGAGTATTAAGGTTACAAGTTAGTGATTATTTGTCGTGAAACTTGGGAGTTCATTATTCACTGTAAATTCTGTCACTTTGCGTGTGATTTATTCGTTAGCCTTTTTCCAGGTCGTCGCAGAACGAAGTGGCAAATGGAAAAGAAAGTCTAGGTTTGCAGATACTCAGAGAGGCCTTTGGTTATTTGCCCCAATGACATACCACACTCATACGCTGTATCACGTCATTCTACAGTCGGAACTCCACGAATGTCAATATGTCGATTAAGTATGAGAGATATGTAAATTATATGCATGTGTCTGCTATTTTACGACATCGAACGTCTAGTGAATGGAACATGCCTGAGATCCCAAGGGTGTGTTTGTGTCATTAACCCAAAATCGTCGGTGTTTCTCGAAGACTGAATGTGATAAGATATGCAGAAAAAGATTGTGTATATCATTAACCCACAGAGGTACACTGACTACTGCTCTATAATCGATTAATGTGTGTCAGTCATATCGCTTATATACGCTTTGGAGCTTAAAGAATTTCATATATGCCATAAACTTCGTAGTAAGTTAATGATGCAGATTTTACGTTTAATGGCACACTAGCAAAACGTACTGTGTATGAATATGGAATGTTTACTCTCGTTGCTGATTTATGCTAACGGCCAGAGTAACATGAGGTTATATACAACAGTAAGCATTTAATAACGTCATGAGCAGATACGAGGGATTTCTCGTTCATTAGTCACATTGCGAATGCCTGACTTTAATTTTGCTAACTCTGACTTGGTTCTCGGTTTCAGACTTGTAGAAGTACTTTAGCAGCATCGTCAGCTTAGCTTAGGTGTACCAGCATCATCAGCTTAGGTGTACCAGCATCATCAGCTTAGGTGTACCAGCATCATCAGCTTAGGTGTACCAGCATCATCAGCTTAGGTGTACCAGCATCATCAGCTTAGGTGTACCAGCATCATCAGCTTAGGTGTACCAGCATCATCAGCTTAGGTGTACCAGCATCATCAGCTTAGGTGTACCAGCATCGTCAGCTTAGGTGTACCAGTATCGTCAGCTTAGGTGTACCAGCACCATCAGCTTAGGTGTACCAGCATCATCAGCTTAGGTGCAGCCAGCATCATCAGCTTAGGTGTACCAGCATCATCAGCTTAGGTGTACCAGCATCATCAGCTTAGATGTACCAGCATCATCAGCTTAGGTGTATCAGCATCGTCAGCTTAGGTGTACCAGCATCATCAGCTTAGGTGTACCAGCATCATCAGCTTAGGTGTACCAGCATCATCAGCTTAGGTGTACCAGCATCGTCAGCTTAGGTGTACCAGCATCATCAGCTTAGGTGTACCAGCATCATCAGCTTAGGTGTACCAGCATCGTCAGCTTAGGTGTACCAGCATCGTCAGCTTGAAAGTACTGGAACCACTCTGCCTGGACGCAGGAGGAAGGCAGCCAGTGGTTGAGTTATGTTCCGTGAGTGACTCGGCCGTCAGTTAGGTGTGTCCGGGTGTCAGCAGGCTGATAGATGGGTGTCTTTGGGATCAGCGAGTCGATAGATAGACATCATGGGGGGGGGATTTCATCCAACCAACTGAGGGTATTTGAAGGTGAATAAGGCATAGGGTTGGTGAAGGAGTCAGCTAGCGATCAGTTGGGTGTCCATGAGTTAGACAGTCGACGAGCGAGTGTACGGGAGTGTATGGGAGGCGTCAGCAAGCTGTAACTCAAGCTTGGGCTTTAGGGAGTCGGGCGAGCTGACAAGCAAGGCTGTGTGGGAGCCCGCCAGCCGACGACGGTGGTCGGGTGTGTGTAATATCTTGATCGGCAAGCTGACAAGCAAGGCTGTGTGGGAGTCGAGTCGGCGAGCTGACAAGCAAGGCTGTGTGGGAGTCGAGTCTGCAAGCTGACAAGCAAGGCTGTGTGGGAGTCGAGTCGGCAAGCTGACAAGCAAGGTTGTGTGGGAGTCGAGTCGGCGAACTGACAAGCAAGGCTGTGTGGGAGTCGAGTCAGCCGACGACGGTGGTCGGGTGTGTGTAATATCTTGAATTCCACTGAAGGACACGCGAGAGGTGAGGGGGCAGGGAGGCGTCCCTTGGGCATACTTGTGAACTATCATAAGAGAACTTATTATGAGACAAGTTAACCCTTGCCAGGGACTGTGGAGGGTAAAGTGAGGGAGGGAGGAGGGAGTCAAGAGGAGGGACGGGGTTTTCTACCGTTGGGATGGAGGGAAGCTGTGTGGGGGTAAAAGGTGAAGAAGATTAGGGAGGTGATTTTTGGATTTTGGATTTTGCCAGTTGATACAGACACCAGTCCTGCCTACAGCTGGCACATTCTTATTTTACCAGCTAAGGCACCAGTCCTGTCCACAGCTGGCTCATTCTTATTTTGCCAGTTAAGACACCAGTCCTGCCCACAGCTGGCACATTCTTATTTTGCCAGCTAAGGCACCAGTCCTGCCCACAGCTGGCTCATTCTTATTTTGCCAGTTAAGACACCAGTCCTGCCCACAGCTGGCTCATTCTTATTTTGCCAGTTAAGACACCAGTCCTGTCCACAGCTGGCTCATTCTTATTTTGCCAGTTAAGACACCAGTCCTGCCCACAGCTGGCACATTCTTATTTTGCCAGTTAAGACACCAGTCCTGTCCACAGCTGGCTCATTCTTATTTTGCCAGTTAAGACACCAGTCCTGTCCACAGCTGGCTCATTCTTATTTTGCCAGTTAAGACACCAGTCCTGTCCACAGCTGGCACATTCTTATTTTGCCAACTAAGACACCAGTCCTGCCCACAGCTGGCTCATTCTTATTTTGCCAGTTAAGACACCAGTCCTGCCCACAGCTGGCTCATTCTTATTTTGCCAGTTAAGACACCAGTCCTGTCCACAGCTGGCACATTCTTATTTTGCCAACTAAGACACCAGTCCTGCCCACAGCTGGCACATTCTTATTTTGCCAGTTAAGACACCAGTCCTGTCCACAGCTGGCTCATTCTTATTTTGCCAGTTAAGACACCAGTCCTGCCCACAGCTGGCACATTCTTATTTTGCCAGTTAAGACACCAGTCCTGTCCACAGCTGGCTCATTCTTATTTTGCCAGTTAAGACACCAGTCCTGCCCACAGCTGGCTCATTCTTATTTTGCCAGTTAAGACACCAGTCTTGCTCACAGCTGGCACATACCATCACACAGGACATGCTAGTGTTGTGTACCTTCTAATCAAGTACCCGAGCGATGATGGTTACAGTGGGATGTAAGGTGATTCAATATTATCAAGACTCGAAGTTCTGTTATTCTATGCATTCAACCCCGATCTGTATCGCTCCGGTAAAGACTTGTCTATTGGCCACTAATGTTGAACTAGATAGTTAAACTGCTGTGTTGCGTGTGATTATCAAATACATATAATGCGTTCTCTCGTCAGTAGATTACGTTAGTAATAGAATTATTGCAATATTCTGTCTATAAAAAGCGTTGCCTGATGGCTATTAATGGATTTATGCTGATATCTGACCATGGTTCAGTCAAATCCCGACTTAATTGCGGGTTCATACGTTTCTGTATACATCACCATCTGTCTATAATGCCCTCATGACCAAGATGTGCCAAAGGAGTCGTGGTGTTAGGCCAGGACCTTTCTGAAGGCTCTTGCAGCCCAGGGCTGTGCGTGACTTACCACAGCAGGGGAATGTAGACGCCTTTGGAAGGAGGAAGTTTCTTGACGAGTCTGTGTAAGCCTCGCCAAAAGGTGACTCTTTGCTCCACCCACAAGTGCATTTTCGTGCAGGCGTGGCGTCGTCCAGCAATACCTGTGCATCGATAATGCACAGATAAAAGCAAAGATAAGTTACGTATGTGTCGTATATAGACACACACACACACACACACACACACACACACACACACACAAGCAACTTGTTATAGATCTCGATCATGAAATTAATCATTTTTTTAACAGTAAAGGAAGGAATGATTATGTGACCTCGACAGCCCCAGTGTAGACTAGACCATACGAACAGATCAATGGGAGGAGATAGACTGATTGATCAATGACACACCTTTCTAAATCAACCACCCGAAAGCGATATCATTCTTGAACCTTTGTTTTCTAGATCAATGCTGAGAAAACAAGAGAACCAGAAGTACGTTTCACAAGCGTGCTGAAGGAGGAGGAAATTTTTTCGCTGGGCCACCAGGAACAGACGGACGTAAGATGTAACATTATGCAAAAAAAAAAAATTTACCATGAAGGAAATAGATTTCCCCCTTAGATTTGCGAGGAAAACACAACTTCGAGGTCAATAGGTCAACCTCCAGCACCAGAAGGTGGCCTGCTACCCTGCCCTGCATACAAAGCTGGAGCGACTGGCACAGCTGTTACCACGGTGGGCAAAATGATGGCTTAGAACACTGCTACATGAAGATGGGGAAATTATATGGCTCCAGAGACGGTAAGTAGCGGGTGTTGAAGTATGTGTGATACCTGCTCTCTTAATCCCTTATACGCCACGGATGAAAAGTTGCTCGAAAGGAGCCCACATTTCCCTGCTGCTAAAAGTAGCGCAAAGTTTTGGGCTGTGTGAGCCTCTAGAAAGAGACTCGTGTTGCTTCGTCTCATAACCTTCAATATATGCATATTCTCTCTTTACTCCCGTGCATACACACATACACACAGACACACACACACACACACACACACACACACACACACACACACACACCAGCCTAAGCCTTCGACGTGGCTAGCACTCACAGACACACGACCATGTATGTTCATTCAGGCAACACAAGTGATTGTGCAGACATCTACTGCCTGGTGTGTCTTGCAGCGGCGAATCTGAGGCCACCTTTTGAGTTCCCCTGACTGATCTAAGATGTTCTGTCTTTCAGAAAGCAATGGATGAAATGACAAGTCCCTGAGATACGCCAGTGCTCTCTGCGTTCTCCTTCTCCGTGTGTCTACTCGACTCTTTTAATGCAGTGGACTAGGGCGAGATGAGCAATTTTTTTCTACTGGACTCTTTTAATGCTGTGGACTAGGGCGAGATGAGCAATTTTTTTCTTCCCATAAGGTCGATCATTCGCTTTGTGCGAGCAAGATACGATCATGTAAGGTGAGTGGATTGCACAACCATTTAAGTTGTTCCATCTCGATAGTCACGCGTTAAGTGGGGGCCTTCGAAGTGCGTACTATCCAGTCACGCGTTAACTGGGAGCCTTCGAAGTGCGTACTATATAGTCACGCGTTAACTGGGGGCCTTCGAAGTGCGTACTATCTAGTCGCGTTAACTGGGAGCCTTCGAAATGCGTACTATCTAGCCACACGTTAACCGGGAGCCTTCGAAGTGCGTACTATCTAGTCACGCGTTAACTGGGAGGCCTTCGAAGTGCGTACTATCTAGTTACGCGTTAACTGGGGGCCTTCGAAGTGCGTACTATCAGCAGTCACGCGTTAACTGGGGGGTCTTCGAAGTGCGTACTATCTAGTCGCGTTAACTGGGGGGCCTTCGAAGTGCGTACTATCTAGTCGCGTTAACTGGGGGGCCTTCGAAGTGCGTACTATCTAGTCGCGTTAACTGGGGGCTTTCGAAGTGCGTACTATCTAGTCACACGTTAACTGGGAGGCCTTCGAAGTACGTACCATCTGGTCGCGTTAACTGGGGGGCCTTCGAAGTGCGTACTATCTAGTCACGCGTTAACTGGGAGGCCTTCGAAGTGCGTACTATCTATTCACGCGTTAACTGGGAGGCCTTCGAAGTGCGTATCAGCTACAGAGGACGAAGGGTCTCACCTCACTCAGCAAACCCAATTGTCATCAGGGATGCAGTAAGTCATATCAATATTGAGAGTCGTCATTGGCGAAGTCAAATGGTCATGCCTCCTGGTCATCAAAGTGCTATCATGTTTGTAGTAAGAGAGACGAGAGTCTTATCGTGTTAGTATTCTCGACCGTCCTTAATTACGGACCATCACAGCTTGTAGCCTGTATAATCTAAGAGTTTGATTGGTGTCCGTCTCCCACTGGGAGAGAACCCAGCGGTCCGTTCTTCCTCTTCCGCTATTGTGACAGGTCGCCTAATGTACGTTTATACTGCATGTATACTCTATGTATGTATGTATATATACTGTATGTATGTATACTTTATGTATGTATACTGTATGTATGTACGTTTACTCTGTATGTATGAATGTATACGTATGTATGTTTGTATGTACGTTTATGTTGTATGAATGTAAACTGTATTTATATGCGTTTATAGTGTATGTATGAATGCATACTGTATGTGTATATGTATGTATGTATGCATACTGTATGTATGTATGTATGTATACTGTATGTACGTTTATATTGTATGGATGTATACTGTATGTACGTATGTATACTGTATGTACGTTTATATTGCGTGGATGTATACTATATGTATGTACTTCATTCATGGACAGTTCAAATACGTCCCTCATTCATGGGCAGTTCATATACGTCCCTCATTCATGGACAGTTCATATACGTCCCTCATTCATGGACAGTTCAAATACGTACTTCATTCATGGACAGTTCAAATACGTACTTCATTCATGGACAGTTCAAATACGTACTTCATTCATGGGCACTTCAAATACATCCCTCATTCATGGGCAGTTCAAATACGTCCCTCATTCATGGGCAGTTCAAATACGTACTTCATTCATGGACAGTTCATATACGTCCCTCATTCATGGACAGTTCAAATACGTACTTCATTCATGGACAGTTCAAATACGTACTTCATTCATGGACAGTTCAAATACGTACTTCATTCATGGGCAGTTCAAATACGTCCCTCATTCATGGACAGTTCAAATACGTCCCTCATTCATGGGCAGTTCAAATACGTCCCTCATTCATGGGCAGTTCAAATACGCCCCTCATTCATGGACAGTTCAAATATGTCCCTCATTCATGGACAGTTCATATACGTCCCTCATTCATGGACAGTTCAAATACGTCCCTCATTCATGGACAGTTCAAATATATCCCTCATTCATGGACAGTTCAAATACGTACTTCATTCATGGACAGTTCAAATACGTACTTCATTCATGGGCACTTCAAATACATCCCTCATTCATGGGCAGTTCAAATACGTCCCTCATTCATGGGCAGTTCAAATACATCCCTCATTCATGGGCAGTTCAAATACGTTCCTCATTCATGGGCAGTTTACGAACTTCTCGCAGTGATTAATCTGAGCAATTCTATGGGCTGTTTAATCAAGGTGTTCTTCACTTGAGGTTTGCTCGTTGTGTTGTAAGGTGGCATTAATCAGACAAGCGTACGCCTTTAATAACATCCTGGATCTTCCATGAAGCCAGAGAGCCAATCTGTGGCCAGGTTATCATTAGCCCACCCTAGGGGGTCATATGAGATGAGAAGGGGGCGAGTTGTAGGCTGGAGGGAAGTGTTGTAGGCTGGAGGGAAGTCTTGTAGGCTGGAGGGAAGTCTTGTAGGCTGGAGAGAAGTGTTGTAGGCTGGAGGGAAGTGTTTGAGGCTGGAGGGAAGTGTTTGAGGCTGGAGAGAAGTGTTGTAGGCTGGAGGGAAGTGTTGTAGGCTGAAGGGGAGTGTTGTAGGCTGAAGGGGAGTGTTGTAGGGTGGAGGGAAGTGTTGTAGGCTGGAGGGAAGTGTTGTAAGCCGGAGGGAAGTGTTGTAGGCTGGAGGGAAGTGTTGTAGGCTGGAGGGAAGTGTTGCAGGCTGGAGGGAAGTGTTGTAGGCTGGAGGGAAGTGTTGTAGGCTGGAGGGAAGTGTTTGAGGCTGGAGAGAAGTGTTGTAGGCTGGAGGGAAGTGTTGTAGGCTGAAGGGGAGTGTTGTAGGCTGAAGGGGAGTGTTGTAGGGTGGAGGGAAGTGTTGTAGGATGGAGGGAAGTGTTGTAGGCTGGAGGGAAGTGTTGGAGGCTGGAGGGAAGTGTTGTAGGCTGGAGGGAAGAGTTGTAGGCTGGAGGGAAGTGTTGTAGGCTGGAGGGAAGTGTTGTAGGCTGGAGGGAAGTGTTATAGGCTGGAGGGAAGTATGCTCTTTAAGCACTTGGCAACGTCAATCGTACTGTAATTTGAATCCACGCAATTGTCACATAGCGACCTGATGGAGCCTTTAGCATCAACACGTAACCAAGAGAACTGGTTTCTAAATGGTTTAGGTCCACGGCATCAACTGGTTAAGGCGTCTAAGGTAATGGCCCTTACCCTACCCCCCCTTTCACGGTCACGCTTCAATCGGAAGGTATAATTGGCAATCTTAGCATAATTAGCAGGGAACTCTGTCGTCCGGGAAATGGTCTAGCAACGACCAGTTGGTTGGCTTGTTTGGGGGGTGATTTTGCTCTCTCTCTCTCTCTCTCTCTCTCTCTCTCTCTCTCTCTCTCTCTCTCTCTCTCTACTATTGTTATATATATATATATATATATATATATATATATATATATATATATATATATATATATATATATATATATATGTATATATATATATATATATATATATATATATATATATATATATATATATATATATATATATATATATAACAGTTTTGGAGATAGAGGCATGTATGTAGTCTGTTGTGGATGAGTAGAGCCTGGTAAGTGAGTCAGTTGTTGTTCGCTGATGATACAGCGCTGGTGGCTGATTCGGGTGAGAAACTGCATAAGCTGGTGACTGAGTTAGGTAAAGTGTGTGAAAGAAGAAAGCTGAGAGTAAATGTGAATAAGAGCAAGGTTATTAGATACAGTAGGGTTGAGGGACAGGTCAACTGGGAGGTAAGTTTGAATGGAGAAGAACCGGAGGAAGTGAAGTGTTTTTGATATCTATGAGTGGATTCGGCAGCGGATGGAATCATGGAAGTGGAAGTGAGTCACAGGGTGGGGGAGGGGGCGAAAGTTCTGGGAGCGTAGAGAAATGTGTGGAAGGCGAGAACATTATCTCGGAAAGCAAAAATGGTTATGTTTGAAGGAATAGTGGTTCCAACAATTTTATATGGTTGCGAGGTTTGGGCTATAGATAGAGTTGTGCGGAGGAGGGTGGATGTGTTGGAAATGAGATGTTTAAGGACAGTATGTGGTGTGATGTGGTTTGATCGAGTAAGTGTGTCTGTGGGTGGGTGAAAGGCGGGCAAGGATGTGGTATACCGGGGTCGACGTGCTGTCAGTGGATTGAATCAGGGCATGTGAAGCGTCTGGGGTGGGCCATGGAAGGTTCTGTTGGGCCTGGATGTGGAAAGGGAGCTGTGGTTTCGGGCATTATTGCATGACAGCTGGAGACACACACACACACACACACACAGCCACAGCCACAAACACAAACACACACACACACACACACACACACACACACACACACACACACACACACACACCTCTTAGGAGAACACTGGACGCAACTTGGTGTTGCGAGATCTGTACCACTACGTCGCTGCTGACCTCGGCACACAAGCGTTACCTCAGCCCAGTAAGAAAAATCCACCGTTTTCCATAACTCGGCGCCAGAGTCGTGGGTGCTGAAGCGCAAGAAATCCTCCCTTCCTGTATTACTTTTCGGTGGAAGGGACAGAACAGGGAGCCAAGTGAGGAATTTTCGCTCTCAGGGTCAGTTATCTGTTCTTGATGCTACCCCGCTCACGCGGGAAATGGCGAGCACGTATGAATGAAATATAAGAAAAGAGAAATATGGAGATTTAAAACATCCAGTGCTATTAGAATATGGTGAAAATTCGAATGGCAGTATAGAAAACGATGAAAATGGAAGAAAGGAAGAAAATGTCAATTACCATAGACGTAAACAAAGGCGTACAAATAGATTTGAATACAGATGGAAATTATTTTAAGGAAACCAACGAAGGTGATGATAGAACAAACATACTGTTGAAAATAGATCGAAAAAGAACGAAATCACCGCAAATGTCACACGCGAACGAAAGTCAAGAATGGCCAAAAACACATCATGGCCAAAATATCATTAATGACATGAAAATATTATTAATTACCTAAGAACTTCATTCATTGCTTAAAAATATCATTGAATACGTGCCACCATTTACCAAAAGACTAGAATACATGATGGTATGAATCAATATTGGCAAGAACATGAAACGCATTTGAGAAAACGGGAAAAAAAATTATGGGAAGGAGAACTATAGCAATGACTACCCCATACACCCACCTGACTAATGGAAGTCTCTTGTATTAGGGAAGCAAACTAGGAGAGTCGTGGCTGAAATGGGAGTAAAGCAAGAGTGAGATCACATAGCAGCAGGATGGGTATAAGATAAACCTCTTTTTGGAATGGAAAAGTAACTACACATGAGAAATTTAAAAAGAAAATATGAGGCAAGTCTTAGTGATTAAAATTAAGCTGAGTTTTGATTAAGAAACTTGAGTTTTCTTTCAAATACAGCGTATATAAACACATCAAGCTGAGCACTAATTAAGAAACAGAGAATTCTTTGGACCAAAATATAGTGTATATGGATATACAAAGTAACATAAGTGATAACTCTAGAATCAAAAGGTAATTCTGTTAATGAATAACAAAGGATTACAATGCAGTACTAATTGATAAGTCAGAAATTTGGCTTAATGAGAAATTAAAGAGGAAGTCAGCTTAGAAGAATTTGAAATGTTCAGAGTAGATCGAACCAGATTCTAACAAGGTTTGTAACAATACATCATCATAAAAAGGTTTTAGAAGGGAGAGAGATGAAGAAGATGAGATACGGTTATAATTCAGTGTTGTACAGACCACCAAAACAAGACTCAAAAAAAATTTTAGAAAATAACTAACAAAAGTTGAAAGAAATTTAAAGGTATTAGAATAGCCTGATCCGATGATATTACTGACTGGTGACTTTAACATCAACTTTATTGAATTGCAGGAGAGAGGAATAGATCATGGATGCAGATACAGTCACAAAGGAAAGAATAATGGATCAAGCAGATGAGAGAGAACAGATCCAAAGACTAATTAATTTGTGATTCATCCAACCTTTCGCACGTATACCAAATGCCGACGAGTGGGACACCGACTGAAGAGTCGAGACTTCCCTCTTGCTTTACAGCTTAGGTGCATAAGAGTCGAGACTTCCCTCTTGCTTTAAAGCTTAGGTAGAAGTCTTAAGAGTCGAGACTTCCCTCTTGCTTTACAGCTTAGGTACAAATCTTAAAGAGTCGAGACTTTCCTCTTGTTTTACAGCTTAGGTACAAATCTTAAGAGTCGAGACTTCCCTCTTGCTTTACAGCTTAGGTACAAATCTTAAAGAGTCGAGACTTCCCTCTTGCTTTACAGCTTAGGTACAAATCTTAAAGAGTCGAGACTTCCCTCTTGCTTTAAAGCTTAGGTACAAATCTTAAAGAGTCGAGACTTCCCTCTTGCTTTAAAGCTTAGGGTACAAGTCTCCGAGGCAAGACGTGACTCCTATTCAAAGCTTAGGCAGGTAAGAGAGGGAGAGCCGACGACATCTTATCTATTCCAAGTAACATGGTACTGGCTCTTATCTATTATAAGTAACATGATACTGGCTCTTATCTATTACAAGTATCATGGTGGTGGATTCAGATATAGAGGGAGATCGTTCAAGTGTCCTGTGAGGTCGTATCTTGGAAATTAGTACATCATTTCGAGATAATTCAAGTCTCCTGTCAAGTCGTGTCTCGGAAATTAGTACATCATTTAGAGATAATTCAAGTCTCCTGTCAAGTCGTGTCTCGGAAATTAGTATATTTCGAGATAATTCAAGTCTCCTGTGAGGTCGTATCTTGGAAATTAGTATATCATTTAGAGATAAGTCTCCTGTCAGGTCGTATCTCGGAAATTAGTACATCATTTAGAGATAATTCAAGTCTCCTGTCAGGTCGTATCTCGGAAATTAGTACATCATTTAGAGATAATTCAAGTGTGTCCTGTCTGATCGTATCTCAGAAATCAATACATCATTCACAATGGAAAATGAATGATTGTGAACCACGATGCAGCAACAGCAGCAAGAGACAATAGGGGTGAGAGATGTCATCTTTCACCTTGAGAGGTTAGAAGGAAGGTTGCAAAAGCATTTCACAAAGTAAACCACAGGATTTTACTAGAGAATATAGCTAAACAAAACATAAAGGTTTAAACTAGGAAGATGAATTATGAGAAGGTAGCTAAACAAAGCATTATGCTCTAGATAGAAAGAGGGATTAAAGAGTTTCTGACTGAAATTTCAAAGTGGTAGGTAACGGAGCCATGTCACAGGGGGGGAGGCGTACCACAGGGAACTGCGTTAGCTTCATTGTTGTTTTTGATACTGACTGAGACATCAGAAAGCAGTAAAGGAAACCTTGGTAAAGAGCTTTGTAGCTAAACCGAATATTGTGCTCTAGATAGAAAGAGGGATTAAAGAGTTTCTGACTGAAATTTCAAAGTGGTAGGTAACGGAGCCATGTCACAGTGGGGGGAGGCGTACCACAGGGAACTGCGTTAGCTTCATTGTTGTTTTTGATATTGACATGAGACATCAGAGAGCAGTAAAGGAAACCTTGGAGCTTTGTTGATAACGCCAAATTGAGCAAAATAATTGGATCAAAAACTGATCAGATGTGAAAGCAAAAAGACTTGAATACACGATTTACTAATGGTCAAAATTAAGCCTGATGGAGTTTAGCGTAGAAAAATTTGAGCAAATTGATATATGAGTCAAGAGAGTCATCATCAGTAATGCCATTTAAAGGTCTGACTGGGAAAATGATAGAAAGTGGGACAGATGTAAAAGATTTGGGTGTCATCATCAATGAGACACAAGATTTCAGAGATCATATTGCGAAGACAGTGCTATCAAATGATGAGTGGTATGATTCTGAGAACTTGCTCCTTAAGTAATAGAAACCTGTTGAAGAAAATGTGTAATGTATGTATTAGAAGCAAAATTGGATACTGCTTTTTCACATGGTCACCAACAAAACAGTCAGAAATAAGGAGTTCAAAAAACAGAAAACAAGAAAAGAAATAGTCGGTCATCAAGTCACTACCACCCAGAAAAAAAAAATAAATGAACTTTCCATGAATATAAGATCCATGCGAAGCAGTAATGGCTTAATTGCACTGTTTGGTAAACACTTGTATTCCAGGAGTTTTTATTTACTAATGCCCTTGTTGGAGAACATCTTGGCGTACATATCAAAACTGACCCCTAAAAACCAGTATTATTACCTCTACATATGTATATCTGAGGTATGTACTTGCACTTTATATATATATATATATATATACACTTGTATACACTTGTGTGTGTATTAGATGTAAATTTTCCCCTACATTGTCCTCGCCATTCCCCATATTTTGATCATTTTCTTTTTTGATTACTGTCACATAGATTGTATTACTGTAGTTTTGGCTGAGATTCATGGCTTTCTCCCCCTTTTTTTATCCCTGACTTCGAGGAAATATTCTGACCTGATGGTGTGATCCATTTGAGATATGGATAAACCTATTGTTAATCATTCCACTTCCTCATCTTCACACATCTATCGTCGGGACGCTGAAGCCTTGCTTCCTCCTCCTCCGGGTGTTTTGTAAGTCCAGCCCCGAGCAGAAAGTCATAGAATTTAAGCGCTATGTTAGGGACATCTGTATGTCTGTTAGATTCCTAATATTTATTGAGGGAAAATGTTCGTCTAGTCCTCACGGACTTAGGTTAATAGAGTCTACACATCCTACACGAACGCCTCTGTTTGATGAACAAAGTTCTATTGAACATCTACATTGTTATCGCATTTCTATAACATAGGGGAGGGGGGTTTCTACCAGGGAGATAATGCTGCTTCTCGAAGGAGTCAGTGTGGACCCTTGTGGTAGACCAGCCCATAGCAGTTATCTTTTGATTTCATGGTAGTGTGGTAATGTTTAAGTAGAAGTGGTATACAGGTAGAAGATGTGTGGTGAGATGGCGTAGAGTTGCGGTACATGTGGCTCTGTGGTTGTATGGTCGTATAGTATGTAGCCAGGTAGCGATGTGTGGAACTCATGGTATGTTCCTTCTTGGTGTATGGCCAAGGAACAATTGTCCATGTCGTGTGTGGTTATGAAGGGATGTGTGTGTGTTGTGTGTGTGTGTGTGTGTGCGTATGTGAACACATGGCGGGTAAATATGTATGGTTTACCGGCGTAATTGGGTTTGCGTCCATGGACCCTTCATAAAAAAAAGAATAGAAGCCAAAAAAAGAGAAACATGTTAAGCTGTTCTCTTCTGTAGAAATTCCCTTGTGACCCTGATGCTTCTGTGACCTTAAAAACAGGAGACCTTAGGGCTTAAAGTCGCTTCTACTTTGGTGTTTGGTGGCGTCAGCTCCCAGGGCCAAAAAATACGACAGTAGATAACCATATAGTAAATAAACTACTGCTCTTTATTCCTCGTCATAATGGACAAGGCAAGCATTACGTCGCTACAAATCATGTCGCAACTGGGTTTTACGAGATTAATGACGTAATACGGACTAAGCAAATGCTCCGGCACCCTACCGGAAGCCTACTAAATCGTGAATAATGGCTTTGATTTCCATGCGGCATGCGATTACCATTCGCGCATGACAAACATCGTAGAAAAAAAAAATATATATACATATATAGAAGTCGTCTGTGTTCTATGGAACGCAAAAACACGCTTCCCCATGTCGCCTGCGCATTAAGTTCCACCAACAGAACGTACGTTATTTTTGCCAGAGATACGAAACCTAAGAGATGGAAGAGGGGTAACTTAGAATTATATATTTACGCTATGTCTTCCCTGACCCACATGAAGTGCAAAGGGATGACGCGGAACCCGGAGGGAAATCTGGAGATTAAAATCATCCACAGAGACAACGAGAGCACCAGCGGTGGCAAGCCCCTGCACCACTTAACACATACGTATGAGAGAATGTTCATCTTAGCTGTGTTATGTATGGCCGGAGACACTACGCACAACAACGGCCAGAATTGTGTGGAAACACGAGACTATCACATAGTTCTCAAAATAACATTGAGAATTAAGTGAATATCGGCTGTTTAAGGTTTCAGTTGTTCTTCCTGTTTCATAAAGGCATCTTAGCCACTTTTCAATTTTCTATTTTTATTCCCCATATTTTCCCTTATCTGTATAACCCTCTTTACTATTGGCGTTGCAGAACTAGAAAACTGATGGATGATAAGTTCGGCCACACTTTATTCTGCTTTTCACACACTAGCTACGTTATCATTAACGAGACAGGGTCACTCGTATTTCGAAGCTATTTCTAAAATTGATTTAGATACGAACTTAATGACGAACACTATTACCTATCTGTAAGAATATCTACAGTAATGTATCGTCTAGTTGGTAAAAGCGCTTTAATAACGGCACTATATCGTCACAAATCGATGAAACAAATTTCGACCTAAACATTATTTCTCTAAAGTCGTGTTTATTTATTCGAACTGTTCCCTCCCTTTATCTCTTCTTGTGTCGATAATCACAGTCGAATATATCTGTGAGTTTAATGGGACATTTAACGTCCATAGAAAGTGTCATTGTTTCAGTGGTGCAATCTTTCTCTCATAGTCTCGAGGTCGATTCCCACAAAGTGCCTATCTGAAAGTTGACACAACCTTAGATTACGGAGCAAATGATAGTCATTAGTTATGTAGTATTAATCATATTTACCATCACATATTACACACAGTATGGGTGAGAACTAAGCATATTCATCTTGTGGGATGGATGATAGAATTATCTTCTGAAAATCGTACGTTACTTTTACTGGATCAAGTTGGCAGGTAAATAAATAAAAAGTTTATTAGTTTTAATTACAGGGGTAACTTGGTAAAATTTATCAATGTGTTAAGATATCATTTGTTTGAAGTATTTTGATTAACGTGAACGTAATCAGATGGGTGTGCGAGGCTGCGATCGCTTCATTACTTTGTGTTACTGTGGTGTGTGCATCGGTGCTATGTCATGTCAGCGGTCATCTGTATCAGGTGTCATGTCATGCCACGTCCATCACTGATATGACATGAAGGTATGGTGTGTCATGGTCTTCTGATTTCGATGTCATGTCATGCGGAGTTCGCCTCTGACATGACTTGTCGAAGTGTGTCGGGGTTACCTTAGATGTCGTATCGTATCTGTTCCTCTTTGAAAGTGACATGACATACCACAGTTCACCTGTGTGTCATGTCATGTCGAGTCTGTTTGACATGACATACTGGCCTGGCACGTCGAGGTGACCCACCTCAGTTGTCATGTCTGCGTCCATCACTGACATGATATGTCACAGATGACATATCACGGTCACTCATGTCATGTGTCATGCCATGTAGTGTCAGTACACATAGATACACATGTGTTTCCCTTCCCACATAACACAGGAGAAACACGCACACACACACACACACACAAGCAGGAGGTAGATTATCATATAACAACTGTGAGCCAGAGAGGGAAGCCTATATCATTCACCTCACCACTAGGTCTTCCTAAATACAGAGTGGAATGTTGATATTTTGGATGAAGCTCAGGACATATTAGGATATTACCATCTTTAATTTTTAGCTCATCATTGTCGGGACAGACTCCCTAACCTTCATACCCTGTAGAATGAAGGTCTGATATAATACATCTCAGTCATGTAGTTAATGTCATGAAAATCCTAAAGAGTTATGATCTTAAATTGGTACTCACGGCTATGGTCTGCCCTTCTCTATACTTAACACAAATGTGTAATGGTGATGGATATGGCATGACGGGTAGAGATATTAATTTAATACTTCTACCACCATCTAGAGTTTGCATCGTAATACGGAGTTACTGAGAAAACACACTTAAACAAAGGCTTGGAAAATAGTTTCTCCTTTCTACTTGCTAAAGCCATGACATGGTCTTAGCTAGGTCGGATAGTGTTAGTACCACATACATACCAGGAAGAAATAACATCACCCAAGTCCTTTCTCGATATTTTTTTTTGGCTAGTAAATGTACTGGTTGTCCATTTAAGCTAGGCTTTGGCAGGGGGCGGTAGCATGGATTGTAGCTAGGATTTGTAAGTTCAAATAGCACCAGTACTGTACTGTGCATGAGGCGAAGTATTAGAATATTCTGCCTACGATTTTACTTTGTAGGGCAAGAGGACATAAGATCAGAAGCTTCATAAGAGGAGGTATTGGGTGTAGGGGGGAATATTTGGGTGATGAAGGGAAGTTTAGAAAACGGAAAATAAGTTAAAAGGAAATAGGAGTTTCCCAGTGCCCAACCCGGGGTAATCCATGCGATGATAGGATTTTGTTTCGTGTTTTTTTTTAGAGTTGGAATGGCTGTATCCTTTGTCGTTTGTTCTCAGACTAAAGTCAAAAGTTTGAAGATGATTGTGTGTGAGTTACGCTGTTGGTCGCGTAGTGTAAGTGTGTCTTTATAGGACCATGTGTTACAATACATCACGGTTATTTTGGTGTGTTCAGGCTAAAAGGGGGCTAGCTGGATCCTTGTATTTCTCTTGGCTCTTCCCCCATCTGTTTCGTTTTTATATTATTGATATTGAGTGAATACATTTTCCTGTGTTTGCTGCTTTGTTTTACCCCCATTTTCTTTCGTTTTATATTCATTACTGTGTTCTTTTAGTACACTTATTAATTGTTGTTGATGTTAGCTTTATCATAATTGTAATTATTGTTCTGCATAGATTGGAGTTGGTTTAGGATACTTTCGGATATTTTTGCCTTTTCTGTGGCTAGTAGTGATAAAAGCCATGTTCTGTACGTGAGAGTGGAATATTTACGTATAATGTATATCTAAAGACCTACTTGAAATATAAGATAGAAGGGATAGATATTCCATATCATATATGAATAAAAAATTTTTTTTAGAGATTTAGTATATCAAATTTATTCACCTGTGCTCTGAGGAACACGATTCATGCGACTAATAACAGCGAAAAACCCCCTTTTTTGCAGGTAATGCTGGCTGTATCTTCGTCTCCCTCACGTCTCTTACATGAACCAGGGACCCTCTTAGCCGCCTCCATCAGACGAGACGTGACTTAAACAATAGCACTCCAAGAGAAGTCCGGCTCCAGCCGGGAGAGAAGTTTTTAATTTTTCAGCTTTGTGGAGCATCCAAAAGAATGAGCACAGACTGCGAGGTCAAGCTAGCGACGTTTTGTCAGAAAATTGTGATGTTCGCGACGGGCGAAGACTACCATGAAATATATAAAAGGGAAAGAAAATGGAGAGTGTTGGGCAAGGTGGAGGTAAATATTTTTTTTTTCTTATTTCATCTTGGAATTTAAATGTGCATACCACTTGCTGAGGGATCATTGAATAGTTATACCAGACAGATACGTCATGTTCGTGTCCTGTAAGTGTGCTACATAGAAGAATTGACTTAATGACGAATATAGATCAGATTGACCGAGAGGATATATGTGTCAGAGGTGGAGGGAACGAAGAGAAGTGGGAGACCAAATTGGAGGGGGAAGGATGGGGTGGAAAAGATTTTGAGTGATCGGGGCCTGAACATGCAGGAGGGTGAAAGGCGTGCAAGGAATAGAGTTAATTGGAACGATGTGGTATACCGGGGTCGACGTGCTGTCAGCGGATTGAACCAGGGCATGTGAAGCGTCTGGGGTAAACCATGGAAAGTTTTGTGGGGCCTGGATATCGAAAGGGAGCTGTGGTTTCGGTGCAGTATTACATGACAGCTAGAGACTGAGTGTGAACGAATGTGGTCTTTGTTTTCTTTTTCTAGCGCTACCTCGTGCGCGTGCGGGGGGAGGGGGTTGTCATTTCATGTGTGGCGGGGTGGCAACGAGAAATGAATAAGGGCCTGACGATAAGCCTGACTGTTTAATTCAGAGAAGTTACGGAAAGGGAGAAAGACGAAAGAAGGAAGAGACTTAAACGGTTAAGCTTTTCGAAGAGGAAAACGAAAGTATGTACCTGGCCATCTTTTGTGGCAAGTTTCCACACAGGAATTATGGGGTAACAGCGGCCAGACGCGTATCACGGGTCTAAGGCTTGGTGGCAGAGACGTGCAGAGAGCAGCGAAATGATACACCTGTAGAAGAAGGAGAGAGGAGCAACAACATGACGGCTGACAGAGAGGAATGGGTTTGTGGAGATAGATGACATCTGTAAGATCTGACGAGACGGGAGGAAAGGCGTTTGAATCCACTCTCCCTTGTGGAGAGGTGGTGTAAGATCCACCTTAGATACGCTCTCAACATACCAGAGCTGGTAAGAAATAGCTTCCAACAGCATCTATAAAGGAACCACAACTCCTACAACCCAAAGATCAACTTGTATTCTACCACGAATAAGTTTAAGATTAGGAACTTCTTCACGGCCAGGAGTCTCAGTTGGAATCAAAATGCTCTCCACCAGACAATCCCTGAGTAGTTTATGGATTAGGTGGTCAAGGAGGAGGAGGAGGAGGTTGTAAATTTCTTAATAACGAAAATAAGTATATATACTGTATGTAATCATGGTCAGTGTCCAGCAGCCTCCTTCTCGAGGTACGTGCGAAGTCGATGAAGACTTAGGTACAAGAAGGCCAAAGGAGGAGGAGGAGGAGGAGGAAGAAGACGACTGGCATAATAAAAAGCCAAGAGTTTTGTGCTATTCTTAGCGGTGGCACCTCCGGCTGGCAAGCTGGACGCTAGGATATAACGAGCAAAAGCTGCTTATAAGCGACAGCCACGACCTCAGGGCCGGGCAAGAAGGTGGTGCTGAAGGCCATTATTATAGTTCGTTAATGGGGAAAGAAAAAAACCTATGCGAGAACGGATAGGTAGACTATATGGGGTCAGATGACGGATGGTAACGCGGGGGCTATCAGAGAGAGAGAGAGAGAGAGAGAGAGATTAAGATTCAGCTGATGAGGTATGGAAAAGGGAAGGACAGGATAGCTAAACAAAGGCATGGACGGGGATGGAAAGGGAGAGGCTGTGTAACGAAGAACTTCAAGTGTGTTAGAAAGAGCCACGTATTACAGTTGGCTTAATTAACGCTGCTTCCCAGAATGCTGTCGGTTGACTTAATTAGCCAGGATGAGTTGAAGAAGAAGACGACGCCACTGTAAACACTGCCATTTTCGCTAGAAGATTAAAAGTGTAAATTCATATCATAACTGAGGGATGATACAGTATCACTATGCCCTTCGAGTTCCAAGAGGGTACTTACTAATTTGACTTCATGATTAAAAGAAACCAGACATTGTACGTTCAAAAGATAATAAGAACTAGTGTACGTACGTTCATAAAATAATAAGAATGAGTGTACGTACGTTCAAGAGCTAATAAGAATTTGTGTACGTACGTTCAAAAGCTAATAAGAATTAGTGTACGTACATTCAAAAGCTAATAAGAACTAGTGTACTTACATTCAAAAGCTAATAAGAATTAGTGTACTTAACATTCAAAAGCTAATAAGAATTAGTGTACGTACATTCAAAAGCTAATAAGAACTAGTGTACGTACGTTCAAAAGCGAATAAGAACTAGTGTACGCACGTTCAAAAGCTAATAAGAATCAGTGTACGTACATTCAAAAGCGAATAAGAACTAGAGTACTTACATTCAAAAGCTAATAAGAATTAGTGTACTTACATTCAGAAGCTAATAGGAATTAGTGTACATTCAAAATCTAATAAGAATTAGTGTACGTACGTTCAAAAGCTAATAAGAATCAGTGTACGTACATTCAAAAGCGAATAAGAACTAGTGTACTTACATTCAAAAGCTAATAAGAATCAGTGTACTGGAATGATAGAGAATTCAGTTATTGCAGTTGATTTATAGCTTGGACAGTCAGTTCCTCGACCACAGTTATACCATTGTGTAAAGCTGTACTTCCTGACTCGTTCAGTTCCCTTTTACTCCACTGCTTTTCATCAGGTTTCTCATCCAGTTCCATCCAGTCTTGGGCCAGTTTGAGAACCCGGGAATTCGTTGTTTTCATAGCATTTCTTCGTCCTTGATAGCCACAGGGGAGGGTGTGTGTGTCTTCGTCTCTTCCTCTCCCCCACAAGGGAGGGTGTGTGTGTCTTCCTCTCTTCCTCTCCCGCACAAGGGAGGGTGTGTGTCTCTTCGTCTCTTCCTCTCCCCCACAAGTGAGGGTGTGTGTCCCTTCCTCTCCCCCACAAGGGAGGGTGTGTGTGTCTTCGTCTCCTCCTCTCCCCCACAGGGGAGGGTGTGTCTCTCTTCGTCTCTTCCTCTCCCCCACAAGGGAGGGTGTGTGTCTCTTCGTCTCCCCCACAAGGGAGGGTGTGTGTCTCTTCGTCTCTTCCTCTCCCCCACAAGGGAGGGTGTGTGTCTCTTCCTCTCCCCCACAAGGGAGGGTGTGTGTCTCCTCCTCTCCCCCAGGGTAAAGAGGCGATTGGTCTGCACTGTAAACAACCCAACCTCCTTCCCTCTCCCCGGGGGTGATGAATATAACAAGCTGACATTTCAGGTTTTTTCTTTTTTTCTTGACCAACACATTTTGTACGACCTGGTTGACTTGTTCACTGTCCCTTTCTGTCAAACTGGCATCTGTTCCCGTCTGTCTGAACCCCTCTTTGGACTGTTACTAAGTAACCACGTAGCTCATTGGCTGTCCAGCCTCTTCCTTATATACCACCTTGTGAGGTGGTTTGACTTGTGGCTTAACTGCTACTAATATGTAAGGTCCATCATACCGCCTGTTCCACCTGTTCCACTTCCATGTAAGATCCATTATACTGTGTTCTACCTGTTCCACTTTCATGTAAGGTTCATCATACTGTCTGTTCCACCTGTTCCACTTCCATGTAAGGTCCATCATACTGTCTGTTCCACCTCCATGTAAGATCCATCATACTGTCTGTTCCACCTCCAAGTAAGATCCATCATACTGTCTGTTCCACTTCCATGTAAGGTCCATCATAATATGTTCCACCTGTTCCACTTCCATGTAAGGTCCAATCATACCGTCTGTTCCACCTGTTCCACTTCCATGTAAGGTCCATCATACTATGTTCCACCTGTTCCACTTCCATGTAAGGTCCAATCACACTGTTTGTTCCACCTGTTCCACTACCATGTAAGGTCCCATCCCACTGTCTGTTTTACTTGTTCCACTTCCATGTAAGGTCCATCATACTGTCTGTTCCACCTGTTCCACTTCCATGTAAGGTCCAATCATACTGTCTGCTTCACCTGTTCCACTTCCATGTAAGGTCCAATCATACTATCTGTTCCATCTGTACTCCTGTTCCAATATCATGTAAGGTCTATTATACTATCTATTCCACCTGTTCCACTACCATATATGATCCATCTATGCCATAGGTTCCACATGTACTGCCACAATGTAAGACCCATCACAGTATCTGTCCCACCTTAACCCTGTTAGGTCACGTCACATTACATGACCCGACTCCATCACCTCATAACCTGGACCTAATTCAAAACCCGGAGGTTATAAAATGTCACGAAGGAGACCCATTTTTTTTCTTTCTTTTTTTTTTGTAGCCTTCCTCATAGATCAGAGACGAGCAGGAATTACAATCATTTCCTTTTTTTTTGGAAAGGGGGAGGGAGGGGAGGAGGAGCCGCTACTCCATCCTATTTATAACCAAATGGGCCGCTACTCCCTCTTATTTATAACCAAATGGGCCGCTACTCCCTCTTATTTATAACCAAATGGGCCGCTACTCCCTCTTATTTATAACCAAATGGTCCGCTACTCCATCTTATTTATAACCAAATGGGCCGCTACTCCCTCTTATTTATAACCAAATGGTCCGCTACTCCCTCTTATTTATAACCAAATGCTGACCAAACATTGATTTTGATGAACCTTGGCCCAAAGATATTTAAGGTGTGTGTGTGTGTGTGTGTGTGTGTGTGTGGAGGGGAACATCCTCTCTTGTCTCTTGTTTCTCTTCCTCGTATCTCATTTCTTGTAACCATTTCACCCTCCCGCCCAATCTCCCGTTTTCACTGCTACATCTGCTGCCTTGATAAGCTTCCGTTTTCATTGATGCAGCTGATGCTTCGATGAGAAGAGATTACTTTTGATCATTTTATCTCTCTTAATTTCTATTTGATATCCTCCGGCTTCACACACAAGTGCAACTGTTGTCTTTCATCATCTCCATAAAGCCAGGTTGAAGAGTTGTAGTTCTTATGGTCCTAATTGGTTAAATGTCTCCTGACACCACTTTTCTTTTCCCTCCTCTTCCTCCATTACCTTCCCGTCTTTCCAGGCGCGCGCGCGCGGGGGGAGGAGGAGGAGGAGGAGAAGTCATTAAGGAGGAAACGAAAATGGGGGAAGATGTTTTATGAACTCAAGGCTTTACAACTACGACTGAATTTCTCTCTCTCTCTCTCTCTCTCTCTCTCTCTCTCTCTCTCTCTCTCTCTCTCTCTCTCTCTCTCTCTCTCTCTCTCTCTCTCTCTCTCTGTGTGCCTGCTAATGTATTAAGTTTACATGTATTTATCTATTTATCTATCTATCCATTTTTGACGCCCGTTCCCTCCAAGAACTCCCATCAAGGGGGTAACCACAGTAGACGAGTTTCTCGAAAAATGTCTGTCAGACATCTTGAGTGATAGCTCTCTCTTCCTCCAAACATCTTGAGTGATAGCTCTCTCTTCCTCTAAACATCTTGAGTGAATCTTCTCTCTTCCTCCAAATATCTTGAGTGATTCCTCTCTCTTCCTCTAAAAATCTTGAGTGAATCTTCTCTCTTCCTCCAAACATCTTGAGTGATTCCTCTCTCTTCCTCCAAATATCTTGAGTGATTCCTCTCTCTTCCTCCAAACATCTAGAGTGATAGCTCTCTCTTCCTCCAAATATCTTGAGTGATTCCTCTCTCTTCCTCCAAACATCTTGAGTGATAGCTCTCTCTTCCTCTAAACATCTTGAGTGAATCTTCTCTCTTCCTCCAAACATCTTGAGTGATTCCGCTCTCTTCCTCCAAACATCTTGAGTGATAGCTCTCTCTCTCTCTCTCTCTCCTTGCAGACATCTTGAGTAATTCCTCTCTTTTCCTCCAAACATCTTGAGTGATAGCTCTCTCTCTCTCTCTCCTTGCAGACATCTTGAGTGATTCCTCCTACGGCCTGCAGACATCTTAGTTCGTTCCTCTCCCAGGCTGTAGCCGCGTTAACTGGACTGTGGATGAAGCAAGCGGGAGACGAGAAGTTAGCCAAAGAGTGAGTGACCCACCATCATTCATTGCTCTGGCTTCGAAGACCACGAAAAAAAATTGCCTAAAGGAAGTTGAGTGTTTATCCCGAAATCATCAGCCCAGCTTTCTTGAGAAGAAGAAGAAGAACAGATAGGGTGACACTCTTAGCTGCCCCTCCACACACCTGCCTGAAGCTCCAAAAGGTGACGCTCCTAGCTGCCCCCCACACACCTGCCAGAAGCTCCAAAAGGTGGCATTCGTAGCTTCCCCCACACACCTGCCTGAAGCTCCAAAAGGTGACATACCTAGCTGCCCCCACACACCTGCCTGAAGCTCCAAAAGGTGACACTCCTAGCTGACCCCACACACCTGCCTGAAGCTCCAAAAGGTGACGCTCCTAGCTGCCCCCACACACCTGCCTGAAGCTCCAAAAAGGTGACACTCTTAGCTGCCCCCACACACCTGCCTGAAGCTCCAAAAAGGTGACACTCCTAGCTGCCTCCACACACCTGCCTGAACCTCCAAAAAGGTGACACACCTGGCTGCCCTCACACACCTGCCTGAAGCTCCAAAAGGTGACATTCCTAGCTGCCCCACACACCTGCCTGAAGCTCCAAAATGTTGACACACCTGGCTGCCCCCACACACCTGCTTGAAGCTCCAAAAAGGTGACACACCTGGCTGACCCCACACACCTGCCTGAAGCTGCCAAATCTCGATAAGCTACAAGATCCTTCGAGTCCAACATCCACCCTCCACTCCACGACATGGGTGAGTTTCCCCTCATGGTTCTTTACCCTACCGACCTAATGGCCTCCTGTAGTCCCACATGATATTGACCCTGATCATCCATTTGTTATTGTCCCTCATCTCGGCTCTTCCCTCCCTCCCACATTGCACAGGCCTTGCCCAGCCTCACTTGCTATTTTTCTCCATGCTACCCACACTGCTCCACTATCCACTGTGGCCCTACACAACACTGTGCAAATCTACATTTTCATGTCTTGCCTATCACTCTCATCTCAGTCACAAAATACCCTGCTCTGTGTTTGTGTAATCTTACCATCCAACATTACCATGATAAACAACGACAAAGAACAAAAAAAAAAACAAATTCTTCTTCGAGTCGCAATCATGTAAGATCTTTAAACGCAGCAGTACCCACGAAGGCCATACGAAGTAACGCACGAATCCCGGTAGAACTGATCGTAGAATCCTCACACATACACTGGTCAACTCACGAATAACGCAGTCATTGCTTTGTACATAACAAGGCTTCAGTATGATGAAAGGCGATGATTTGTGGAACCACATCACGTACGCAACCTTATCATCCATCCCCCTCGCCTTTTACCATGAATACATCAAAGGTTGGTGTTGGTAGATCCAATTTGGCCAAGGTTAGACTCGTTGACCAATGGGAAACTTTGTTTCTAGGGAAACTTTCGTTTAATACAGTCGTTGAACACAAGTGGTATTTTGGGACGGTAGTCAACGAGGTGTGCCCTGCATCTCTAGTTCTGATCCTAGTCGCAGACCTTAAATTATACCTAAAGTCCAGTGTTTGTCATGGGCTCTGGTGCAGCCATGAAATGGTATTGCCTAACAAAATTAATTTCAATGATAACCGTGTGGGTCTCTCTCTCTCTCTCTCTCTCTCTCTCTCTCTCTCTCTCTCTCTCTCTCTCTCTCTCTCTCTCTCTCCTCTCTCTGCCTGAGGTTAGTATAGAAACGTTCAAAAGAAGACTTGACCAATGGCTAAAGACAGTTCCAGATGAGCTTAAGATAGGCATTCATACATTGTCCTTATATATATATATATATATATATATATATATATATATATATATATATATATATATATATATATATATATATATTACCTACGATGAGAACACGTGACGATCACATAGAACTATGTTAGTGTAACATATGAACCTGTTCTACACATCAGCGACTCGTTTTACATCATCGTAATTGTACCAAAGCTGAATTGGTTGAGGTGACTTGAACGTGTCTTTCTGGGCTTTAATATTTCTTCGTTTTTCTGTGAAAATCTTTGGTTTTGGTGATCAACTTGGATTCACCAATAGTATTTCCATCGCTTGTGTCCTTATAGGATAATAAAGTATCATAATCGGTTGGTGTAGAGAACTGTACAATGTGTCACGCCGCACTACTTTCACACGTATCCCTCCGCACTGTCACACAATCAGTCACACACACTCAGTAAATCAGTGGGTACCTTCCCGTTGTGGGACGTATGGTTATGCCACATTGCTCCTCTATAATCACTCTGTTTATACTAAACAGTTCAAGACATTTTAACTTGACTTTCATCTACAAGGTCCACATGGCGCAGTGATTGGTATAGAGTGTGGGAAAGGCACGAAAACATTAGAGCACACACGTATATACCGACCGTTAGTGTTGACAGCTGCCCAGCCCAGCCCGCCATGGCGCGACCGTAGTTCTACACCACCACATATCACGCCATCCACGCTCTGTGCCTCACGCCAGGCCCTTCAAGACGTCCTGTAAGCAAGGCATCTGTGCAACCGTGCCATGAACCAGCAAGCGAAGAGAAGAGTCAGGTGCTGAAGCCGCTACAGACGCCAGACCAGAGATATAACATCGCCGGATAGGGTGGGTGAGTTGCTAAACGAGGCAAGTAGCAGCTCGCAGCAGAGCAAGCTGCCACAGCCAGGTGAGTTAACCTGGTAGGTTCGTCTCTAGTCACAGTGATACCATTACTGCTGAGAGCAACCGATTTGACTAGGCAACACCTTCCCCCTGTGATACGCCAGCCACCATGGCTCTCTTCCAGCGTCTCGCCGCCCTGTGAAGTCAAGGAACTACGACAGATGGTCCGCCAACCAGCGAGGACCCAGATAGAATACTTGTGGATTTGGCTTCAACGCTGAGATGCGAGCCGCGCTAGCGCATGCTATGTGTGTGCAAGAGGACGATTTACGCGTTGACGGTGGGCCAGGTTCGCCCCCCCCTACATCCGAGCACATCTCCAGCGGCAGTGTGGCGTGGCCTTGAGGAGTCAAGCTTTGAGGAAAGACGACAGCATGAAAGGGACTCGTTCGATGACTTTTGTCGACGGCTCCAAAGGAGCTGGGCCTGTGTGATGCGGAGGTGTATGAATCGTGTGTCTCGACGAGGAGCGAATGGTGACAGCGCACAGCGTCTGGAGTAAAGGAAGGATCAGCAGGTCAAGGAGCAACTCTTGGCTCTATTCACACCGCCAGCCCGTTCGTTCGGGGACTTTTTCCGGGAGGGGGAGTACCTGCTGCCACACATCGACTGGCTCTTGGATGGCCACATAGTCAGTTCGCGATCACGGGATTCGAAGAGGGTGCTCAGGTGACGGGGCATCAACCATGATGTGTCGTCGCCACAATAGAACCCCTCCACAAGTCGAGGCCAGCCCACGTCAGGCAAGTGAAATTACTCGTGTGAAGACGGATTGAAGGGGGGGGCGGTAAACCAAAACAACCAGAGGGGTGGTTCGATGACGGCTCTCTGCACACTGCACTGTTCCTCTGTAATCACTCCATATAGTAAACAATCGTGAACTTGTTCCCGTGCCTTTCGTACACAATACAGAAGACACACGATCTGTACGTCTTTCTGCTCCGACCACATTCATTTCTGTTCTTTCCGCCCTCATGAATGGTTCGAACCGAATGGTCTCTTGTTCGACGTGTTACATTCGAGTCTCACAAGTACGCTTATTAAGTCTAGTGTGAACCATGATTTACCACAGATGTGTTTTTGTTGTGTGTGATCATCGTTGAGCAGATAAAGGAGACATCTCTGTAGTGTCTCCCAGCCCTCCTGCTGGTGGTAGGAACCCATCCACACTGCCTCCTTCACTCCTCCCTTTTACCCACTCCCTCGCTGGCGGGAGGAGTAATAACTTCTCTCATATTAACTCGTCTGTGATTGTACTCACGTATGCCCGACCTCACCTCACGTTTCTCCACAGGTATTCACGGTATTAAGACCAGCTGACTGATTGACTGACTCCCGATAATCCATCCATCAACGATAGTGGTATCCGGGCTGACGGTGATGGTACATCCAGGCTGACGGTGATGGTACATCCAGGCTGACGGTGATGGTACATTCAGGCTGACGGTGATGGTACATCCAGGCTGACGGTGATGGTACACCCAGGCTGACGGTGATGGTACATCCAGGCTGACGGGTGATGGTACATCCAGGCTGACGGTGATGGTACATCCAGGTTACAGGTACATGCAATATTTCATACAAAAAAATTAATAGATAATTTTAGTTGTAAATATAAGATATTTTTATCATTTTAACTCTAAATTTCCAATAAATTGTTTGATAAACATTTATTTCTAGTATTTTAGTTATTTTTTAAAAAAAGAAAATCTGCTGCTAATGTCGCGGCAGATAATTCTAATCAGTTAGTTTAAGCTGACGCTGTAGGTACGTCCAAGCTGACGGTGATGGTACCGTCCAAGCTGACGGTGATGGTACGTCCAGACTGACGGAGGTGCTGCGTCCAAGCTGACGGCGATGGTAGGTTCAAGCTGACGGTGATGGTACGTCCAAGCTGACGGTGATGGTACGTCCAAGCTGACGGTGATGGTACGTCCAGGCTGAGGGTACAGGTAAATCTAGGTTGACGGTGATGGTACATCCGGCGTTGATGGTGATGGTACTTCTGGCGTCGAAGGTGATGGTACATCCGGCTTGGTGATGGTGCATCCCGCGTTGATGGTGATGGTGCATCCCGCGATGATAATGATGGTACATCCCGCGTTGATGGTGATGGTACATCCAGCGTTGACATTGATGGTACATCCGGCCTTGATAGTGATGGTACATCCGGCTTGGTGATGGTACATCCCGCGTTGATGGTGATGGTACATCCCGCGTTGATGGTGATGGTACATCCCGCGTTGATGGTGATGGTATATCCTGCGTTGATGGTGATGGTACATCCCGCGTTGATGGTGATGGTACATCCCGCGTTGATGGTGATGGTACATCCAGGCTGAGGTTACAGGTACATCCAGGCTGACGGTGCTGATACATCCATGCTGACGGTGATGGTACATCCCGGCTGACGGCGCTGATACATCCATGCTGACGGTGAGGGTACATCCATGCTGACGGTGATGGTACATCCAGGCTGACGGCGCTGATAATCCATGCTGACGATGATGGTACATCCAGGCTGACGGTGATGGTACATCCAGGTTACAGGTACATCCAATATTTCATACAAAAAAATTAGTAGATAATTTTAGTTGTAAATATAAGATAATTTTATCATTTTAACTCTAAATTTCCGATAAATTGTTTGATAAACATTTATTTCTAGAATTTTAGTTATCTTTTAAAAAAAGAAAATCTGCTGCTAATGTCGCGGCAGATAATTCTAATCAGTTAGTTTAAGCTGACGCTGTAGGTACGCCCAAGCTGACGGTGATGGTACGTCCAAGCTGACGGTGATGGTACATCCAAGCTGACGGTGATGGTACGTCCAGGCTGATGGTGATGGTACGTCCAGGCTGACGGTGATGGTACGTCCAAGCTGACGGCGGTGCTACGTCCAGGCTGACGGTGATGGTACGTCCAGGCTGAGGGTACAGGTAAATCTAGGTTGACGGTGATGGTATATCCGACGTTGACAGTGATGGTACATCTGGCGTTGACGGTGATGGTACATCCTGCATTGACGGTGATGGTACATCCGGCGTTGATGGTGATGGTACTTCTGGCGTCGAAGGTGATGGTACATCCCGCGTTGATGGTGATGGTACATCCAGCGTTGACATTGATGGTACATCCGGCCTTGATAGTGATGGTACATCCGGCTTGGTGATGGTGCATCCCGCGTTGATGGTGATGGTATATCCTGCGTTGATGGTGATGGTACATCCAGGCTGAGGGTACAGGTACATCCAGGCTGACGGCGCTGATACATCCATGCTGACAGTGACGGTACATCCAGGCTGACGGCGCTGATACATCCATGCTGACGGTGACGGTACATCCATGCTGACGGTGATGGTACATCCATGCTGACGGCGACGGTACATCCAAGCTGACGGCGCTGATACATCCATGCTGACGGTGCTGATAGTATAGGTACGTCCAGGCTGACACTGCTGGATCATCATGAAACACATCCACTCATGTCAGTTTCTCCACACATTATTTTTTTCTATCATCCTAAACTTAATGATTGTGTTCATATGCAAATTATTCTCAAGGTACTGTCATTTAATTACTCATTATTTTCCTTTCTCATCTGTCTACTACATCATTACTTCGTAATTTACTTGATAAATCATGAATAAATAGCCTATTTTATCGTGACGACTTCAACGTCATTAATTCCCATTTATTTATTAAGTTATATTCCCGGTATACCGTCTTTCCCCCCCCCCCCTACTCCCCCCTCGCTCCTCATTATCATGCACTCTCTCTCTCTCTCTCTCTCTCTCTCTCTCTCTCTCTCTCTCTCTCTCTCTCTCTCTCTCTCTCTCTCGCCTCTCCTTTTGCTCTCACCCACCTCCCTCATTTCTCGGCTCTCTCTCTCTCTCTCTCTCTCTCTCTCTCTCTCTCTCTCTCTCTCTCTCTCTCTCTCTCTCTCTCTCTTTCTCTCTCTCCTTTTGCTCTCTCACCCACCTCCCTCATTTCTCGGTTCTCTCTCTCTCTCTCTCTCTCTCTCTCTCTCTCTCTCTCTCTCTCTCTCTCTCTCTCTCTCTCTCCCATCGCAGGGCCTCGCGCCCTCATCCCTCCTGTGGTCCAAGTCCCTTAAACCTCAACTCTCTCTCTCTCCTCGTTCGTAACTCCTCGTTACCAGTCTTTGACCAGTCTGTGGGGTTAGTCCCCCGCTTACTCACATGCTTTGGTCTGTACCGAGCGATCCACATAGGCATGATTTCTACTACATATGAAGCAGCAGCTTATATCTCATATAACCGAGTCTGATCAATATATATTTGACTATCTCATTATTTCTCGCTTAATTCCTGTACATCATTCTCTTTTACAGGGGGGAAGAAAAGAAGCCTTACCAAAATTTTGAGCGAAATAGTGCTTAAGAAGAGTTGGCCAAGCGAGCAAAAAAGAGGCTCTGTGAATTAAGCTATAGGGGGAGCGTCTTCAGTACAAGTGATACTCGAGGGGGAGGCTTCGAGTTCCATGTGAAATTTGGGAATGAGGAGCGACCTGTTGATGTGTGAGTATGGCTCATACATGATGAATATCGTGAGCAGTGTGTGTGTGTGATTGTGCTACAGGGGAGAGAGTAGTGCTACCCCGTCTCTTCTTCACTTTGGACAAGTGTCTTTAATCCTGTGTCTGTATACACACACACACACACACACACACACGCCCCAGCCGAGGCCAGATACCCATTTTCTCTGTTATCCCTGAGGGGCAGGATGAACACTTGGGTTGGGTCTAAGCCCACTGCCATACCCAAGATTCGAACCCATACGCGTCCAATCACAAACTCGAACTACCACACCCTTGACGCCCGTGTGTGTGTGTGTGTGATTACTATTTTTTTGTGTTACAGGGAATGAGGTTTTTTTTTTTTGACAATTGTGCTGTATCGTCTCATAGCTTTGTATGATATGTTTACGTGCTGTACCTTGGTTTTGATTGGGTGTACAAGCGCATCGTAGCCTAGGCTCCCTTTTACACCAATATAGAGCAAAGTATACTGCTTTTGGAAGGTATTTTCTTCAACAGAGGGTGATGTAAACATATTCTACGAGAAATAAGTGATAATGTTTAATGCGCATGGGGGAAAATAATGCTTTAGGTTTTGACATCAAAAAGTTGTAGCATTCAATGTTTATTTAAGAATTTGTTCTACTAAGGGTGAAAGTACATTTAACCTGACCAGGATGTTTCGCAAGCTTTGTGCAAAGGTATATAGTGACTCTCATCATATTTGCACTATGGAATATATGAACTGTTGACTTCGTACTTGATAATCATATGTATGACGATAGTTTTCATTATTGTCGCTCAAAATGTGCTTCCACCATCCAAAATGTCTGCAAGGGACTTTGACAATTATCATTTCTAAATGGCAATTCTCTGACCGAAATTTTGAGTGCTTGTTTAATGTACATATTACAAGGAAAACTGTAGTTAATTGGCATCATTACTGGAATGATGTTGTTACTCGTCTTGCCTCATATACAACCCCACCTTGCCTTTGTTTTGAGCAGAGCAAGCGTTAGTATTCGTAGAATTACTCTAGCTGTGTACATTGCACACGTAAGATTTCTATAAGGTACCAGTAGAGTGGTATCACAGATGTTATCCCTGGGGATAGGGGAGAAAGAATACTTCCCACGTATTCCCTGCGTGTCGTAGAAGGCGACTAAAAGGGAAGGGAGCGGGGGAGCTGGAAATCCTCCCTTCTCGTTTTTTTTTTTTTTTTTTCCAAAGGAAGGAACAGAGAAGTGGGCCGAGTGAGGATGTTTCCTCAGAGGCCCAGTCCTCTGTTCTTAACGCTACCTCGCTGACGCGGGAAATGGCGAATAGTATGAAAGAAAAGACCAGCAGAGTGATTAGATAAGTAATATATCATATAGTTTCTTATCGATGGGCGGAAAGGGTAGGTAGGTCTTCCCTCCAATGGTGATCCACAGAGGAGGTGTGGTATTGTATATTTCCAGTCTGTCTGTCTGGCTTTAGGGGACCCCAGTGAGTTCACACTGCTGGAGGATTTTGAAGTAGAGTGCGTGCATGGTAGGGTTATCCATCTCGGCTGGGTGTAGTAGATAGGTAGATGTATATTTGGGTTTGTGGGTGTTTATCTCGTGTGTGTGTGTGGATGAGGGAAGGTGGGTATGACATGCCACCTGGCACAGCTGATCGTGAAACGCCCTGCTGTCATGTCACAGATGGACGAGGCATATATGACACCTGACATACGTGATTGTGACACTCTGTGCCTATATAACGCTTGGGTCCACTGAATATCGAAATGATAAATGCCATTGATGTCTTGGCTGGGGTTCGTAAGACGTGAATATGAGAGAGATTTCTCTATGGTAACCCCAGTTTATACTCATCATTTCTCCATAATTATGGTAGCCCCAGTTTATATTAATCATTTCTCCATAATTATAGTAGCCCCAGTTCATATTAATCATTTCTCCATAATTATGGTAGCCCCAGTTTATATTCATTATTTCTTCATAATTATGGTAGCCCCAGTTTATATTCATTATGTCTCCATAATTATGGTAGCCCCAGTTTATATTCATTATGTCTCCATAATTATGGTAGCCCCAGTTTATATTCATTATTTCTCCATAATTATGGTAGCCCCAGTTTATAGTCACTAACAGTCGATGTATTTACAATATTGTGAAAGCCATTCTAGTGTGAGGCCAGACTGATGGATCTTCCTCAAAATTTTTCTATGTTAGGGAGTGGTAACACCTTTTTTTTTTTTTTTAACCCTCCTCGTATGTATTTGGCTACAGCACATCAGCTTACAGGTTTGCGTGTTACTTCATCTGCAGAGGAATCGGTCCATATAACTACATATGTTATTATTTTTCCTTTCTATTTGCTAACGTGATCCGTTCTAGGACAGACTAGATCGTCAAATTGGTTGTTATAACTGGTCTGGTGGCTTCGTCCAAGCCCCCAGGTAAAAACTTACTCAGTTCTACCCATACCTTGAGGTAGCTTGGTGGACACGAGGAGATGGGGTGTGATATCTGCTAGTAACTCGCTCTCTCGTGAAGTGCTAAGCTGACATTGTGTAGTGCTAAGCTGACATTGTGTAGTGCTAAGCTGACATTGTGTAGTGCTAAGCTGACATTGTGTAGTGCTAAGCTGACATTGTGTAGTACTAAACTCACATTGTTAAATGCTGAGCTGACAATGTGAAGTGATAAGCTCGCATTGTGAAGTGCTAAGCTGACATTGTGAAGTGCTAAGCTGACAATGTGAAGTGCTGAGCTGACATTGTGTAGTGCTAAGCTGACATTGTGAAGTGCTAAGCTAACATTGTGAAGTGCTAAGCTCGCATTGTGAAGTGCTAAGCGACAATGTGAAGTGCTGAGCTGACATTGTGAAGTGCTAAGCTGACATTGTAAAGTGCTAAAGCTGACACTGAAGTGCTAAAGCTGACACTGAAGTGCTAAGCTGACACTATTTATATAAAGTGTTAAGTGTTATACCACCACGATTGTTTAATATGTTACAAGCTAAAGTGTTTCGTTATATTGCAGGGGAAAAAAATCACTGTGCAAGTGATTCAAACAGAGACATGAAGTTAGATTTGACACACATTCAGATCTGCTTCAGTGAGACACTGATATATGAAGCAATTATTTTTCTGAACTCAACGTAAAAACCACATTAGAGTTCGTCAGTGATTAATGAACAGGGAGGTGGAATAGATATCATTGATATATATTAACTGGTGATCAGAGCTTGGGAAGAACTGGCAACAATCAGTGATTATAATTAGTGTAAAAACGTATTTGAAACATAACGATCATGATGAATGACTTCACCACAATACAACCTTCAGAAATCATGTACATGACCTAGACATAGTGTGATCATCTGGAAGATCCGTAAAAGGGATTAATTTCGTCTGGAAGATCCGTAAAAGTGATCAATTTCGTCTGGAAGATCCGTAAACGTGATCAATTTCGTCTGGAAGACCCATAAAAGTGATTAATTTCGCCTGGAAGCTCCGTAAACGTGATCAATTTCGTCTGGAAGACCCATAAAAGTGATTAATTTCGTCTGGAAGATCCGTAAAAGTGATTCATTTCGTCTGGAAGATCCGTAAAAGTGACTAATTTCGTCTGGAAGATCTGTAAAAGTGATTAATTTCGTCTGGAAGATCCATAAAGGGATTAATTTCCTGAGTGTCTCGTGATTCGTAACATACGGATCCCACTACGCAACTCCAGCTGGCGAGGGAGGGTAAGTAACATAGTTACTGTTTTGGTAATTGTCAAGAAAATGGACGATATGTTTTGTAGATACATAATATAAAGAAAACAGCACCATTGGATTCTGTACAGTGTTTACAGTTGATATAGTGTGGAATTTTCAGTGTAGATCTTAATCTCCATCAGTTTTAAGTTTGCGTAAAGGACTGGTCTCTAGAGGGAAATTGTGGGGTAGAACATACACACAAAATCAGCAGTTGATAGTTTAAGAAATGAATTTGCAGCGCATTCGTTGACATAGAACGAATAGTAAAGGAACAAGAGGGTCGCCTAAAGGGACCCTACGTCAATTTCTAAATTTTTCGTGCTATGCTGGTCGCTGACACGCAACATTTAGCTGGCGCTTGTCCTGTATCGATCATATGTTGATAGACAAATTGGATGAAGCTGTTATAAAACAAGAAAACGTGCGAGTAGAGTGTAAAAATACCTGTTTCGCTTTGTTATGCGTTTTAAGTGCATGGCGGCCATGCGTTGCAACGTTTGAATCGGTCTGAATTCAAATATGAGTTAAGACATCTTTGTAGACATCGGGTGTCGAATCAATGCATATGAGATTTCCCTCATGCATGCTCAAAGTCCAGTGTTACGATAGATAGCATGGCGGAAACAAGTGGAGTACGTTATTATAACGAAAAGAAATAATTGATAATGGAACCCATAAGACATATGGAGCATTGAAATAGACGGGTTATAATTGTGTATTTTACAATATGTATTTTTCTATGTAACACTAAATTTTCACTTTTTCTCATAGCCGTACTATAAATCTTATTTAATATCTTTGAAAGTTCAGTTTTAAGTGAAAAAAAGAGAAAATTCCACACTTCTAAATCACTCTTTATATTAGTAACATAGATTTCGTAATGATAAAATTAAGAGATCAAATGAATAAAACTGATAAACTCTTTCTTGACTTTTGCCACTGTTTTATACCACTCTTGTCTTGCCTTGATGTTTGAAGATGATGGATGGTCTGTTTGGCCATTATTTTCGGCCTATTATAGGACAAAATTATCATCTCAAGTGTCTGTGGCCATTATATTTCAACTGATTATAATAATCAGTGCTCGAATTGAGGTGGGATGGCATCCCTCTTAATATCTCAATCACATAATCACCTCATTATTTTTTTTTTTTTAACTATGAAATAAGCTTTAGCATCAACCTCATATTGACTACGCTTGTGATTAAGCTGTGTGTTTTTCCCTCCAATGTTCACCAAAACTGTAGCATTTATATTCACAACTTTCTCAATAACAACAACCCCCCACCCCCTTCAGTCTTTACTTAACTCACACTCATTATTATCCCCCTTGTTTAAGTTCTTACAATTCGAGCACTGGTTGTAATCACTATGATTGTGTCAACTGCTATTTGATGACCACGTGAAGGTGAGTAAAATGATTTATTATATGCCAGTTTGTTTAGCCTTGATGTTTTTCTTTGTTTAAACTGATTATAATTGATATGCTGTTTGAACTGTGATTATAAGGTGATATGTCAAGGTAAGTGATCATTATTAATCAACTCTGTCGGGCCATATAATCTTTCACCCAATTATAATTGATATGCCAAGTGCTGTTCTTTGATCCATGATTATTCAACTGATTATATGTCTAGTTTACTCGTTGTTGACTAGTTTGGCAAGTGATGTCTTGAGTTCTGGTCGACGACATTGTTTTAGATTATAGCTATTAAATCTCAAATGTTTTTTCGACATCATGTTTCGACTAATTGTAGAATACGTGTTTTAGATTTGGAGATCATGTTTTTGGAGTTTCCATTGATCATCGTTGAAACTTATTGTCAGACTGTCGTATTTTAGCTAAAAACAGGTCATATAAGGAATATATATATATATATATATATATATATATATATATATATATATATATACGAGGATATACATAAGGCCTGTTCGACCATGCGAACCAGTACCTGTGTGCGGTTATCAGTTATTAGTTATAGTCGTAAAGTGATAAAGGCTTTACGCAACCAGCACTGTGTGGCATGACCCTACACTACGCTGCTGGGTAATGTTTAGATATTGAAGGCCGGGCGACCTTCCCCCACCCAAAATGATTTTCATGACATAGTTTAGAACTCGATTAGAATCCCGTAAAGTACAATAAAGGATTTAATCAACACTACATGAATGATTTATTTCATTTAGATAAATGAATATAAACCATTTAGGTAAGTGGATATAATCCATGCCGTTTATATTGTACTCAAATTACCTTAGAATTGTGTTGTCATGGGGGCTTATCTCGGAGTGAGGACCAGATCTCTATGTGGAATATCTTTTTTAGAGGAGTATATTCGTGAGTAAAGAATCTTAGCAAGAGGGAAGGAGGGAGTGATGGTCTTCAGGGTCTTGCGAACCATATGTACTTATCGAAGACCCCCGAGTCACTGTTAGGACCCTCAGTGAACCAGTGGATATTGTCCATCTTAATTTTTTTCACTGAGTAATTCAGGAAAAATGGCTTACAAAGCGATAAATAGTAAGGAATAAAAAAATGTTTTGAATTAAGTCTTGAATGAGTGCCATTTAAAGCAGTGAGTAACATCTTACAAATACATATAGAAGAAATAGTGTTGGTTTCATTAAAATTTGTCTTTTTTTTTTTTTTTAAATACCTTAGGTGAAGTTTGAGTGACTTCTACCAAACCACATGACACAAATACACACGCATATACACTCAGTTCTAAAGTACACACACACACACACACACACACACACACACACACACACACACACACCTAGTGATCCTAAAATTTTGTCGTACACGGTAAAAAAAATCAGTGTTATTACCATTTATTACCATTTAGTCCTAAGTACTTTTGAGGACAGCCATCACCCTTAACAATTATCCAGCAAAATTATCAGCATGATGCATAGGTATTCGCATATGATCACACGTAATTTGAAATCTTTATATGATTATATATCGTAATGATTATGGATGCGTTTTTAATGAAGAGACGAAATTGCCACAGGTGGGTCTTGTGCTTACGCGGCACGCATCAGTGTACACACATTAGTGTACTCGGGGGAGGCCATTATGACTTGATTAGCCTGTGGTATACGATTCTGCGCCAACGATTCGTAAGCGAGAATATACGTAGACATGGCTATGAAAACACAAATACATTGTGAAAACGTGATGGCATTAGTAATGCTCAGAACTGATCCATCATATCTCGTGTGTATTAAGGAATATAGTGTGTAATTTCGGGTATATTTTTTTTCCCCCTCTTAACATTACACACAGTTTCTGTGCCATTTCACTTTTGTTTGACTTGCTTTGAAATTACCTCAACACACAGGGGCATTCTTGCTTCGCCAAGCCTCCACCAAGTCCCCCACATGAATACCATCTTTATACGTAGCCGAGCGGTTAGCGTTCCCACCTACCATGCAGAAGGTGTGGGGTTCGAATCCTTTCTGTGATTTAGTATATATGTATAATTGCCCTGATGTTACCGGACTTCACCTGCCTGAGGTTACATCTCGTGTGGAAAGTTAGCATCGGCTAGGCTGTGTCATAGTCAGTTGGCGGAAGGGAATGCAGTCTCTTTGAAGACCTAACCACTCTAATGGAGTCCATCTTTCCCCGCTCTTGAAGTAACGCAGCCATGGAGCTTCAGGAACTCCTGGGAAGAGGGGCGTAGAATCTCAGAGGGTCTTAGAGTAACACCAGAACCAAGAAAGGGATCTTGTGGCAAATATACTTATCTATATTTATCTATAATTACCCTGGAGACCCTTTCAAGAAAGGGTCCTGGAATCACTCCAGAATACCTTTCCCAGGAGCCTCTGTAGTCCAAGGCTACCCCACGAACAGTAGCAGGATTAGATCGACTCCTTTGAAGTGAGAAGTTCATTGACGACACAGTCTTACCAAAGATACAGTCTTTGCCAACGATACAATCTTTGCCAACGATTCAGTCTTGCTAACGATAGGAGGTGTTTGTGCCTCTTTTACACAACTCAAGGACGAGAGGACTGTAAATGAGTTATGTTGTCAAAAAGATGGGAATGTCATAAAAGCTTTGAGCTGTGTTTACTTGAAGACGAGCCAAGTATAGCAAAATGAATGAAGTGACGGAGTCTCTGGTGTCTTGCGTGGAAAGTTATGTTTACCAAGACGTAGTTCATGGGTATAATAGCATCCACGAGAGAGAAATTGAACTCCCACCAATTCTTTGGTATAGAGAGTGGCTTGGAAGTCCCACTTGGCTTTTGAACTAGCAGGTAAATCAGGTTTGAAAAGGTTGAAAAATATTAGGGGGTTTGCCTCTGTCTCCTTTTCCCAAAGGAGGTCATACTATAAAGTTGTAAACAATTCAGTAACATAACCAGTTTGGTCCAACTGTACGTCTACAAGAACAATAATGGGTTGAATCTCTGCATCTGTCTTTTCTGTCACACTGTTCTTTTGCACACGCGCTGTTTTACAGCCTTCGTTAGTCGCGTATCTAACCATGACTATTTCCATTCTTAATCTTCAAGAGTACACCCTGTCCCTTCACCTATAAGGATAAAGAATTTACCATTTAGTTGCAACGTCAAATAGAATTCCTCATGGTTATCCATCTTGAAGTCAATTACTTGGATTTGCACGATCACGGGCTGACTATTATGTGATTATCAACACGAGACTTTACCTCCTTCCAATGTCCAATCCAACGTTTCAACCAACCCTTACGTTGGGTATACCTTTTAAATTGGGAGGCGAAGTTTCATGGGGCGTTGAACTGACTATCATCTTGAACACTTACGAATAGCGGCATTCAAGAACGATAATGAATACCTCTTTGTACCTGTCGCATCTCTCTTGAATGATTGATACCGTAACGAAGAGGCTTAATGAAAGCGAGTTTAGTGTGCCAAAAAATGATGATGTAGACATTTCGTACCATCTTGGTTGCAATATAATTCTTCAAATAATTGTAGAATTATTACGTATTGTCTCTTGGTTACTCGTCATTTAGTCCTTGTTGATAATTACTCTCAGACCATTACGTTTATTGCCTCTACCTCTAGATAATTTAGTTATCAGACAATATTCAGAGAAAGATTTGAAGTCTACGTTCGCACTGTGCATGGTCTGTCGTACCCATGCTGACAGCAGCCACACTTCAGAGCACACGGGTCATTGACGACCCACGGTGAGGGAGGAAGAGCCAGCCGCCCATACGCGGGTGGTGTCAAACGAACTGGGTGGCGCAGATTGCCTCACCCATCCCTCTAACGGCTTTACCCGAGATGCATTTCTCTTTTTTTCGGGTGTGGCGAACTTTAAACTTAAATAGGCCTCGTTTTCTTTATGTGGTTGGGCGTCTGCCACGTAGATGCCCTCTCGTTACTCAACGGATTAGCTTGAACGTTTCTCCATGTAAATTCCCTCATCAACCCATGAACTTAATGTACATTGAGTTTTGGATCCGTTTTTATTTTCTTTTTTTTTTTGGTCTCGAATCAGAATTGTAACTAACTGCTTTTCTGCAGTTTTCAGGATGTCTCGCGACTAAGTAAGACGAGTTCGCATGCAATGAATATCCCTCTTCGTAGCTAGGTCTTGGGTTAGCACTGTATTGTTCCTAAATGAGTCACAGGCCTTATGCCCCACACGATACAGAATGTGATGCGGGATTTTTCCCACCAAGGCTTTTAAAGATAGATGAATGACTCGATAGCCAGTACGGATAAACTCATCTCACTCATAAAAGGTCAGTGACTTAATGCATTCTGATGCATTTCATCTCTGATTATTCTATCACTCATGTATCTATTCTAGGAATAGTCTCAGAAACAACAAATAGATACAAGACTATTAAATGTCTTAACAAAAAGTTGATAAAGTCGACCATTTGATCATCACCGAAATAGATGATGTTTTACGATTATGATGCATAACTCTCATTTATATAACCACAGGGATTCCAAGGTACCCTCAGACATTATATAGTGAGGCTTTCAAAAGACATTTTTACAATATTTCCACATAAGATTGAAAAGCACAGCACAGGGACATAACATCTTTACTTAAGTGGTTCACGGAGAGGGAAGAAAGGGTGCGTTTAAGTGGTTTAAAACGATATGTGGAGTATTGCAAGGCTCATTCTTAGTACCCACACAATTCATTGTCTATGTCAGTGATGTGGAGACAGAACTACCACCATTAGGATGTCAAGACTCTTTGCTGATGACACGAAATTAAGAGGAAAAGCCAAGTTAAACGAAGACTGCCCAAAAGATTCATAGTTATTTAGACACTTAACGTACGAGAACCATAACTGCTTAACCTTGTCTCTTACACACAAAGTTACGTAAAGATAACATTTTCACATGCTACGCTTAAGGTCTGTCGCCTTAAAGTCGGTAAAATCCACGAAAAGATATTTTGAAAGCAAGTGGATGACTACTTGCAAAGGAGCATCTGCCTTATTATCGTACAACACAGTCAGTGGAAGTATGTCATGTATAGATAGGACTCGTAGATGTTTACGACAGTCTGAGCTCCAAAGTAGATTGGAAAGATAGTTGGGTAGACTATATAATGCATACAACACCACCCCATCGTAAGTTTATTAAGAGACTAGTTCAACAATTATGAATAATTTTCATAATCCTTCACTGGATAGATGATTGCCTTTTCTTCCATCCTGAAGGCCACTGAGCTGAGTGTCCCGCCGAGAATTTTCTCCTAGGGTCGCGAAGCCCATCGAGGCATCCATCTTAGCTACCATCAAAATATTATCTACAAGACAGACCGAGCTTTCTCGCATCTTAGCTGGGAATGCTAAATTGAGGAGGGTGGTGGAGGTGGAAGAAAACGAGCGAATGAGGCTTTAGCTAACAAACGGCTCACTCCAGCCGCTCCTGGCCTAGGTTTCTGTTTGAATTATGAGTAATAAATTGTGGGTTTCCAGGGCGAGCTTGGTTTTCACCAGCAAGATGTATGTGAGGGGGAGGGCGTCTTCCAATCTCCAGGTGTTACTGTGGCCTGTATTGTGCCGAGGTGCCATACAACTGTCTGCATCTCTGTAACCACGGAGATGCAGATGTAGCGTATGGTGCTAGATGAACATTCTTCCAGTACACATGCCAAAAGGCCAGAAAAAGTCCTTCTTCGTTCTACCACCGCTTGAGTTGGAGAGCAAGCGCTTTGCTATAAGGTTATCGCGTGGTAATGTGGTCTGTGGTGCGTCTGCGCCACGAGTTTGAAGCGAAGGTACGAAGGAACTTTATTTTCGTTTTGTCTTGTTAGGAGAAGAAAACGGAGGCGTTGGAAAGAGAGGATAGACTATAAAGAGAAGAGGTCGTTCTAGAATGTATGGTGTAGGTGTACTGAACCGTGTGTGGCTTTTTGAATATGATTTGATGCCTTTTACCCGAGTATGTACAGTGTGTGTGTGTGTGTGTGTGTGTGTGTGTGTGTGTGTGTGTGTGTGTGCAATTGCCCATTGCACAAGACAGGTGAAGAGTTCCGCGGGAGAGAGAGTTCTACACTCATGGCGCCTCGTCTTTTGAACTTTCTTTAGCGGTGATAGCGTTCCTGACCGTGACGCATAGGTTCGAATCCTGGTTGCGGCAGTCGGTCCACAGGCAACCCAGCTGTTCATCCATCCCCTAAGGGTGGGTCGATAAAATGGGTACCTGGCAAAGTCTAGGGTATAGATACGTATAGCGTTAATGGTATGGGTTTGGTTATTGCCTCAGCTACCCGTGCCTTCGACACAGACAAAAGTAGCCTTTTAGATGTTCACTGTTTCCTTGTGTAGTAGTATATACCAGTCATACACCATCCTTACGCTGTATGACCTATATCTAACACACCTCACACCTGACCTTCTTGTGTTGGTGTCTGGTCACTTCACTACTACATTCCCTGAAGAATTGTTCATTGTTGACATCTTCCAGTTGGTCTAGAAACTTGGAAGGACATGATGAAGTCACCCTCTCTCTCTCTCTCTCTCTCTCTCTCTCTCTCTCTCTCTCTCTCTCTCTCTCTCTCTCTCTCTTCTCTCCTCCATGGGGGACAAATTGGTATATCCCTCAGCTTCTCATTGTGGCTCAGCTCTTTCGATCCAGGAACTGTCTTGAGTTGCTCATTTCTTGACCCTTTTCAGTTAGATCTGTGCGCTTCTTTAGAGTGAAGGCGACGAGACTTGAGAGGCGTCATCTTGTTTTGGTTCAACATTATCTTTCGAACAGCTTTCCCAAGCTTCCTTCTCCGTGTACTAGGATCTGATTCTAATATTTGTATGTAAACCACCTTCCCTCGCGTACAGGTCTCCTGTTGTGTATGTAACTCTGGTAACATTGTTGAATTTTGGGTCTGTCTCTCACTCATGGGTACCTGCCAGGTGGGGTCTATGAGGATGGTCATAGAACCATGAACAGGACCATCAGAGCTGAAGTATGGTAATGTGGGACATTGAGCTCCTTCGTCATTACAATGTGGGACGATCAGATCCTTCGCCATCTCAATATGGAGACTTTAGAAGTTCCTGATCTGATTGTAGGACCATCAGAGCCTTTTTCATCTCAACGTGGAGACTTTAGAAGTTCCTGATCTGATTGTGGGACTATCGGAGCCTTTTTCATCTCAATGTGGAGACTTTTAGAAGTTCGTGATCTGATTGAAGGACTATCGGAGCCTTTGTCATCTCAATGTGGAGACTTTAGAAGTTCGTGATCTGATTGAAGGACTATCGGAGCCTTTTTCATCTCAATGTGGAGACTTTTAGAAGTTCCTGATCTGATTGTGGGACCATCAGAGCCTTTTTCATCTCAATGTGGAGACTTTTAGAAGTTCGTGATCTGATTGTGGGACCATCAGAGCCTCTGCCATCTCAGAGTGGAGACATTATACGTTCACGATCTGAATGTGGAACCATCAGAACCTTTGAAATATGAATCAGGGAACATCACATCCTTCACCATCTCAATATCGAACCATCAGGTCCCTCATTATCTGAGTGTCAAACCATCAGGTCCCTCATTATCTGAGTGTCAGACCATCAGGTCCCTCATTATCTGAGTGTCAGACCATCAGGTCCCTCATTATCCGAGTGTCAAACCATCAGGTCCCTCATTATCTGAGTGTCAAACCATCAGGTCCCTCATTATCTGAGTGTCAAACCATCAGGTCCCTCATTATCTGAGTGTCAAACCATCAGGTCCCTCATTATCTGATCAAGTCCCTCATTATCTGAGTGTCAAACCATCAAGTCCCTCATTATCTGAGTGTCAAACCATCAGGTCCCTCATTATCTGATCAAGTCCCTCATTATCTGAGTGTCAGACCATCAGGTCCTTCATTATCCGAGTGTCAAACCATCAGGTGGGATCCTCTCCTAAGTGTAGGACCATCAGATCCTACACTGTATTACCATCAGATCCTACGTGATCTGAGTGTAGCCAATTAGTGTCTGGAGCACCAAGATGTGTGTGTGTGTGTGTGTGTGTGTGTGTCTTACGAGGTCTTTTAATGATAAAGGTCATTATGAGTTAAAGTGTGAGGGATTGTGGTTCTAATGACCGTAATGAGCCGGGTGTTTTGACTCTTTAAGAGGAAGTTTGAGACTCGCTCATTATCATGCGAATCTGGCGGTTATACGCATCTCAAGACATATACGCAATACGCATCTCAGAACATATACGCAATACGCATCTCAGAACATATACGCAAAGGACTTATACGCTCATCATCGTGCGAATCTGGCGGTAATACGCATCTCAAAACATATGCGCAATACGTATCTCAGGACATATACGCATATCAAGACTTATACGCAATACGCATCTCAGGACATATACGCATATCAAGACTTATACGCAATACGCATCTCAGGACATATACGCAATACGCATCTCAGGACATATACGCATATCAAGACTTATACGCAATACGCATCTCAGGACATATACACAATATGCATCTCAAGACATATACGCAATACGCATCTCAAGACATATACGCAAAAGCACTCGTGGTAACGAGGAATAAGGATGAATGACCAGATTAAGTCTAGATTCACTTAAATGAAACTTGACACGTTTATGGACGAAGAAAACGTTCAAGTAAGAAACGTTCAGCTAAGAAGGATAAACGTGTGTGTGTGTGTGTGTGTGTGTGTGTGTGTGTGTGTGTTGGGGGGGAAAAAAGAGAGACCTTGAAAAGACCAAACCTTCAGATTGTGCTTGGAATCGGGAAGGGGAAAACTGCAGATGAAAAACGGTCGGTGTGGACGAGTTACTTACGTAGGTGTATAACGAGAAGGCCCTTAAGTGGGAAGTTATTGAATTGCCCCGACCATGAATTATGAGAGATAGTGTCTCCAACCCCGGAGCGAAAAACAACACAGTTTGGGTGTGTGTGTGTGTGTGTGTGTGTGTGTGTGTGAAGAGGTATGGCAGCAAGAAGAACAGGGTAATAATGGCGTTTAGAGTCTTGTCCAACACGGAGGAGATAGATAGATAGATAGGTAGATAGATAGATAGATAGATAGATAGAGAGAGAGAGAGAGAGAGAGAGAGAGAGAGAGAGAGAGAGAGAGAGAGAGAGAGAGAGAGAGAATTTTTGTGGGAATAGAGACGATACGAGCGTGGAGGGTCTCGAGGTGAGGGCGTGAGAGAGAGAGAGAGAGAGAGAGAGAGAGAGAGAGAGAGAGAGAGAGAGAGAGAGAGAGAGAGAGAATTTTTGTGGGAATAGAGACGATACGAGAGTGAGGAGGGTCTCGAGGTGATGGCTTCTCCAGGATGCGTGAGAGAGAGAAAGAGAGAGAGAGAGAGAGAGAGAGAGAGAGAGAGAGAGAGAGAGAGAGAGAGAGAGAGAGTTACTCGGCTGTCGCGTGATATGACCACGAGAAATACCTGGTGATATAGACGCGCTGGGACGAAGAGAGGGAGAGAGGGAGGAAGGAAGGTCACTGCAGGGGGGGGGGGGGGGCTGACAAAGACAGGACCCCCCCCTGTGTTTTGCGAGGTGGTGGAGGACAGGTGAGGGAAGGCCTTGAAGAGTGAGGGCCGGGGAAGGGTGGTGAGTGTGGACGCACGAAGGAAGGAAGGAAGGAAGGAAGGAAAGAAGGAAAGATGGAAGTTGGTGTGTGTGTGTCTGTGTGTGTGTGTGTGTGTGAGAGAGAGAGAGAGAGAGAGAGAGAGAGAGAGAGAGAGAGAGAGAGAGAGAGAGAGAGAGGTTAGAGAAGTGAAGGAGGAGTGTGAGGTCGAAGGAAGGAGAGTAGACTACGTAAGGGATGGAGTAGTGATTGAGGGAGGGAGGGAGAACTAGAGGAGGAGGAGGAAGAAGAAGAAGAGGGAAGTGTGTAGACGGACAACAGACAGAAGAGGTGTGAGGCTGGAAGCCTCGGAATACATGCTCCCGACACGCGTCTTTAGAAGGATAATAAGAGTTTTTCTGATGTCCAAATCTTGACGCCTTTTCTTCCAGCTCAGGATCGTACCTGAAGACGAGGAGGAGGAGGAGGAGGAGGAGGAGGAGGAGGAGGAGGTAGAGAGAGAGAGAGGTTAGAGAGAGAGAGAGAGAGAGAGAGAGAGAGAGAGAGAGAGAGAGAGAGAGAGAGATTCAGATAAGGCTAGACACAGATATCAGAGACTTCGATCTCATCCAGAGGACTTCGATGAACGTGTTACAAGAGTGCCAGAGACTTCGATCTCATCCAGAGAACTTCGATGAAGGTGTTACAAGAGAGCCAGAGACTTCGATCTCATCCAGAGGACTTCGATGAACGTGTTACAAGAGTGCCAGAGACTTCGATCTCATCCAGAGGACTTCGATGAACGTGTTACAAGAGTGCCAGAGACTTCGATCTCATCCAGAGGACTTCGATGAACGTGTTACAAGAGTGCCAGAGACTTCGATCTCATCCAGAGGACTTCGATCTCTTCTAAGGTGAGGTTCCTGAAGCTAGAAGCTACCTTGTGTGTCTTTCGATTCTTCGCCACACTAATGTACAAGTTTCAGATCTCCTCCTCCTCTCACCAACAGCCTCCAAGGAACAAAAGTGGTCTGTTGCTCCTCTCACCAACAGCCTCCAAGGGTCTGTTGCTCCTTGAATTACCTCTTGTTTCCTTTGTTCCTTCTTATCACTAAGCTTGGGATCCTGCATGCGGGCTAGGATGGAGCACTCAGTTAAGCTTAATACTTCAGGGCGAGATGGTTTCTCCCGAAGGCGATTCAAGCTTTTTTTTTCTTAGATGAACGTGACGTTGCTTTCTATAGTCTCCGGTGATCTTTCCAATGTCTGCTAAGAGATTCAATTGCATGTAAAGAATGAGTCTCTCGTGTCGTCGTAGTCTTTTGAAAATACCTTTTTTAGAGGGTTTGGATTCGTCTCTAAACCCAGGATATACCATCGTCAGAGATAAGAAAAGAAAAGAATTCTTTTGTGTCTGAACACTTACGTGTATCTCGCTAACTGCACGTCCCCCAAGGCTCCCAAGAACAGAGTTTTACATGAGGCGTTGAAGGAGCGAAATCCCCAAAAGAAAAAGGCTCTTAGATCCTAGGATGGCTAGGACTTATGTCAGCTTCTCTCGGGCTGGGGTGGGGGATGTAGCGCGCTTCACCTCAAGGACAAAGGGGGCCGGAGTTTATCCCCAACTAGGTCCACGGAGAAACTTGTACCAAAATCCACCATAAGTGGTACTTGTAGAGAACTCCTGTAGTTAGGCATTGGTATCAGTAGCCTTGTTTATTACATGAGAAACGGTAAAAGGGGGGAAAAAACAAAAGAACAGAGCCTCCGACGTCTCTAAGGAATAAGGTTCTTCAAAGAAGGATTGGAAGTGTATCCAGACTGATGATATTGTGATCTGAATAGAGAGGTTCAGACATTATGGATAAGGTCGTCCCTTCAGTGTTCACTAGAAATTTGGCTTTAGAGCCGTTGAACAATGTTCACGAGAAATTTGGCTTTAGAAGCGTTGAACAATGTTCATTAGAAGTTTGGCTTTAGAAGCGTTGAACTATGTTCACGAGAAATTTGGCTTTAGAAGCGTTGAACAATGTTCACGAGAAATTTGGCTTTCGAGGCGTTGAACAATGTTCACTAGAAGTTTGGCTTTAGAAGCGTTGAACAATCTTCACTAGAAATTTGGCTTTAGAAGCGTTGAACAATGTTCACGAGAAATTTAGCTTTAGAAGCGTTGAACAATGTTCACATCATGAATAGTGTAGCGAGTGTATAACCTTTCTTGAACAACGTTGTTTAACATTCAGGGGGTTGTCTCCACCACTGTTTAAGCCTCGTCCTGCCACAAGGGCAGTTCAACCCGATACAAACTGCTGACTCTCACAGTTCCCTTATCTAGCGCCAATGGGAAGTAAGTAAGGTGTATATCACAAATGCTTGGGTAAATGAAAAAACTTGAAGTATATAAGCCGACGGAGTTGCATACGTGCAGGGGGTGAGAGAGAGAGAGATCTTGGCGCTACGTCTCTTTTCCTCATTTTGGCAGAGGGTTCCAAGAATCACTTTACCACTTAGACTAAGGAACCTGGGAAAGAAGTGTTCCTCAATAGATGTCCGTGAGGAAGAGCGTAAGTTTGGTTCCAGCAATTCCAGTCTTACGTTTGGAGCATCTATTGCCTCTTCTCAGTAGATATTTCTGGAACCTAAGAAGCCATTGCTCTCCTACAAAACTTGTAGGGCTAAGCAAATGCCGAAGGACATCATCATTATCATCGTCATCATCTTCAAATGCCAAGTTTGGTTACGATTTGTAGACTCTGAAATTTCCTCGTTGTGGGATGGACTGGAATGGACTAGTGAGCGTTTCTTTAAGTCTGGGTTAATTGTCTTATCGTAAGGACGCTCCGTACTGTGGTCATTTTGAACTTCTAGATGGAGACCTTCGAGAAGGATAGATACAGAGGGACATTCTTCTTCTTCTTCTTCTTCTTCTTCTTCTTTTCTTCTTCTTCTTCTTCTTCTTCTTCTTCTTCTTCTTCTTCTTCTTCTTCTTCTTCTTCTTCTTCTTCCTGGGTCACTTTGTTTTTTTTTTTCATGACCGGAAGCAAAGAAAATGGTTTTCGTAAAAGCTAGTAATCTCGCAGACTCCAGTGGATGATTGCTAAATGTTTCCACTGTGTGTTCCTAAACGAACTGAGCCGGGGGCTGCCCCAAATGTTTCTTCAGTGTATTCTTTAACAAACTGAGTCTGGGGCTGCCCCAAATGTTTCTTCATTGTATTCCTTAACAAACTGAGTCTGGGGCTGCCCCAAATGTTCCTTCAGTGTATTCTTTAACAAACTGCGCCGGGGGCTGCCCCAAATGTTTCTTCGGTGTATTCTTTACAAAACTGAGTCTGGGGCTGCCCCCAAATGTTCCTTCAGTGTATTCTTTAACAAACTGAGTCTGGGGCTGCCCCAAATGTTCCTTCAGTGTATTCTTTAACAAACTGAGTCTGGGGCTGCCCCAAATGTTCCTTCAGTGTATTCCTTAACAAACTAAGTCTGGGGCTGCCCCAAATGTTCCTTCAGTGTTTTCTTTACAAAACTGAGTCTGGGGCTGCCCCCAAATGTTTCTTCGGTGTATTCTTTACAAAACTGAGTCTGGGGCTGCCCCCAAATGTTCCTTCAGTGTATTCTTTAACAAACTGAGTCTGGGGCTGCCCCAAATGTTCCTTCAGTGTATTCCTTAACAAACTGAGTCTGGGCCTGCCCCAAATGTTCCTTCAGTGTATTCCTTAGCAAGCTAAGTCGGAAGCTGCCCCACAATTCCCTTTAAAATGTGTGATTGAGAAAAACCAACTCCATAAGTCTATTCAAACACTTCTAAGACTCCAGATGAGCTATGATGATGGGAATCCAACCACGGATCTAGACCTATCGTCTCTTAAAGCGTTGGTGCCCCAGAGAGGGGTGTACCTCTGCCTATAGCAGAGACAGACATAGATGGTCTAGAACTCATCCTTCTACCTGCAGGAAAGAGGGAAACGGCAAAGACCTCTGGCGCTACTTAGGGAAGGATTGAGCACCCATTTTGCTAACTCCTGGTACCTTCCTTAGAAGTAATAGAGTCAAAGAACAACAACTGTGACCTTCCCAGTAATTGGTCTTGAAGATGTGGCTCTCGCAATCTCCTGAATAACTCCACAGGGGGGGAAAGATAGAGTGACACAAGAGCGACATGTGTAATAGCTGTAATTGCTCTATAGAGAAAAGACGCAGATTGCTATCTTCATTTTCGCCTTGTCTGTAGAGTTCTAACGACACAGAGTTCCTCGGGAGGAGAAGGGAAACGCTCTACGAGATTGCCCTCCATCAGGAGGGCGAGGTTAGGAGGCTCACCCAATTGGTAAATAGAAAGTGGGGGAAGATTTCAATCACCAAACTGAGTAAGCGTCTCCAAATCACACTTGACCATCTCGGGAGAGCCTCGATGAAGGTCAAACCACGGAAGACCCCCCCTTCCTGTCTTCGTGTATACCGGGCCTTCCACAAAAATGTCCAGAGCAGAGTGACCACACTCGTTCTGAAAAATACACCCCATAGGTACGCGAAGACAAGCAGGCTGGTCTGATGGATCGAAGGACTTGAGATCCTAAGGTTCTGGAAAATGTATATTCCCAAGAACGTTCTCCAAGGGCATCCGAGGACTTGAGATCCTAAGGTCTGGAAGATGTATATTCCGAAGAACGTTCTTCAAGGGGATCCGAGGACTTGAGATCCTAAGGTCTGGAAGATTTCTATTCCCAAGAACGTTCTTCAAGGGGATCCGAGGACTTGAGATCCTAAGGTTCTGGAATATATCTATTCCCAAGAACCTTCTTTAAGGGGATCCGAAGACTTGAGATCCTAAGGTTCTGGAATATATCTATTCCCAAGAACGTTCTTCAAGGGGATCCGAGGACTTGAGACCAGATCCTAAGCTTCTGGAAAATATCTATCCCAAGAACGTTCTTTAAGAGGATAAGTACCTTCCAATAGATAGAAAGAAAGAGCTCCTCTCTCTGACCAAAAGCTGTTTTGGTGAACTAATTTAACTCTGAAACATTGTCAAAGAAAACTCGAATCAGACGACGGATCATCCTACGAGGGTTTGCTAGGCTCAATCATCACACTTTGTTTTTCTTTCTGTAAAAAGGAAGGTTGCGGGAGACGGGCTGAAGAAATGAGTTACATCGGTTCTCTAACTTGTGGAGTTATATCGGTTCTCTGACTTGTGGAGTTATATCGGTTCTATAACTTGTGAAGTAACATCGGTTCTCTAACTTGTGGAGTTTTATTGGTTCTCTGACTTGTGGAGTTTTATCGGTTCTCTGACTTGTGGAGTTATATCGGTTCTATAACTTGTGAAGCAACATCGGTTCTCTAAATTGTGGAGTTATATCGGTTCTCTGACTTGTGGAGTTATATTGGTTCTCTAACTTGTGGAGTTATACCGGTTCTCTTGTGGAGTTATATCGGTTCTCTGACTTGTGGAGTTATATCGGTTTTATAACTTGTGAAGTAACATCGGTTCTCTAACTTGTGGAGTTTTATCGGTTTTCTGACTTGTGGAGTTATATCGGTTCTCTAACTTGTGGAGTTATACCGGTTCTCTTGTGGAGTTATATCGGTTCTCTGATTTGTGGAGTTATATCGGTTCTCTAACTTGTGAAGTAACATCGGTTCTCTAAATTGTGGAGTTATATAGGTTCTCTGACTTGTGGAGTTATATTGGTTCTCTAACTTGTGGTTATATCGGTTCTTTAACTTGTGGAGTTATATCGGTTCTCTGACTTGTGGTTATATCGGTTCTTTAACTTGTGGAGTTATATCGGTTCTCTAAATTGTGGTTATATCGGTTCCCTGACTTGTGGAGTTATATCGGTTCTCTAACTTGTGGAGTTATATCGGTACTCTAACTTGTGGAGTTATATCGGTTTTCTGACTTGTGGAGTTATATCGGTTATCCTTAACTCGTGGAGTTATATCGGTAATCCTTAACTCTTGGGGTTAATTAAGCTCCCCCGTAACTCATGGCCTATGAGTATCTAACTTTTCTCATCTTCACTCATGGAAGAATTTTACTGGTGAAAATAGCAGTTGCTGACGACCGTGCTTCGTTTTCTATACCGCGCTGTCTGCCGCGTTTTCTGTGTGAGCTTAGATTTTGTACTGGGGTTCTCGGTCATGTCTTGCCGCTGGCTTCCATGATTTGTTAGTTGGATCTAAATTGACGTTTTTGCTTCAGCCATACGCAGTGTGTGTGTGTGTGTGTGTGTGTGTGTGTGTCCTACGCATCATTTACGCATATTCCTCCGAATGATGAAGACCCGATCCTTTGTATCGTATTATAATTATACTTACGTCCGTCCTAATGATTAATTTCCTATCCTTTTTTTTATGGTATTATAAGTAATTACAACCGTCCTGACTCTTTTATATCGTATTATAATCATAATTACGTCCTTCCTAATGATTCATTTCCTATCCTTTTTTTATGGTATTATAAGTAATTACGACCGTCCTGACTCTTTTGTATCGTATTATAATTATAATTATGTCCGTCCTAATGATTCATTCCCTATCCTTTTTTTTATGGTATTATAAGTAATTACGACCGTCCTGGCTCTGAGTACTTTTAAGTCCACTTCACCATAAGTGAGAGCGTTTCTGAGAAGAAAAAATGACGGGACCCTTCAACCATTCATAAAAAGGACTCCTCCTCTGTCGCCAGTTCATGAGCGACTAATGCTCATTTTTGAGCGCCAGCAGAGGCTCACTGCAAACTTAAACTTGGCCAGCGGGTGATCCACCACCACCACCACCAGCTCGAAGAAACCAACCTGGCCAGCGGGTGAACCACCACCAGCTCGAAGAAACCAACAGCTCAATATGAGGGGCGTTACGCGTTGCCTGAGGACTGTTGAATGTATTCATACATCGCCTCGGCGTTGCCTGAGGACTGTTGAATGTACTCGGTACATCGCCTCCAATACCTTCGACACAAAGTGACAGCTTTTGTTATACAGAGGCTCGCCTAATGCTAACCTTGCAGGTGTAAGGGGCATGAAATGTTGGAGATGATGTGAATGATTCCCTCATATCCTCAGATAGATAATGGGTTCTTCCAATTTAGCTCCCTGTAATTAAGTTCCGCCATCATCAGTGATTTACCGTCTTCATTAAGGGTTATCCTCACAGCCTCCTTTACTATCCTTACTGGTCCTTTATTATCCTCCTTGTACATCTGTTCTGGGTCGTTGTAATTTCTGGGAGGGCTGTAGAGTAATAGCACCACTGTTGTACATTGTTACAGCTATTACCTTACTCATCATGCACTGATTGAAGGCGCTGTTGATCCATAACTCCGGATTCTGATATTATCCCTTATCAGTATATGGCCAATTCCCCTCCCTCCTTTCCCTCTCCTTTATCTTCTCTGTCTTTCGTTGTTATCATCTACTCCTCTGGCCTGATTAGGGTAGAATTCAAATCTTTTGTGAGTTTGATTCCACCACTCCAGTGATGTCGGGGTTGCTATCCCTGATACGGTTCTTGAACTCAAACTCCCTTACCATCCGCCAGGAGTCCTACAGCATTAGGATAAAGATCCTTCTTTTCAAGGGCCTCGCTGCTAGCTAGTTTCAATCCTCCTGTGCTGTTCCTTTCCTTGGACAGACTCTAAACCCCTCTTGCTTTGTGCCTGTAGCCACTTTTCACTTGCTTTCTCCCCTCCTTTATCCTGTCGCTCTTGACATACAATCCTTCGAGTTCTTCCCTTCCAGCAAGTTTGCACAGCTGTTTTAGCACCTGTTGACCACACACTTCACTGTCATACGTTATCCCACACTGGCCTTACTTTAGTGTCTTCTCAGTACGACTGATTCTCTATCACATCCAGTGATTTTTTTTTTTTGAACTGTGTCACATTGTCTGTCTTGTTCATTCTTCCTTGACTGGAAGATGGCCTTCTTCCAGTCCACAGATCAACACGGACTTCAGCATCATTACTACCCCATCCATAACTGTGTGTCTGCCCCATCTCTCCCTGAGGTCTGCCCCATCTCTCCCTGAGGTCTCTCACATCTCTCCCTGAGGTCTGCCCCATCTCTCCCTGAGGTCTGCCCCATCTCTCCCTGAGGTCTACCCCATCTCTCCCCCACCAACGCCTCGTTTCTTTCTCTCTCCATCCCACGTACATTGGACACCTCCACCATCTCTTTAACAGTTCCCCTTACACTTGTTAACTCTGACCTCATTATGTTTATTACTCTGACCTCATTATGTTTATGGCATGGTTCTGTATTGCACTTCTCACACAATGAACACTTGTCACACTAAGCGGTTCTCGTAATATCTTTTCTTTTCTCCCAAAACACCCTCATTTAATTTTCCTAATTTTCTTTTCTCACACAGTGGACACTTGTCACACTAAGCGGTTCTCGTAATATTTTTTTTCCCCTCCCAAAACACCCTCATTTGATTTTCCTAATTTTCTTTACCCTGTTAAGGATGGCGAGTATAAGATTTGGGAAACGTTTTGCAGTGTTAGAGTAAGACTTGAGGAGAGGTTAGGCAACGTTAGAGTAAGATTTGAGAAACGTTAGGAAACGTTAGAGTAAAAATTTGAGAAACGTTAGCAAATGATAGGAAACGTTATAGTAGGATTCGAGAAACGTTAGCAAACGTTAGAGTATAAGATTTAGGGAAAACATTAGTAAACGTTAGAGTATAAGATTTAGGCAAAACGTTAGCAAACGTTAGAGTATAAGATTTAGGGAAAACATTTTAAACGTTAAAGTACAAGATTTTGGGAAAACGTTACCAAACGTTAGAGTACAAGATTTAAGGGAAACGTTACCAAACGTTAGAGTACAAGATTTAGGGGGAAACGTTATCAAACGTTAGAGTACAAGGTTTCTAACGTTCTCCCTCTGGTAGAACACCTGGCCACGACTGACTGCTGATGGTCATGTTCTTATTGGCATGTTTATGTTGGACCCACAGACCAGGACGGTAAATTGCATTAGCACACAAATGTGCTGGTGCTGGTGGTGTGTGTGTGCTGTGGACCCGGTGAATAGAATCCAACACAGGAGGTAAAGGAATATTGGCCTTTTATACCTCCGTGGTGGTATTGTGTGACTGTTTTGCTCCCCAGAGAACGTAAGATCGGGAGGGATATGAGTGCTGGCTTGTGTAATAGAAACTATTTGGGAAGGATCATTGTTTAAACCACACGCACACACACACACACACACACACACACACACACACACAATGGGGTGTGTGTTTTTGTATACAGACATAGAAGTCGACATGGTATATATATATATATATATATATATATATATATATATATACACACACACACACACACACACAAGGTTAACAGACGGAGCAACATGAGTGGAAAACACTTTCCCCATAAAACACACACACACACACACACACACACACACACACACACACACACACACACACACACATTTCCTCTAACATTTCTTGATACAACATATATTTTACATTTTTTTTACCATCTTTTAAATGTACACAAGTCTTCCTCTTTAGAGGTGAACAAGCTCCGGTAACGCTAACTGCTCGTTCGGTTATTATCGATGCAGTGATCCATACTCGTTACTGTCTTCTTTGGAAGGAGTCACTGTCTTATATTTCCCTCATTCGGTTTCTCATTTTGATGTTCGAAGTCATGAATATTCACTTTTTTTCTCTATATCGGCATCACTGTGTCTACGCTTCTTTGCCACAGGACGATATAATGTTTTCTGTGGCTACACACACCATCCCAAAGATGTTTTCTGTGGTCATACCTTCCCACCGTCCCACATGTTTTCGTGTGGCCATACCCACCCATCCATCTCACAGATGTTTTCTGTGGCCATACATGCCCATCCATCCCACAGATGTTTTCTGTTGGCCATACATGCCCACCATCCCACAGATGTTTCCTGTTGGCCATACATGCCCACCATCCATCCCACAGATGTTTTCTGTGGCCACACCCACCCATTCCACAGAATATTTACATTTGTTTTCTGTGGCCACGCCCACCGTTGCGTGAGATATCACTGTGGCCACAAACAGCGTCCGTGGACCCATCTTGGGCACACGTGTGCCCACTTCTCTTTAGCTTGTGAACCCCATTGACTTGGGCGTTGGGTCCATTTATCCTTTGAACGACCTGGCAGCTGCTGCTCTGATCACCTAGCGTAGTTACAAGGAGAAAACAAACCCCGTGATCTCTGCAGACGCCTCTGCCATGTCACCTTTACAACGGGACGACGCCTGAATGGACGAATGTTCGCTGGTGTGAGCTGAGCCATGAGAGCAGACCTGACTCCAGCGAACACGTAGGTTAGCGAGGGATTTTATGCTCGAGCGCCTCGACCTTAACGCCAGCTATTGGTAAACGGTGATTCTTTTTTTTTTCATAGGTAAGAGGCCAGCCCCTCTCATCCCCGGAGGCAGGGGACAAGCAAGAGCCTTGGAGGCTTGGTAATGCCAGGTGTATCTTTGGCAGGACGAGGGAGGAGTGAGTGGCGGAGGAGGAGGGGCTAGCACGTTCTCCTGGGAATCACACGGCTCCGGAGGGCTTGTAGGTGGGAGGTGATCATCGACGTATGGCTCACAGGTGCGCTAGGTATATCTTGGACGTCCTCTTACCACCCGTCTGTTCTTGGCTGTACCTCCTCCTCAAAAGGAATACAGAGGAGGAATTCAAAGAGCAGCAGAAACCCCTAGGACCTCCCCTTCATTCTGCTCGTGATGGAGGACGAGGTGTGAAACGCGTAGATCAGTGGGAGGAACAGGAGAAAGTGAGAGGGCCAAGTTAGGGAGGGAGTGGATCCACGCGCATCCGATAGTGGAGGGCCCCGACTTTGTTTACGAAGGTGTGTGTGTGTTATGGTGTCGGGGTTGGGCAGTGGCAGGTGGAGGAGAGGAGGTGGAAGAAGAAACCATTGAGTTACTGTAAGTAAGTTTGAGGAGGTGTGGCCAATGGGTTGAAATCTACATGAGCCATGTTTACCGTAGTCTGTCCTCGGATAGGTTGAATATGATGGTATAATGGGATGTAGCCACAGTGATTTGTCAGCATGCAAAGAAGGTGGTTACATAAAGGATTTTGGTTATACCGCTAGACTTGGCACTTATTTCACCTCGAGTTGAAAACTACTGTTGGAAATTAGCGACGTTTTGTGGAAATCTTAAATGGTTAAGTTTCCATGACAGACATGTGGCACATCAATGAGCTGATGGAAAGCAACACACACACACACACACACACCTACAAGACGCTATGTAGGTGAGCTATCCATTTCATTCAGATTCTCAAACCTGACCAGATGCCTTCTTCCACGTCCCTCGAATGATGATGACCTCCTCTTTTTCGTGGTCCACGTAGATCATAATACACTGATAATGGAAGCTTCGTGTATCTCATCATGGGCGATGATCCAACATGAACAGTGCTACTGAGGTTCAAGTATTCTTAAGCTCTTCCAATAGCACTTTTTCCACCCCATCACACCAAAACATCGAATATTGAACTCTAAGAGTGTGCGACGAATTGTCGTGTAAAGAGATGGTTCAGTATTCGAGGGTTCAATACTCGAAGGTTCAATATTCGAAGGTTCGATACTCGAAGGTTCGATACTCGAAGGTTCAATATTCGTAGGTTCAATACTCGAAGGCTCAGCATTCGAAGGTTCGATACTCGAGGGTTCAATCTTCAAAGGTTCGATACTCGAAGCGAAGCCTTCAGATTCTACCCAAGTCATTGATCGCCTGGGAATGCAATACAAACCCACCATCTCGCTAATTCGCGAGACCTTAGATTCTCAACCGAGATTGCAAGAAAAAACAAAAGAAAAAAAAAGAGGTGGAAATGTTACATATAGGGAATGGCGTCATATAGTTTAGAGAGAGAGAGAGAGAGAGAGAGAGAGAGAGAGAGAGAGAGAGAGAAAGAGAGAGAGAGAGAGAGAGAGTAAATGTCAGGGACAGATCTTCTGTTATTCGTGTTCTATGTTATTTCACGTTTTCTTTCTGTTTTTGCCAGCTTCGCCATGGATCAAGTGGTGTTCACACTTGCGATCTCCAGCGTGTAAGAGTATTGTTATGTCAAAGTGTTACGACCCAAAATGGTCACATCAGTGTTTGGTGGGTCAGTGTGGTAACAGGAAAGCCGCGTTGTCTCGTAACATTTCAAAAAACAAAATTGGTAGTTACTAAAATGAAGTACTCTGTTGATTCCCCATTTTCAGTGGTATTGAGTTTGCTAGTGGGACATCCAGGGGTATAGACATGACAGCACTGGAGGTTTTTATAACTTAATATAACATACTGTATATCAGTTTGGAAAGACGCCATTGGAAGCTTATATAACTTAATATAACGTATATCGGTTTGGAAAGACGACATTGTCATATAAGCCATAGGAGATGATACGCTTCGTGTCACAGGCATGTAGCGCCATAGATTCGAAGAACAATTATAGATTCGTAAAACAGTAATAGATTGGTACAACAATTATAGGTTATTTAAACAAACCTTGCCGAAGTCACATAGCATTTATTGCTGCCGGACATATAAGCGTTGGTGTTAATTAGCCAAGAACAGAAACATTAACATAACTGTTTAAGATCTAGATAAACGTTAATATTAATCTATTGAGAACTATAATGATAAGTTATTGAGAATTGAGTAGCGTCATCAACAGATTACTGGATAATAACAAGATGTCGTTAATCAGATTAATCATTGATTAACAAGTTATTCAGAATTAAGTAGCGTCATTACTAACGAATATCACAATGTCGTTAATCAGATTAATCAATGATAACCAAGTCGTTAAGAAACTTGAGTAGCGTCATCTACAGATTAATGGGTAATGTCATGGTGTCGTTAATCAAATTAATCGATGATAAAGAAGTTAAGATTATTAAGAATGGATTAGCGTCATCAACAGATGACTGAGTAATGTCACGATGTCGTTAATCAGATCAATCAATGATAAACAAGTTATTAAGATTATCAAGAATGGAGTAACCTCATCAACAGATGACTGAGTAATGTCACGATGTCGTTAATCAGATCAATCAATGATAAACAAGTTATTAAGATTATCAAGAATGGAGTAGCGTCATCAACAGATGACTAATACGACGATTTCGGTAATCAGATTAATGTATGGGTGTCGGTTGTGATGTATGTACCCGGTCATACATCACAACCCAGCCTGGGTGCTGAAGTAGATTACTCCCCCTGAGTCTGTGAATGACTTTATTTATTGCGTTTTCGTGATGTAGACTGAGGGTGTGTTAATGAATATATTCAATGCGTTTTTGTGATGTAGACGCATCAACCAGAACCCACAGACGATACATTCTCCTCGTGAATTGTTTTTTTTCGGGTCCCATATCGAGATGGAAATACGCCACAGCAGTATATAATCAACGCTATTAATAATCGTTGCTCAGTTCTTTTTAAAACTTTTTTCCTTTTTAGAACTTTAACGCAACAGACGATTTAAGGAAGATGGGCGGGGCATGGGGAGCCACACGATTGAGTCGGTCGACATGATGCGTGATGACCCCATGAGTTTTGAGAGCTTGGAGGGTCTGTGAGGTGTTTGGAGAGGAGGAAGGAGGAGGAGGAGGCTGCTCCTCCTTCTGCTCCTGCTCCTCCTGACGACGAGGTGTGAGGCTGACGACGCCCGGTAGCGCCGTGGTGTCGAAGGGAACTGAGGTCCCTGACGGACCAGTAGGAGGACGGCAAGCCCTGCAGTGAAGGACAGGAATTCACTGAACTGAGTTGGTGCACAGACCACACAGACCCCCAAGGTCCGAGCGAGGTGGTCTGGTCTTTAGGGGAAAAAAAAAAAGACATCTTGATGGAGCATTTCCTATATGTTTGTGTCATAGTCTGAGCCTCTGTTGCGTGTGACTGTAGCACAGACGTAGGTGGGTCAGGACTGAGAATTAGGTGGGGTCAGTATATCACGAGATGGAGCTGGTGAGGAACATATGAAGCACAGTGAGTGGGAAAGGTCAGGTATACGTGTGGCACTACAGCATTTAGTAGGTTGGGAAGGGTCAGGTATACGTGTGGCACTACAACATTTAGTAGGTTGGGAAGGGTCAGGTATACGTGTGGCACTACAGCATTTAGTAGGTTGGGAAGGGTCAGGTATACGTGTGGCACTACAGCATTTAGTAGGTTGGGAAGGGTCAGGTATACGTGTGGCACTACAGCATTTAGTAGGTTGGGAAGGTCAGTAACACAGGGTGGTACATGTAGGAGGGACAGAAGTAAAGCGGAGTCCGGTTTCGTAAGCTGTGTGTCCTAACTGAGCTGTGAGGACGTAAGGAGGTTTTAGTTAAGTGTGTGTGTGAGTGTGGTTGGTAAATTCACTTTCTCTTGAGCGCCAAGTGTTAATATTCCCGAAGAGGGATATTCTTGTACCCTTTCCTTGTCCCACTCAATGGCAGATGAAGGTGTCGCCCTTCTCAAAGAAGGAAGGGAGTGGGAAGGAGGTCATACGAAAGAGGGATTAGTCCTCTGGGTTCTCTCGTAGCGTCCAGAGAGGCTTCACCATAGTCTCCGAAGCCACAGTAGTGAATAATGATGGTGGGTCATTCGTCCTCTTGGTGGGGCTTGGCCTCACAGCAATACCAGGGAGGTGGTGGAGTCTGGACGTCAAGAGACGTTGCAATGTCTCGCCCCACATTACTAACAGTCCACTGTGTCTCATGATGTCTACAGATGGAGAGGAATCACTCAACATGTCTACAGATGGAGAAGAATCACTCAAGATGTCTACAGATGGAGAGGAATTACTCAGGATGTCTGCAGGGCTGAGAGAGAGAGAGAGAGAGAGAGAGAGAGAGAGAGAGAGAGAGAGAGAGAGATCACTCAAGGAGATCATAAACTTCACATATTTCATTCAGTGCGTAGCATAAATTTCATGAAACATTGATTCTTTTTTTTTCTTCTTTTCTCTTTATTACGAAAATTCCATCGTAGTTGACATAGCAAAAGTTTTGCCTTCATTCCAACAATTCTCACTTCCATCTTCCCTTGAATGCTTATGAGCTCCCACGCCCGAGGCAATGTACTTAATCGAGTGGAAGGGTCTGCCACACTGTCGAGAAACATCGACCCCCAACCGGAAGGTAAATTACCAAAATTAAAAAGAAAAAAAATATTAAACTCCCTCTGAGAGGAGATTAAAGATAAATATGCGAGATGGAGAAGCGGCGGGAGGATTGGAACAGCAGCAAGTACAAACAAGAGGAGGAAAAAGACATTATAGATATCTCGTACAGGAAAAAGACATAGATATCTCGTACAGGAACAAGACATTACAGATATCTCGTACAGGAACAAGACATTACAGATATCTCGTACAGGAAAAAGACATTATAGATATCTCGTACAGGAAAAAGACATTATAGATATCTCGTACAAGAAAAAGACATTATAGATATCTCGTAATGGGGCAGCAGTAATGAAACTGGTGCACTTTTAGAAGGGATGGTGAGGAAGCCGACGAATTACAGAAACAGGAGGAGTAAAGGTCAGTGGACGAGACGTGTGCAAGAATGCAAAGGAATACAGACACAAAGGACTATAAATTTCAAAGGGAATTCAGACGTCAACAGACCGCTGGGTCCTTTCGAGGCTGTCTGTGTTTTAGTGGAGGAAGGTATCAGAGACGGAGTAGAAAGGGACGATGCAGGAACCAAGAGGAAAGAGAAACTGGGAAGCAGAGAACGACAATAGAAAATGGAGGACTTTGTGAAGGGAGGCTCTTCGTTCTGGGTCAGTGGAGGGGAATTAAGTGTTCACGGAGGATAATGCAAACACTCGTATCACTGGAGAGTCGAAAAACATTTCATTTTTTTTTTTTCTAAGGACTTAAAGCTCTGTACTGGTAATGTCCTGGCCTTCCAAAACACCTGCTACACATCTGTCGTGGACGTGGTGTGTCGCTGGACTTCAAGATAGCTAAGCGCTCTCTGCAAAACTCTTGCTTTCATCACCCTAACCACCCCATCCATAAATAGATTAAACAACCTTGGGGAGATCACACACCCCACCCCTGCCCCAGACCGACCTTCACTCGTAACCAATCACACTCCTCTCTTCCTACTCGCACACCTGCTTTACAGTTTCTCTCTCTCTATATATATATTTCTTTTATTAACGATTCTTACAAAGAGTTCTATCGGGATTAACCTTCACGTTGTGTAAGGAAGTCTCTTATCCATTTTCCTTTAGACCGGTACTGATTGTCTTCGTCTGTATTGATCTTAGTATTGTATTCATTTAATGATCGTGGAGATCAGCCACTTGAATTAAGTTCCCCCGTATTCTCTTCTCGAACGCGTAAATACATCATGTTTAATTGCTCGGATCATCTCGCCTTGGCATATCATACTCACTTCTCTTTTACAGTGTTGAGTGGCGGAATTACATCGCCATCAAATAAGATAAGTGGGCTGTTTGAGGGTTTTTAAGGAGGGGAGGAAATGGGAAGAAAATGGGAGTTTTATTACCATCTGACTTAATTAGGTTGTGTCTTGCCCACTGGGGAACGAACATTCTTGACTGATCTTCGTTAAGTCTTCTCCACTGGGGAACATCTTACTGATCTAGTGTAGGTCTGCGCCACTGGGGGATAACCTCATTGTACAGTGTGGTAACCAAGTGGCGGTAGAGCCGAAGGAGATGGTAGAGTGTAGAGAGGGTGGTAGAGTTTGTCAGTTCGAGAGAAGAACAGTGGAAGAAGCATCATGGGTGAGGCGAGGTTAGCAGAGGGAGGAGGGGTGTGTGTGTGTGTGTGTGTGTGTGTGTGTGTGGAGGGAGAGTACTATTCAGCAGGGAGGAGGGAAAGCAGCAGAAGCAGGAGGTGAGGAGGGAGGGAAAGCAGCAGACGAAGCATGAGGATGGAGGGAGCAGAGTAGGGGGAAGAGGATAGATATAGAATGGCATAGGGGAAAATAGAAAGGGGGTAATTGGGTGGAGGACAAATTGACGGAGGGAGCGTAGTGGAGGAGTGGGCAGGGTGGAGACAGGAGGGAGTGGGAGGAATAGAGAGAGAGAGAGAGAGAGAGAGAGAGAGAGAGAGAGAGAGAGAGAGTTGGGTGGCGGAACAATAGGTTAGAGGGACCTCCGTGGTGTAGTGGTCAGCGTTTCCCTGACCACGACGCACGCACCGGCCATCCTTGGCCGAGCTGGCATAAGGGTCGGAGACCAGCGCGGTCATGTGCTCATGGCCAGATAAGATGGACTTTTCTGTGTGTGTGAGAGAGAGAGAGAGAGAGAGAGAGAGAGAGAGAGAGAGAGAGAGAGAGAGAGAGAGAGAGAGAGAGAGATTCTCACATACCTTATACAAAAAATGAAGTATAAGAGTATAGGATCTGGGTCGCACAGCTGACATTACATTAGCAGACAATACAACATGTGTTTCCCCATTTAAAGTGCATAAGCTATAGAGTCACGTGGTCTCGTCGTGTTCAATATATGATAGTGAGGATATGTTGATACAGAAGCCTTCCAAGTGAATTATAAAATCCAGCACAGATTGTAAATACTAAACCAAATGTGTTTTTTTTTTTCTTTTTTTCGTGAGGAAAGATAGACTTGGAAAATAAGTCACCTTCGTCATCATTGGAATTGTATTCCACAAGGTCTTAAGTCATCATTGGAATTGTATTCCACAAGGTCTTAAGTCATCATTGGAATTGTATTCCACAAGGTCTTTAGTCATCATTGGAATTGTATTCCACAAGGTCTTTAGTCATCATTGGAATTGTATTCCACAAGGTCTTAAGTCATCATTGGAATTGTATTCCACAAGGTCTTTAGTCATCATTGGAATTGTATTCCACAAGGTCTTTAGTCATCATTGGAATTGTATTCCACAAGGTCTTAAGTCATCATTGGAATTGTATTCCACAAGGTCTTAAGTCATCATTGGAATTGTATTCCACAAGGTCTTAAGTCATCATTGGAATTGTATTCCACAAGGTCTTTAGTCATCATTGGAATTGTATTCCACAAGGTCTTTAGTCATCATTGGAATTGTATTCCACAAGGTCTTAAGTCATCATTGGAATTGTATTCCACAAGGTCTTTAGTCATCATTGGAATTGTATTCCACAAGGTCTTAAGTCATTATTGGAATTGTATTCCACAAGGTCTTAAGTCATCATTGGAATTGTATTCCACAAGGTCTTAAGTCATCATTGGAATTGTATTCCACAAGGTCTTAAGTCATCATTGGAATTGTATTCCACAAGGTCTTAAGTCATCATTGGAATTGTATTCCCTGGCTTATTCCTCCCTCCCTTCCACTGTAACCTGGTTACAGAGTAGTTGGTTTCATACCTATGGCCTGGTCGATGTAGCGCTGATCGGAGTGATGAGACCGACTGAGAAATATGGTTGTTCGTGGAAGATATATATTGTCGGTTGTATAGACGAGGCGATAGCCCTGACCTTTCGTGAAATGGCCATTTCAAGATGACCCCCCCCCCCCCCATGGGGGGAGGGGGGGGGGTCATTTTCAGCAGTGATACCAGGAAAGTGACCAGAGAAGTATTGAATATAGAGACTAGGGTCAGTCTGTTTTTTTCTTCTTTTTTCTTTTTTTTTAACCAGTGTGATGGCCCGTAGTACATCCAGTTACCACGGCTGCACCAGCTCTGTGATGTATAGCAATGCTAGGTGCTCGTGTGTGTGTGTGTGTGTGTGTGTGTGTGTGTGTGTGTTGGTGAGAGGGGGGAGGAAATTCCCGTCGCCTCCACGTTTGACCTCATCTACTGACCTGATAGATTCACCCGTTTGACCTCATCTACTGACCCGATAGATTCACCCGTTTGACCTCATCCACTGACACCGATAGATTCACCCATTTGACCTCATCTACTGACCCTATAGATTCACCCGTTTGACTTCATCTACTGACCTGATAGATTCACCCGTTTGACCTCATCTACTGACCCTATAGATTCACCCGTTTGACCTCATCTACTGACACCGATAAATTCACCCGTTTGACCTCATCTACTGACCCTATAGATTCACCCGTTTGACCTCATCCACTGACCCGATAGATTCACCCGTTTGACCTCATCTACTGACCCTATAGATTCACCCGTTTGACCTCATCTAATGACCCTATAGATTCACCCGTTTGACCTCATCTACTGACCCTATAGATTCACCCGTTTGACCTCATCTACTGACCCTATAGATTCACCCGTTTGACCTCATCTACTGACTCGATAGATTCACCCGTTTGACCTCATCTACTGACCCTATAGATTCACCCGTTTGACCTCATCTACTGACCCTATAGATTCACCCGTTTGACCTCATCTACTGACCCTATAGATTCACCCGTTTGACCTCATCCACTGACACCGATAGATTCACCCATTTGACCTCATCTTCTGACCCTGTAGATTCACCCGTTTGACCTCATCCACTGACACCGATAGATTCACCCGTTTGACCTCATCCACTGACACCGATAGATTCACCCATTTGACCTCATCTACTGACCCTATAGATTCACTCGTTTGACCTCATCTACTGACCCTATAGATTCACCCGTTTGACCTCATCTACTGACCCTATAGATTCACCCGTTTGACCTCATCTACTGACACCGATAAATTCACCCGTTTGACCTCATCTACTGACCCTATAGATTCACCCGTTTGACCTCATCCACTGACACCGATAGATTCACCCGTTTGACCTCATCCACTGACACCGATAGATTCACCCATTTGACCTCATCTACTGACCCGATAGATTCACCCGTTTGACCTCATCTACTGACCCTATAGATTCACCCGTTTGACCTCATCTACTGACCCGATAGATTCACCCGTTTGACCTCATCTTCTGACCCTATAGATTCACCCGTTTGACCTCATCTTCTGACCCTATAGATTCACCCGTTTGACCTCATCTACTGACCCGATAGATTCACCCGTTTGACCTCATCTACTGACCTGATAGATTCACCCGTTTGACCTCATCTACTGACTCGATAGATTCACCCTTTGACCTCATCTACTGACCCGATAGATTCACCCGTTTGACTTCATCTACTGACCTGATAGATTCACCCATTTGACCTCATCTACTGACCCGATAGATTCACCCGTTTGACCTCATCTACTGACCCTATAGATTCACCCGTTTGACCTCATCTACTGACCCGATAGATTCACCCGTTTGACCTCATCTACTGACCTGATAGATTCACCCGTTTGACCTCATCTACTGACCCTATAGATTCACCCGTTTGACCTCATCTACTGACCCTATAGATTCACCCGTTTGACCTCATCTACTGACCCGATAGATTCACCCGTTTGACCTCATCTACTGACCCTATAGATTCACCCGTTTGACCTCATCTTCTGACCCTATAGATTCACCCGTTTGACCTCATCTACTGACCCTATAGATTCACCCGTTTGACCTCATCTACTGACCCTATAGATTCACCCGTTTGACCTCATCTACTGACCCTATAGATTCACACGTTTGACCTCATCTACTGACCCTATAGATTCACCCGTTTGACCTCATCTACTGACCCTATAGATTCACCCGTTTGACCTCATCTACTGACCCGATAGATTCACCCGTAATAGTAGATGTAAGAGCGACCTCAAACCTGCAGAAAAATGCGAAGGAAATCTTTTCATTTCGGAAAGATCTCTCGAGAGCGTAATTCCTCCCATGTGTACACTTACCACAGCCCGGCCTGGCCCGGGCCATTTTCGTTTTCTTTTCATTTATTTATCAGCAGCAAACACATCGGATGGATGGAGAGAGAGAGAGAGAGAGAGAGAGAGAGAGAGAGAGAGAGAGAGAGAGAGAGAGAGAGAGAGAGAGTTAGTACACAGTCTTCCATTCGTAAATGCTTGCACGCAAACCGACCATCCCATCCCATCCTGATGGGGATATCTTGAAACTGGTTCCATAAGGTTACATATATATATATATATATATATATATATATATATATATATATATATATATATATATATATATATATATATATGATATTCCTATGAGTCCACGGGGAAATGAAACACGATAAGTTCCCAAGTGCAATTTCGTGTAATAATCACATCATCAGGGGAGACACAAGAAAGAAATACAACAGTCAGTTGATATACAACGAAGAGACGTACCTAGGACGCCATTTGGTAAACAGGGATATATATATATATATATATATATATATATATATATATATATATATATATATATATATATATGTGTGTGTGTGTGTGTGTGTGTGTGTGGAAAATAAAGTGGAATTAGTAAGTTATCCGTCATCCAGTTTATGATACCGACTCCTTTCAGGAGGCTGAGAAGTGGAGGAGGCCATCTCTCCTCCCTCCTTCCCCTCAGCCCCAAAGAGAGACACTGAGAACCGTCTGGGTCGTCAGTAAGACAGAGGGTTGTGCCAGGCCTTAAGACACCTGGCGAATCTAATAACACTAGGAACTCCACCGTCCCTCGAGGGCTCGTCAGAACAGTTCCTCCCAAAGGTCGCCTTCGCCCTGAACTCGAGTTGTCCTCATACTTGCGTTGACGCATTTACCAATTGTCGTTTTTTTGCGTATAGGAAATGACCCAGTCCTTTAACTTCAAAGGCTACATACGTTTGGAAATGAGAGAGAGAGAGAGAGAGAGAGAGAGAGAGAGAGAGAGAGAGAGAGAGAGAGAGAGAGAGATTGGGTGTGTACCACAGATTGATTTCGTACGCCTCTCCTCACATGGATGGCTGCCAGCCACAACCTCAGTGTGAGGGAAGTTAACATCATGTCATGAAGGGTGTTTTCATAACCTAGGGGTTGGCGAGTGATCCTGGAGCCAGGGAGATGGTGGGAGGAGAGAGAGCCGGAGGTAGACGTGGGGCTGGGAAAGTCCAAACACAGAGAGGGATCCTTAAAAATCCCTTTTCATGAGGTGTCATATCTTCACTGGTGTTGGGAAAGCAGATTTCCCTACTTCGTACTTAGGGTGAATTCCGTCTTGGGCTGCTGCTGCTGGTCTCCATATTGGCACACAGCAAGGTGGGTGTCTCTGGGCATTAATGTGTGCTCACGAAAGAACCTTATACCTCACGTAGTATGGCACATCTTCGTCAGTAGTAAGCTGAACGTGTACTTTGGCCCTACTGCAGTAGTAAGCTGAACGTGTATTATGGCCCTACTGCACTAGTAAGGTGGACGTGTACTATGGCCCTACTACAGCAGTAAGGTGGACGTGCACTATGGCCCTAATGCAGTAGTAAGGTGGACGTGTACTATGGCCCTTCTGCAGTAGTAAGCTGGACGAGTACTATGGCCCTACTGCATTAGTAAGCAAGACGAGTACTATGGCCCTACTGCATTAGTAAGCTGGACGAGTACTATGGCCCTACTGCAGTAGTAAGCTGAACGTGTACTATGGCCCTTCTGCAGTAGTAAGCTGGACGTGTATTATGGCCCTACTGCTGTAGTAAGCTGGACGTGCACTATGGCCCTACTGCAGTAGTAAGCTGGACGAGTACTATGGCCCTACTGCAGTTGTAAGCTGGACGTGCACTATGGCCCTACTGCAGTAGTAAGCTGGACGTGTACTATGGCCCTACTGCAGTAGTAAACTGGACGTGTACTATGGCCCTACTGCAGTAGTAAACTGGACGTGTACTATAGCCCTACTGAAACACACACACACACACACACACACACACACTGCACCACCACCGACTCCAATTCCTTTCCCCTGTCACGCCTCCTTCTAGTAGGGTAGGTAGAGCTGGCAGACACAAGCCACCACACGCTCAAGGATGTTTATGGTAGAGGAATATATGTTATTTTCCCCTTCCTCCTCCTCCTCCTCTTCCTCTTCCTCCTCCTCCTCCTCCTCCTCCTCTTCCTCCTCCTCCTTCTTCTACCCCACCTCCTCCTCCTTCTACCCCTCCTCCCACACCACATCTGGGCCGCGTAAGGTCCACGGAAGCTGATGTGTTACATCACCTACACTTGTACCGAGGCGCCCCCCCCCCTGAAGATGGCTGGCTTTGGATGACGGTCCACTTAAAGACGACCTCCTCCTGCCGGCGTCTTGAGAGGCAGTGTGGAAGAGGTGGGGCGTCTCGCCCCTCCGTCAGGTGGGGGTGTCACACACACTCCGTCAGGTGGAGACCTACTGCTGCTGTGGTCTGTGACTGTGAGGTGTTGGTCGTACCTTTTGGTGAGGCTGTGTGAGTCGTTCCGAATAGAGGGGGGTGAATTCATTTTTTTTTTTTTTTTTTGTTCATTCGTAGAAAATGGGTTGAAGGCAGGAAAAGAAAACGGGGTGAGGGTAAAGGGGTAGTTCGAAAATGGGAGGAGGAGGAGGTCGAATGTGTATAGGTGCAAGATATCTGATGTCTGTTAAAATTCCTCTCTCTCTCTCTCTCTCTCTCTCTCTCTCTCTCTCTCTCTCTCTCTCTCTCTCTCTCTCTCTCTCTCTCTCTCTCTCTCTCTCTCTCTCTCCTGCAGGGCAGAAAGGAGGACCACCACACCTCCCATAATCTTTTTTTTCTTTTTTCAGCCAAATAGACAAAAGTGGGAAAATCACCTCCTCCTACTCCAGCGTCTGGTGTGTGTGTGTGTGTGTGTGTGTGTGCCATTTCACGTGGATCAGATGATCGTAAGATAAACAGGTGCAGAGCTAAAAGGTGGAGAGAAGGGGGAAAAGGGGAAAAAAATAGATTCCCCCAATTCCCCCCCTGAAATTGCAAAGCAAATGGGAGTCCAGCTCAATAGATTAGGCCTGCCTGCTCAATGGATCACCTTGCAGGCTTCCCCGTGGTGGCGGCGTCTGGCGCCACTACACCGAGAGAGAGAGAGAGAGAGAGAGAGAGAGAGAGAGAGAGAGAGAGAGAGAGAGAGAGAGAGAGAGAATAACAAGCAGCCGTGCATGACAATTGGGTAGCTTGTCTGTGTGAATGGACATATCTGGATGTTGCATCTTGTGTCTTTCTTCCTATTACACACAACACACACACACACACACACACACACACACACCAGATGGAACAGAAAAGGGGGCCAAGGGAGGATATTCCCTCTAAGGCTCAGTCCTCTGTTCTTATATATATATATATATATATATATATATATATATATATATATATATATATATATATATATATATTTATTTATTTTTTTTATTATTTTTGCTTTGTCGCTGTCTCCCGCATTTGCGAGGTAGCGCAAGGAAACAGAAGAAAGAAATGGCCCAATCCACCCCCATACACATGTATATACACACACGTCCACACACGCAAATATACATACCTATACATCTCAGTGTACACATATATATACACACACAGACACATACATATATACCCATGCACACAATTCACACTGTCTGCCCCCATTCATTCCCATCGCCACCTCGCCACACATGGAATACCATCCCCCTCCCCCCTCATGTGTGCGAGGTAGCGCTAGGAAAAGACCAACAAAGGCCCCATTCGTTTACACTCAGTCTCTAGCTGTCATGCAATAATGCCCGAAACCACAGCTCCCTTTCCACATCCAGGCCCCACACAACTTTCCATGGTTTACCCCAGACGCTTCACATGCCCTGATTCAATCCACTGACAGCACGTCAACCCCGGTATACCACATCGATCCAATTCACTCTATTCCTTGCCCTCCTTTCACCCTCCTGCATGTTCAGGCCCCGATCACTCAAAATCTTTTTCACTCCATCTTTCCACCTCCAGTTTGGTCTCCCACTTCTTCTCGTTCCCTCCACCTCTGACACATGTATCCTCTTGGTCAATCTTTCCTCACTCATTCTCTCATGTGCCCAAACCATTTCAAAACACCCTCTTCTGCTCTCTCAACCACGCTCTTTTTATTTCCACACATCTCTCTTACCCTTACGTTACTTACTCGATCAAACCACCTCACACCACACATTGTCCTCAAACATCTCATTTCCAGCACATCCACCCTCCTGCGCACAACTCTATCCATAGCCCACGCCTCGCAACCATACAACATTGTTGGAACCACTATTCCTTCAAACATAGCCATTTTTGCTTTCCGAGATAATGTTCTCGACTTCCACACATTCTTCAAGGCTCCCAGGATTTTCGCCCCCTCCCCCACCCTATGATTCACTTCCGCTTCCATGGTTCCATCCGCTGCCAGATCCACTCCCAGATATCTAAAACACATTACTTCCTCCAGTTTTTCTCCATTCAAACTTACCTCCCAATTGACTTGACCCTCAACCCTACTGTACCTAATAACCTTGCTCTTATTCACATTTACACTTAACTTTCTTCTTTCACACACTTTACCAAACTCAGTCACCAGCTTCTGCAGTTTCTCACATGAATCAGCCACCAGTGCTGTATCATCAGCGAACAACAACTGACTCACTTCCCAAGCTCTCTCATCCCCAACAGACTTCATACTTGCCCCTCTTTCCAAAACTCTTGCATTCACGTCCCTAACAACCCCATCCATAAACAATATATATATATATATATATATATATATATATATATATATATATATATATATATATATATATATATATATATATACTACACCAGACGACATCACAGTTGAGGAATGATGGAACAGGTGATCTGAGGAACGAATAGGCTGCCCAGGACGGGAATGTGACCTGTTCCTCTACCAGACAGGGTCGTTAAGTCTTCACTTACCTTCTTGAATTTTGACAGTAGTTCAGCAGTTGGTGCTAGTTAGTGACGCTGGCAGTTATACGTCAGATATTGTTAACGATTGGCAGTAACGTCGTGTCGTTACGAGCAGACGTAACCTCTGTGTCTCTCTTACTTTAGTGATGGGTGAGCCAACACTTCATTGGCTGTTAGGTTCCACTCCTTCGCGTCCCAGGAATGCTGTCTTTTCATTCTTTCTCTCTGCCTCACCCACATGTGAGCAGCCTCACTCCCTCTCGGAAGTACTCCGTCTGCCTCACTCCCTCTCGTAAGTACTCCGTCCGTCTCACTCCCTCTCCACTCCCAGGCCCTAGGAGCATAATCCCAGCCTCCCCACAACGTAATCCCTACCGAGGACACCACTCCTTCACAAGACCTTACAACCTCCTCCTCCTCCGCCTTCTTCGGGGAGCCATATCTCCCGTCTTAACTACCCCCATAGGGACATTCTCCGCTACTCTAATTTGAACTCAGAGGCTCCCAGTGACTCGTGTTCCTGCCGACTCCCGCTAAGGTACACGAGATGAGACCCAGATGCATATTCCTCAGCTCCGACACAGCGCCCCGTCTCTGTGGTGGACGACTTGGGGAAGGGGGAACATCAGCGCCCCGTCTCTATGGTGGACGATTTAGGGAAGGGGGAACATCTGCGCCCCGTCTCTATGGTGGACGATTTAGGGAAGGGGGAACATCTACGCCCCGTCTCTGTGGTGGACGACTTGGGGAAAGGGGGGACATCAGCGCCCCGTCTCTATGGTGGACGACTTGGGGAAGGGGGGGACATCAGCGCCCCGTCTCTATGGTGGACGATTTGGGGAAGGGGGAAACTTCAGCGCCCCGTCTCTATGGTGGACGATTTGGGGAAGGGGGGAACATCAGCGCCCCGTCTCTATGGTGGACGATTTAGGGAAGGGGTAACATCTGCGCCCCGTCTCTATGACGGATACAGCAAGACCAGATACCAGCAACAGACGGATACAGCAAGACCAGATACCAGCAACAGACGGATACAGCAAGACCAGGTACCAGCAACAGACGGATACAGCAAGACCAGGTACCAGCAACAGACGGATACAGCAAGACCAGGTACCAGCAACAGACGGATACAGCAAGACCAGGTACCAACAACAGACGGATACAGCAAGACCGGGTACCAACAACAGACGGATACAGCAAGACCAGGTACCAGCAACAGACGGATACAGCAAGACCAGGTACCAGCAACAGACGGATACAGCATGACCGGGTACCAGCAACAGACGGATACAGCAAGACCGGTCGTAAAGACCACATCATTTGTGTCAAGAGACCATACGTACATCTGTCGCTCTGGCTAAAGTCAAAAGACCGAAGACGATCACACCCGCAGGTCTTGGCTGGCCAGACAGGGACCTCACTGGAGCCAGGAGCCCTTGGCTGCCGTCGGACGAGGCTTTGAGGATACGACAGGAGGTCGGGAGGAGAAGGGAGGAGGAGGAGGAGGAGGTCCTTAACCTCCTATAGTAGCTGATGAAACGGCGAAAGTCTCCTGTGATCTATGCGACACGCGAGCTGTGTGTGTGTGTGTCCACCAACCCACCCCATGACAGCACTACTATATACGTTGGTTAACGCTTCGTCTTTCGTTTTTCTCTCTCGTAGCTCAAGAACTCTTACGTGCGCTCGCTCTGCCTCAAGCAGGCAGGCAGGCAGGCAGGCATGCATGCGAAGATCATGCATTCGATTCCACAGTCTTTATGCAAGAGGTGGACTTGCGATTTCTCTCGCCCTCCCAGTCCATATGATATCCTGATGCATTGCCAAGGAGTCGCCAATGAGAAGGTGGTCGTTTGTGTACACAAAAGGGAAATTTTGCTATTGTATCCGATATGATTTTCATCATTAGTAAACGACTTTCTCGAGTCTCTATTGCCTCAGAGGGTCCGGCAAGGTTACATACAACACCGACAGTAATAATATTCGCCCAGCAAGGGGGTTGTTCGGGGTTGTGTAAAACACTTGACAGTAATAGCTCCCGTTGATGTCAACAGAGGAGTTTTTCAGATTGCTGGGTTGTGTTTCTCCGAATGCTGACCACATCTGCCAACCTGGGTCCATGTACCAGTGTGTTTGGGTGGACATGTGATTGTTCCAAAACATATGTTTTTGGACAATCACATGTTTACCAAATGGCGTCCTAGCTTCGTCTCTTCGATGTATATCAACTGACTGTTATATTTCTCTCTTGTGTCTCCCCTGATGTGATTATGACACGAAAGTGCACTTGGAAACTTTTTGTGTTTCATTTTTCCCCGTGGACTCATAGGAATATATATATATATATATATATATATATATATATATATATATATATATATATGTGTGTTTTTTTATTTGCTTCGTCGCTGTCTCCTGCGTTATCCTCTCTCTCATCCCACATTCTCATCGTCAGTGAGTCTCTCTCTCTCTCTCTCTCTCTCCCTCCGGAAATCGCCATGCTCCAAAATGCCTCCTCCAGCTCTCGTCTGTATTTACGTATTTGTGTTTACTTGTTCGTGCGGTGCAGTGTGGGTCGGGTGCGCTCTTCCCTGCACTCTCAAGCCCCCCCACCCCATCTCGTGTGTGGTGTAGGCAGTGCGTGTGGCCAGGCGATGATGTGTCTAGCCGGCTGGTACTTTTGGCCAGGTGGCGGGTGTGGCCAAGCGATGCCCATGGCTGAATGATGTATTTGGCAAGGAGGCGCGTGCGGCCAAATGATGGGTTTAGCCAGGAGGCGCGTGTGGCCAACTGATGGGTTTAGCCAGGAGGCGCGTGTGGCCAACTGATGGGTTTAGCCAGGAGGCGCGTGTGGCCAAATGATGGGTTTAGCCAGAGGCGCGTGTGGCCAAATGATGGGTTTAGCCAGGAGGCGCGTGTGGCCAAATGATGGGTTTAGCCAGGAGGCGCGTGTGGCCAAATAGTACATGGGATCAGCAGGTGTTTGTGGCCAGGTGGTGCATGTGGCCAAACAGTGCGTGTGGCCAGGCGGTTTATGTGGCCAAAGAGTGCATGCGGCCAGGCATTGCCTGTGCCCAAACAGCGCATGTGGCCATACGTTGCGTGTGGGCCAGACACAGGTGCGTGTGGGCTAGACACAGATGCATATGGGCCAGACACAGGTGTGTGTGTGGGCCAGACGCAGGTGCATATGGGCCAGACACAGGTGCGTGTGGGCCAGACACGGATGTGTGTGGGCCAGACACAGGTGTGTGTACGCCAGACACAGGTGCGCGTGTGGACCAGACACAGGTGCGTGTGGGCCAGACACAGGTGCGTGTGGGCCAGACACAGGTGCGTGTGGACCAGACACAGGTGCGTGTGGGCCAGACACAGATGCGTGTGGGCCACACACAGGTGCATATGGCCCAGACACAGGTGCGTGTGGGCCAGACACAGGTGTGCGTGTGGGCCAGACACAGGTGCATATGGGTCAGACACAGGTGCATATGTTCCAGACACAGGTGCATATGGGCCAGACACAGGTGCATATGGCCCAGACACAGGTGTGTGTGGGCAAGACACAGATGCGCGTGTGGGCCAGACACAGGTGCGCGTGTGGGCCAGACTGTACACACCAACCCACCTCAGAAATTGCAGACTGGCATGTTTAATGCAAGCGGAGGGAGATGGGGAGGGAGGGAGGGAAAGAGAGGGGCTTGCCTCTGGTGGCCCTCCTCACCTTGACATATGGAGGGAGGGAGTGCGGGAGGGAGAGAGAGAGAGAGAGAGAGAGAGAGAGAGAGAGAGAGAGAGAGAGAGAGAGAGAGAGAGAGAGATCCTACGACCATGACTAGGTTAGGTTTGGTTAGACTGGCTGAGGCTATTTTCGTCCCCTATGACCAAGACGCGTTTCTAATTATACTACTATTTTCTCTCTTACTTTCTCAATTCTTTCACAAGATACAAAAATAAGATTCTTATACTCTCTCGTTCGTTGATTTTGGAAGGGGATGCAGCTTCAGGTTTTTTGGGATAATTACGTGGAAAATGGGTTCATTATCATCTGTCGGTTCTAAAAAGCGTTTGAGAATATACCAAGTTTTATTGTAGACTTTGTATGTGTATGTGTGTGTGTGTGTGTGTGTGTGTGTGTGTGTGTCATATTCCAGTCTTGAATCAGAATAGATTTTGGCTCGAAAAAAATACTCGGAATTCGTATCTGCATTTGTTGAGAATTTGGTCAAAAAAAGAAAAGATCAGACTTCATTTTGAAAAATTTCAGCATTTACTCAAATTTTTCACATTGTGACTATACGAAAATTGGAGCCAAATGCTGTTTTGGGGACCATTCAGTCTCGATCATAAACCTTTGAAAAATTATATAATCAGCATATTTGATCATTTTTAGATAAGGTACTCATATCTAGTACTTATCTGTTAGCCATAAGTAATAATGCTACTGTATTTCATGCACTTACAACTCCATTTACTGAATACCAAATGAGTCTTTTCTAGTCTACGTCTGAGACATTGATAATGTCATCCCTATTTATCCTATATTTCAAGAGCAACAGAAAAATACTAAAAGTCTACGAGGAAAATAAAAAAAATTGGGAGAATTTTACAATTCACAACCTGTAACTTCTTCACAACTTTCGTGTTGTGATCTACGTGTGTGTTGCGTCACTGAACAATTGTAAAAAAAAATTTTTTTTCCCCACAATCAAAATATTGTAGACGAGATATCCTTATTAGTAGGTAGAGCTTTGGGTAATTATATATATATATATATATATATATATATATATATATATATATATATATATATATATATATATATACTCCTATGAGTCCACGGGGAAAATGAAACACGAAAAGTTCCCAAGTGCACTGTCGTGTAATAATCACATCATCAGGGGAGACACAAGAAAGAAATATAACAGTCAGTTGATATACATCGAGGAGACGAAGCTAGGACGCCATTTGCTAAACATGTGATCGTTTACCAAATGGCGTCCTAGCTTCTTCGATGTGTATCAACTGACTTATATTTCTCTCTTGTGTCTCCCCTGATGATGTGATTATTACACGAAAGTGCACTTGGGAACTTTTCGTGTTTCATTTTCCCCGTGGACTCATAGGAATATATCTATCTATCTATCTATCTATCTATATATATATATATATATATATATATATATATATATATATATATATATATATATATATATATGAATCTTTGTATGAAAATATAGACTGAAGACTCCATTTCCCCAGCTGGATTTTTTTGGACGGTTTGAGAGAGAGGTGTCCCCAGGGAAGCATTAAATGTTTACGACATCCCTTCTGGCAACAACTACGGTGGAAAAGAATATAAAAAAGGGGTTCCGTGGTGTAGTGGTGGTTTAATGGCGCGGACTACAAATGCCGCGCGGGTTCGCCAGGGTTCGAATCCAGGCGGTGAGTCGATTCACTGCCACTTCCTACACTCGGATCTGGTCGATAAAAAATTACCTAGGTGGTGATTGTATATATATATATATATATATATATATATATATATATATATATATATATATTTCTTTTTTTTTCAAACTATTCGCCATTTCCCGCGTTAGCAAAGTAGCGTTAAGAACAGAGGACTGGGCCTCTGAGGGAATATCCTCACCTGGCCCGCTTCTCTGTTCCTTCTTTTGGAAAAAAAAAAAAAAACAGTGGAGGATTTCCAGCCCCCCGCTCTCTCCCCTTTTAGTCGCCTTCTACGACACGCAGGGAATACGTGGGAAGTATTCTTTCTCCCCTATCCCCAGGAATATATATATATATATATATATATATATATATATATATATATATATATATATATATATATATATATATACGAATTTGTCGTTTCCCGCGTTAGCGAGGTAGCGTTAAGAACAAAAGACTGAGCCTTAGAGGGAAAATCCTCACTTGGCCACCTTGTCTGTTCCTTCTTTTTGGAAAAATGAATAGAAAAAAGAAATCCCGTGGCAAGGGATGTACCAGTTCCTGAATAAGGTTCACATACATTATTTAAAATGAATTAGAGGAATTAATTGATTTCTTTGGTAGCTTTTGACTTTTAAAAAAAGGCTAGCTATAAGTGATCATACTTGTGTTATTGATGTTATGTGACACATTTTTTTTACACAATTTCAGTGAATTTTGTCATTTTTCAGTAAATTTAGATCACTGTAGCTGAGGAAAATTGGCTCAAACCCCAAATTCTATCATTCATCGTACCAAAAGATTTTCTAATTACAGTGTTTGGTCTCGAACGATTGAGAACCAGCGGGACAGAAGTCTTAGCTTTTTGGGCTGTTTAACCTTTGACCCTCGTCAAACCCTTTTTTAGAAACGTTAGCTGAGGGAATGCCGCTGTTGTGTTGTTGACGAGGAAAACGAGAATGAAGGAAAGATGAAATTGAACGAAAAAGAAAATGGGATTTGACTTAATCTGTACCCTAAAAATGAGGGAATGTTGCTGTGTCGTTGATTGATGTACAAAGAAAAATGAAAATCCGGTAGTTGAATATTTGATCTGACATATTCTACTGGCTTGAATATGTAGCTTGTGTGTGTGTGTGTGTGTGTGTGTGTATGTGGGAAGGCAAGTCAGGTGCGCGTGGGTTGTGGTGTGGGGGTGTGTGGAGGTGGTGGTGGTTGGGTGTGTACTCAGTCCCTCCACATGACAGAAGTGACATTCATGTGGGAAGATGAGGGAGGTGTGCAGAATTATGAGGAATGATGCGTGACTGTATTGTCTTTTCGCCATCGAGGATGTCTTCCTCCTTCCAACCCTCACACTCCCCACATCACTCATACAACACTCTCCCTCCTCCAGCTTCACACTCCTCTCATAACTCATACAGCTTTCTTCCTCCAGCCTCACACTTCCCTCATCACTCATGCAGCTCTCTCTCTTTCTTCTCCTTGCCTCGCACTTCCCTCATCACTCATACCACTCCTTCCCTCCTCCAGCCTACCACTTCTCTCTTCCTCGTCCATCTACACTCGCCATCCCTAGTATCCTCCATCCACACACTCTGCCATCACTTCCCACACTCTTCCTGTCTCCTTCCACATACTCCACACACACACACACACACACACACACACACACACACACACACACACACACACACACACACCTCCCTCCCTCCCTCCTACGTCCACGCACACTTTCCTCCCTCCACACACACCTTCCTTCCTCCAAACACACCTACCTTCCTTTCTACGTCCACGCACCCTTTCCTCCCTCCACACACACCTTCCTTCCTCCACACACACCTACCTTCCTCCCTCCATCCTACGTCCACGCATCCTTGCCTCCCTCCACACACACCTTCCTTCCTCCACACACACCTACCTTCCTCCCTCCATCCTACGTCCACGCACCCTTTCCTCCCTCCACGCACACCTTCCTTCCTCCACACGCACCTCCCTCCCTCCCTCCTACGTCCACACACACACTCACATCCTTGGACTGGCTCTCTCTTCTTCGCCTACCATCAGACGCACAATATAGATTCCTGCATCTGTCTGTACTCGCACCGTGATCTCATTTTCCCATAAATAATGAGGGATTTACCCCCGACCGTATCTTATGAGAGCCAAGCACCTCAATGCCGTCTTGAAGGGAGGAACTCATCGCTTCTCAACATCTTCCTCACTCTCATCTTCTCCTCATTTTCACTCTCATTGCTGCTGCTCCGTTACACACTCTCATGTCTCCTCATATTCCCCTCGTACATTCTCCTCCTTTGCTCTCGTCTTTTTCGCCTCGTCTCCTCTCACACTGCAACCTCTCTCCCCGTCCTCAAACTCTTTCTTCCTCTCTCCCTTCCTCTCACCCTTCCCTCACCCTGACTCGGTCTTCATAACCCATAACGGAAGGGGTGACGGTGGGAGAGGAGCTCCCTCCTGCTGTACTCTCCTCCCTCAGTCTATGTGGAACAGGAATTTAGGTGTCTATCGCTGTCAGAAGATAATTTGGTCATAGACCATCAGGTCTTATGTCTCCCTTGTGTTCTCCCACCTCTGGATCCTCTCCCTTGTTCTGATACTCCCTCCCTTCCTCCTCTGCTCAGTCCTCACACTTCCTCCTCTGCTCAGTCCTCACACTTCCTCCTCTGCTCAGTCCTCACACTTCCTCCTCTGCTCAGTCCTCATACTTCCTCCTCTGCTCAGTCCTCATACTTCCTCCTCTGCTCAGTCCTCACACTTCCTCCTCTGCTCAGTCCTCACACTTCCTCCTCTGCTCAGTCCTCATACTTCCTCCTCTGCTCAGTCCTCACACTTCCTCCTCTGCTCAGTCCTCACACTTCCTCCTCTGCTCAGTCCTCACACTTCCTCCTCTGCTCAGTCCTCATACTTCCTCCTCTGCTCAGTCCTCACACTTCCTCCTCTGCTCAGTCCTCACACTTCCTCTCTCCTTTCTCCCCTTTCCTCTATTTCCTCCTCCGTTGTCACCTCTCTCTCTCTCTCTCTCTCTCTCTCTCTCTCTCTCTCTCTCTCTCTCTCTCTCTCTCTCTCTCTCTCTCTCACACACACACACACACACACACAAATAGACAATAGCGTCAGAACAGTCACCTTTTCCTCCTCGTACACACCTCATCAAAATGCCTCTTAAATCTTCCATCCTTCCATTTTCTTCTTCGTTCCTGCAATCACTTCCATTCCTCTTCTCCTTTACTCTTTTTTTACCCCCTACTTTTTTTTTTATTTTGTGATCTCTTGTTCTGCACCTTTCTCATCTTCCTCCTCCTCTTTTCTTCTCTTCCTCCTTCCTCCTGCTCCCCATCGCCCCTAACAAAACACCATCCACCGCTCCCTCCTCCCCCACGGCCACACCTTAAAATCTCATAATCTACAGCTGAACAATGTAAATTCCCTCTCGACGCCATTTCATTATGTTTTTAACTGACTTAATTTCCACCCAGTAAATTTGAGGCTTCGTTCGTTTACACATCTTTTACACACGTTTATCTCTTTCATTTTGTCTTCTCTTCATTCTCCTCCTCCATCATCTTCCCTTTAATCCGGCATATTTCCCCCTAATCCGGTCTACCTTCCCTTTAATCCGGCATATTTCCCCTTAATCCGGTCTACCTTCCCTTTAATCCGTCATATTTCCCCTTAATCCGGTCTACCTTCCCTTTAATCCGGCATTTTCTCTAATCCGGTCTTTTATTCGTGACCTCAAATGGCTTGCACAAATATACCTTGTGAAAATTATATTACCGACGTGTGCCCATTAGTGAGCGAGTCTATTTACATCCTTAGTGACAAAACACTTTTACCTCGTCATGACCATCACAGACAGATGACCTTGCACGTCGCACAGTTCGATGTTGAAGACCAGATGGGTCGATCTGATGGGCTACACCCAAGGTGACGATGAGTTTTTGACGTACAGGTTGATGCTGAGGAAGCTCTGATGGGTCACACTCAGATATGGAAGGATTCAATGGCCCCCACACAGATGATGAAGAATTTGTTGCCCCGACAATCAGATGATGAGAGATCTGATCGCTCCACACTCTGATGGGGAGTTTAGTCGCTCAAACGCTTAGATGAAAGAACGAACTCTCATATCAATGGACTGATTGCCCCCACGTCTATTGACACAGTCTTTACAATCTCACACAGTCCTGATTGTTAAGGATCTGATAGGCTTACAATGAGATGGCGAAGGATTTAAATGTCCTACACTGAGATGGTGAAGGATTTGATTGTCCATCATTGAGGAAGGCGAAGGATTTGATCGTCCTACACTGAGCTGGCGGAGGATATGATCGTCTATAGATAAGGGAGGGATCCGATGGTTCCACTTTCTAACACTGTAACTCTGATGATCCTATAGATGATATGATGACAATCCTCTTGGATTCCTTAAGGCTTTGTTGGCTCTCCTCCAGATAACGGAAGCCTGACGATCGTGGAAAAGTGTCAAGAGCAGATACTTGACACTTCTTTAGCTTCCCCTTAAAAAAAGGTTGATCACCCCCTCACCTTTTTAAGGTTCTTAAAAGGGATACTCCCAGATGATTAAGGTTCCCTGACCCCCTAAAGGTCAATCGTCCAGATAATTGTGTCCCTGAAGGTCGTAGATATCATGTTACTTGAGACGATAATGGGTAACTGAAAGCCATAATTAAAGGAGGGTGAAAGGCGTGCACGGGATAGTGAATTTCAAAGATGTGGTATACACGGGTCGACGTGCCGTCAGTGAACTGAAGTGGCTAAAGTAAACCATGAAAAAGGTCTGTGGGGCCATGGATAGGGAGATGTGGTTTCGATGCATTGCACATGACAACTAAAGAATGGATGTTAGCGAACGAAGGCGACCTTCTGTGATGTAAAACTAGACTGACTGTGGGCCAACTACCGTGACTAAGATTCGAACCAATGTTGAGTCGACCACTGGGCGGCTCGTGAGAGAACCGATCAAGGTTAGGGATACTGAAGATAAGGGGGACCTGATTAGTTGAGAAGCATCTCCTGTCTAGATGGAGGGGGAAATGGAGTAGCGAGCTCTACATAATGAAGCAAATACGTGTGCAAATTGAATTATGCACGATCTTATGTTCATCGGGGAGGGGCATGTCTCACTTTAACACACTAGGCAAGGGTTAGGGGTTTGTGTATGTGGTGTCAGAGTGTATATATATATATATATATATATATATATATATATATATATATATATATACATAAGAAGGCACCTATGTAGAGGTTGAGTCACTGAGATCAGGGTCTCGTCAAAGAACTCACTACAAAGGGAGGTTCACAGTTTCCTACTGCCGTTAGTAGCGCAGCCTTGGGCTGCAGGAGCTTCTGGAAGATGAACTGGGAGGTAAGACAAGGAACCTTTCTGGAAACTGGTCCTGGAGGGAAATTGCAGAATGAATAAATGAATCGCCAAAATTCTGGACCACCACATCCTTCGCCAGTCTCGTGTAGGACAATCACATTCTTCACCATCTCATTGCGGGGGGGGGGGGCTATCAGATCCTTGACTATCTCAGTGTGGGACATCAGAACACGTGTAAAGACTGTGCCATTCAATATGAGGCCATCAGGTCTCTCCGTATCTGAATGTGAGGCCATTATTTACTCCTTTATCTGAGCGTTTGAACCATCAAATTATTCATCTGAGGGTAAAACGATCAGATGCCTCGTCATCTGATTGTGAAGCCAATGGAAAAATCATCCTATAAACACGGGAAAGACCCTTCATCTCTGTGGGACCATCAGAGCCTTCAGCATCTGAGTGTAACCCATCAGATCAGCTCATCACATCTTCAGCATCGAGCTGTAAGACCTGGAAGGGCATCTGTTGTCATGGTCATTAGGAATTAAGTGTCTTGTCACTAAACATATGAATAGACTGGCTCGCTAATGGGCGCGTCTGTCGGTAATATAATTTTCCCAAGGCATATATCTGCAAGCCATTCGAGGTCACGAATAAAAGCCCGGATTAGGGGGGGAATGCCGGATTAGGGGGGATGCCGGATTTTGGGGGGAAATACCGGATTGAATATCAAAACGAGGGAAGGTGAGTCGGAGGAGAATGAAGAGAAGACAAAACAAAAGTGATAAACATGTGTAAAAGATGTGTAAATGAACGAAGCCTCAAATTGACTGAATAAAAAAGAGAGAGAACTTAGGGAAAAATAAGTCGGGGGGGGGGGGGGAGGGAATTAAGTCAAGTCAGTTAGAAGCGTAATGAAATGGCGTCGAGTGGGAAATTATATTGTTCAGTTGTAAATTACGAGATTTTCGTCCGTGTGAAGATGAAGAGGTAAAGTGTAACAGGTGGGAGGAGGAGGCGGGAGCGGTGGATGGTGTCTTGTTACGGGCCATGGGGAACAGGAGGAAGGAGGAGAGGGAGAAGAAGAAGAAGAAGGGGAGGAGGAAGAGGAGAAAGGTGCAGAGCAAGAGGTCACAAAAGAATCTACGAAGATTTAAGTGATGACATGAAATGAAGAAGAAAACGGAAGGGTGGGAAGCTAGAGGGAGGATTGTGAGGGGTGGAGAAGGGAGAAGAGGGTGAGAGGAAGGAGGAAGAGGGTGAGAGGAAGGAAGAAGAGGGTGAGAGGAAGAAGGAAGAGGGTGAGAGGAAGGAAGAAGAGGGTGAGAGGAAGGAGGAAGAGGGTGAAAGGAAGGGAGAAGAGGCGAGAGGAAGATGTTTAAGGACAGAAGGGAGGAGACGGTAGTGTAAGGACGTGGATATGATTTCTGACTTCTGTCCTTACGTTACTGTCTACTTGCTGTGTGTGTGTGAGTGCGTGTGTGTGTGTGTGTGTGAGAGAGAGAGAGAGAGAGAGAGAGAGAGAGAGAGAGAGAGAGAGAGAGAGAGAGAGAGAGATGAAGGGATGACAACGGTGAAGGAAATAGAGGAAAGGGGGGTAAAGGAGAGAGGAAGTGTGAGGACTGAGCAGAGGTGGAAGGGTGAGGACTGAGCAGATGAGGGAGGGTGGGAGTATCAGAACAAGGGAGAGGATCCAGAGGTGGGAGAACACAGGGGAGACATAAGACCTGATGGTCTATGACCAAATTATCTTCCCAGTGACAGCGATAGACACCTAAATTCCTGTTCCAGATAGACTGAGGCAGGAGAGTACAGCAGGAGGGAGCTCCTCTCCCACCGTCACCCCTTCCGTTATGGGTTGTGAAGACCGAGTCAGGGTGAGGGAAGGGTGAGAGGAAGGGAGAGAGGAGGAAAGAGTTTGAGGACGGGGAGAGGCTGCAGTGTGAGAGGAGACGAGGCGAAAAAGACGAGAGCAAAGGAGGAGAATGTACGAGGGGAATATGAGGAGAAATGAGTGTGTGTAACGGAGCAGCAGCAATGAGAGTGAAAATGAGGAGAAGATGAGAGTGAGGAAGATGTTGAGAAGCGATGAGTTCCTCCCTTCATGACTGCAGAGAGAGAGAGAGAGAGAGAGAGAGAGAGAGAGAGAGAGAGAGAGAGAGAGAGAGAGAGAAGAGAGAGAGAGAGAGGTGCTCGTCTCTCCTAAGACACGGCTGGTATGAATCCCTCATTATTTATGGGGAAAATGAGATTATTGTGGTGGGTACAGACGCATGAATCTACAGTGTTCATCCGATGATGATGATGACAGAGGAGGAACCCACTTCTGATGAAGTGCAGTGGGAGGGAGGTAGGAATGTGTGGACGAAGGAGGGAGAGAAGGATATGTTGACGAAGGACGTGGGTAAGGAAAATGTGTGGAAGAAGGACAGTGTGTGTGTGTGTGTGTATGGCAGGAGGAGGAAGTGTGTGTGTGTGTGTGTGTGTGTGTGTGTGTGTGTGTGTGGCAGGAGGAGCATTGTGTGTGTGTATGTGTGGCAGGAGGAGGATGTTTGTGTGTGTGTGTGTGTGTGTGTGTGTGTGTGTGTGTGTGTGTGTGTGTGTGTGTCAGAAGGAGGATATGTGTGTGTGTGTGTGTGTGTGTGTGTGGCAGGAAGAGGAACTGTGTGTGTGTGGGTGGACGGAGGAGGGAGGCAGGAGTGTGAGGTTGGAGGAAGAGAGAGAGAGAGAGAGAGAGAGAGAGAGAGAGAGAGAGAGAGAGAGAGAGAGAGAGAGAGAGAGAGAGACCCCATAGTCTCCAGATGAGCGTCTCTGATCATCACTACTCCTCAACCCTCTTGCCTCATGTGTTTTGATCTCACCACATACACGTCGCTCCTTTGCGGAGAAGTGCTCCACACGACCCACGCCAACACGCACCGGTCCATAGGCAACAGATTCGAGCGAGCCAATCAAATATTAAGACACCTCGATCCTTGTCTCTTCAACCTAAAAAACAACGTAGCCTATGAAATAGCCTACGTCTTTTTGGGTTGGCATAATTACGAAATCCCGCGTTAGCGAGGTAGCGCAATGAAACAGACGAAAGAATGGCCCAACCCACCCCCATACCCATGTATATACGTACACGTCCACACACGCACATATACATACCTATACATCTCAGCTTATACATAAATATACACACACACAGACATATACATATCTACACATGTATATAATTCATACTGTTTGCCCCTATTCATTCCTGTCGCCACCTCGCCACACATGAAATGAAAACCCCTTCTCCCTTCCAATATATATATATATATATATATATATATATATATATATATATATATATATTTTTTTTTTTTTTTTTTTTTTTATACTTTGTCGCTGTCTCCCGCGTTTGCGAGGTAGCGCAAGGAAACAGACGAAAGAAATGGCCCAACCCCCCCCCATACACATGTACATACACACGTCCACACACGCAAATATACATACCTACACAGCTTTCCATGGTTTACCCCAGACGCTTCACATGCCTTGATTCAATCCACTGACAGCACGTCAACCCCTGTATACCACATCGCTCCAATTCACTCTATTCCTTGCCCTCCTTTCACCCTCCTGCATGTTCAGGCCCCGATCACACAAAATCCTTTTCACTCCATCTTTCCACCTCCAATTTGGTCTCCCTCTTCTCCTCGTTCCCTCCACCTCCGACACATATATCCTCTTGGTCAATCTTTCCTCACTCATTCTCTCCATGTGCCCAAACCATTTCAAAACCCCCTTCTCCCTTCCAATATATATATATATATATATATATATATATATATATATATATATATATATATATATATATATATATATATATTTCTTTTTCTTTCAAACTATTCGCCATTTCCCGCGTTAGCAAGGTAGCGTTAAGAACAGAGGACTGGGCCTCTGAGGGAATATCCTCACCTGGCCCCCTTCTCTGTTCCTTCTTTTGGAAAATTAAAAATTAAAAAAAAAAAAAAACGAGAGGGGAGGATTTCCAGCCCCCCGCCCTTTTAGTCGCCTACGACACGCAGGGAATACGTGGGAAGTGTTCTTTCTCCCCTATATATATATATATATATATATATATATATATATATATATATATATATATATATATATATATATGGAAGATCAGATGAGTTCTGGAGTCAGACAGCCATGTTTTCTAACACTCGTATCATTGGCTGACAACCCCAATTTTATATTTGGATTTCTTTGTCATCTGTACCTTAGTGTTTTGAACGATGGTTTTAGCGCCTTACAATTAGTCTAGCCTTCATTTCGCATTCGTCTTCATTTTTCATCCCAGTGTGAAGTATTTCTTTCCATTTTCTTTCGTTTTAAGGTTTCTAAGGGATTTTTTTTTTACGGTCAGAGATGGAGTAGCCCAAATTAATTGGCTATTTCTACTATCTTATATGAATCAGAATTGGTCTTAAACATTATTCATGAAATTGGTTACAAAAATGTTTTTTGAACATCACATGACCCCGATGGCAAAATTGCAACGCTTATTTTCTTTTCTTTTTTACCCTTTTTGGAGATCAAAATTGATTTTTTTTGAACCCTATTTTTGAGGTCAAGGGTTACCAGAATTCTAAAGATATTTGCCACTAATCTATTTCATTTTAATTAGTGTTAATGAAGATCTTTCAGTAATTGTTGTAGCCCCTTTTTAATCTCGAAATTTGACGCAAATATACAGGGTGTCCCCCAAAGAAATGGACTCACTTTTTGACACCCTATAACTCACTGAATTTTTCTAATTTTCCATTCCAATTGACCCTGAAAAAAGAAAAACAAAAATCAATGAGTTATAGGGTGTCAAAAAGTGAGTCCATTTTTTTGGGGGACACCCTGTATTTAAGGTATGTATATGAAGGGATGCAAAACTGCATTTTTGTATGGTAGTGTTAGATGGCATGGGTAATTGTATGTTCTAATCATTGTCGTATCTAACTCGCTATTCACACGCGTGCCATAACCTACGCCAGGTACTCATTAAATCAATCAGTTCTAAGGGTAAGGGTAAGTCTTTATGGGCCAGTCGACCACCCTTACTGGGATTTCTTGGAACCCGCGCGTGATCGATGGTCAACAACGCTAACCACTCCACCATAGAACCTTCTCGATTTTTCTTAAAAGCCTGACTGTAGGCGGAAGGGATGTCATAAATGTTTTCCTAAACCCCCTAAAGAAAAGAACTGTCAAAGCTTGCAAAAGAGGTCGTGCATTTTCATTGTGCTATAGAGCTAAAAAGATTATCTATTTATTTATTTATTTTACTGCACTGTTCATTCCTGTTTAGTAAGTACTACCGAGCTAAACAGATTATCTATTTATTTATTTATCTATTTTGCTGCACCGTTCATTCCTGTTTAATAAGTAATACCGAGCTAAACAGATTATCTATTTATTTATCTATTTTACTGCACCGTTCATTCCTGTTTAATAAGTACTACCGAGCTAAACAGATTATCTTTTCATTTATTCATTCATTTATTTTACTGCATCTTTCATTCCTGTGTAGTGAGTTACATATGAAAAAAAAAGAAGAAACATTCATCTTAAATCCCAAGTCTTTTCTAAAGTTGTACCACATCCTGTCCATATTGGTTGTCGTCTCTCAGTAATATATTAATCCACAAAGAAAAAAAAAACAGAGAAATGCATACACACACACACACACACACACACACACACACACACACACACACACACACACACAGTCCCCATTATTCATACGTACTCATCCGTTTTCTTTCGTTTTCCCTTCGCCCTCTGGGGGCCTTAGTGTGTTGGGTACGTCTCTTGACCACCCTCCACTGCCACAGTCACTTGGCTCCACCACAGTGTATGTCTAACCACACAACACCACCACAGACGCTTGGCTCCACCAAAGTGTATGTCTAACCACACACCACCACCACAACCGCTTGGCTCCACCACAGTGTATGTCTAACCACACATCACCAACACAGTCACTTGGCTCCACCACAGTGTATGTCTAACCACACAACACCACCACAAGCGCTTGGCTCCACCACAGTGTATGTCTAACCACACAACACCACCACAAGCGCTTGGCTCCACCACAGTGTATGTCTAGCCACACAACACCAACACCACAGACGCTTGGCTCCACCACAGTGTATGTTTAACCACACAACACCACCACAGTGGCTTGGCTCCACCACAGTGTATGTCTAACCACACAACACCACCACAACCGCTTGGTTCCACCACAGTGTATGTTTAACCACACAACACCACCACAGTGGCTTGGCTCCACCACAGTGTATGTCTAACCACACATCACCAACACAGTCACTTGGCTCCACCACAGTGTATGTCTAACCACACAACACCACCACAGTCGCATGGCTCCACCACAGTGTATGTCTAACCACACAACACCACCACAGTCGCATGGCTCCACCACAGTGTATGTCTAACCACACAACAACACCACCACAGTGGCTTGGCTCCACCACAGTGTATGTCTAACCACACATCACCAACACAGTCACTTGGTTCCACCACAGTGTATTTCTAACCACACAACACCACCACAACCGCTTGGCTCCACCACAGTGTATATCTAACCACACATCACCAACACAGTCACTTGGCTCCACCACAGTGTATGTCTAACCACACACCACCACCACAACCGCTTGGTTCCACCACAGTGTATGTCTAACCACACAACACCACCACAGACGCTTGGCTCCACCACAGTGTATGTCTAACCACACAACACCACCACAGACGCTTGGCTCCACCACAGGTCGCGTCTCGTACAGTAGAAGTGACTTCAAACTTTCCCTTTTTCTTTTCGTTCTTGTGCAAAAAAAAAAAAAAAAAAAAACGGAAGTGGGTGGGGATGATGGTTCCAGTTTTCTATAAAAAGCTGTAGTTATTCGCTAACGAGGACCAAAGTTAATGACATTTTTCCAAACACCTTTGATGTTTTTCTTTTATGTATATTAAAGAGATTTTTCTCTGAAATATTCATTAATCATCTTCTACATGTTCGTTCGTACAACGGTGTTTCCAATATGGTCTGTACAGCAATGATCACTGTATTGGTGATCGATGGTCTGTGCAGCAGGGACCATCTGTGGTCTGTACAGCAGGGACCATCTGTGGTCTGTGCGGCAGGGACCATCTGTGATCTGTGCAGCAGCGACCATCTGTGGTCTGTACAGCAGGGACCATCTGTAATCTGTGCAGCAGGGACCATCTGTGGTCTGTACAGCAGGGGCCATCTGTGGTCTGTACAGCAGGGGCCATCTGTGGTCTGTACAGCAGCCATCACTCCACTAGCTCGTAATCATCCACGACCAAGTACAACTCCCTCATCCGGCACAAGTTCATAATCATCCACGACCAGGTACAACTCCCTCATCCGGCACAAACTCGTAATCATCCACGACCATGTACAACTCCCTCATCCGGCACAAACTCGTAATCATCCATAACCAGATACAACTCCCTCATCCGGCACAAGCTCATAATCATCCACGACCAAGTACAACTCCCTCATCCGGCACAAGCTCATAATCATCCACGACCAAGTACAACTCCCTCATCCGGCACAAGTTCATAATCATCCACGACCAGGTACAACTCCCTCATCCGGCACAAGTTCATAATCATCCACGACAGGTACAATTCCCTCATCCGGCACAAACTCGTAATCATCCACGACCAGGTACAACCCCCTCATCCGGCACAAACTCGTACTCATCCACGACCAGGTAAGAATTCGCCAATAATTTTGACTCGCGTCGACCAATTTATGGATAAATATTTCCATTGTATTCTAATAATGATTTATCATTTAGCGGGGTTGAAATTAATTGTCCTTTTTGGTTGAAGTTGATTAGAAGTCATTTTCGCCTAAAAGTCTTTCCTTTATCATGTATTTCTATTAGATTTTGTTGAATGTGTATACTATAATGATGTATATTTCATAGGCTCTGGCCTACTGATGTATATGACTTTGATGTATATGACTTAAAGGGGGGGGGGGGGGGGTTATTATGTACTCCGCTGGCCTCGTACCTCCATGTTGGTGACCTCCGCTGGCCTCGTACCTCCATGTTGGTGACCTCCGCTGGCCTCATACCTCCCATGTTGGTGACCTCCGCTGGCCTCATACCTCCCATGTTGGTGACCTCCGCTGGCTTCATGCCTCCATGTTGGTGACCTCCGCTGGCCTCATACCTCCATGTTGGTGACCTCCGCTGGCCTCATACCTCCATGGGTGACAACATAGCCTTCGAAGCTTTTGTGTGAGAGACGCATTTTTTTTCTTTGCTTCTGTTCCTCTTGTGGGAATTCCTCTCTCTTCTGTTCCTCTTTGTGGGAATTCCTCTCTCTTCTGTTCCTCTTTGTGGGAATTCCTCTCTCTTCTGTTCCTCTTTGTGGGAATTCCTCTCTCTTCCTCTTCCTTTCCCGGACGCACCTCCGTCGTGAGTGGAAGCGAGGGGTGGGTGGGATAGACTCCAGGTGTGTCGGGGCATGACAGTGCCTCTGCTGCCTCTAGGTGTCAGACTACATGGGTCTTTCATCGTACTTTCGTCCCTGGCCCATAATGACAAACATGGCCTTCCAATTGGCTCCTTATTACACTCCCAACTCCCTGAAGTTCATGCATCCGTATTTAAGGACTAATATCTCTTTGTTTAGCCTCCCAATTGGCTCCTTATCTCACTCCCAACTCCCTGAAGTTCATGCATCCGTATTTAAGGACTGATATCTCGTTGTTTAGCCTCCCAATTGGCTCCTTATTACACTCCCAACTCCCTGAAGTTCATGCATCCGTATTTAAGGACTAATATCTCTTTGTTTAGCCTCCCAATTGGCTCCTTATCTCACTCCCAACTCCCTGAAGTTTGTGCATCCATATTTAAGGACTGATATCTCGTTGTTTAGCCTCCCAATTGGCTCCTTATCTCACTCCCAACTCCCTATAATGCTCCACCTGTACAGCTGTGTGGTGTGGGCGGCTATAATGCTCCACCTGTACAGCTGTGTGGTGTGGGTGTGAGCGGCTATAATGCTCCACCTGTACAGCTGTGTGGTGTGGGCGGCTATAATGCTCCACCTGTACAGCTGTGTGGTGTGGGTGGCTATAATGCTCCACCTGTACAGCTGTGTGGGTGTGGGCGGCTATAATGCTCCACCTGTACAGCTGTGTGGTGTGGGTGTGGGCGGCTATAATGCTCCACCTGTACAGCTGTGTGGTGTGGGCGGCTATAATGCTCCACCTGTACAGCTGTGTGGTGTGGGTGTGGGCGGCTATAATGCTCCACCTGTACAGCTGTGTGGTGTGGGTGTGGGCGGCTATAATGCTCCACCTGTACAGCTGTGTGGTGTGGGTGTGGGCGGCTATAATGTTCCACCTGTCTCCCACTTCTCCTCGTTCCCTCCACCTCCGACACATATATCCTCTTGGTCAATCTTTCCTCACTTATTCTCTCCATGTGCCCAAACCATTCCAAAACACCCTCTTCTGCTCTCTCAACCACGCTCTTTTTATTTCCACACATCTCTCTTACCCTTACGTTATTTACTCGATCAAACCACCTCACACCACACATTGTCCTCAAACATCTCATTTCCAGCACCTCCATCCTCCTGCGCACAACTCTATCCATAGCCCACGCCTCGCAACCATACAACATTGTTGGAACCACTATTCCTTCAAACATACCCATTTTTGCTTTCCGAGATAATGTTCTCGACTTCCACACATTCTTCAAGGCTCCCAGAATTTTCGCCCCCTCCCCCATCCTATGATCCACTTCCGCTTCCATGGTTCCATCCGCTGCCAGATCCACTCCCAGATATCTAAAACACTTTACTTCCTCCAGTTTTTCTCCATTCAAACTTACCTCCCAATTGACTTGACCCTCAACCCTACTGTACCTAATAACCTTGCTCTTATTCACATTTACTCTTAACTTTCTTCTTTCACACACTTTACCAAACTCAGTCACCAGCTTCTGCAGTTTCTCACATGAATCAGCCACTAGCGCTGTATCATCAGCGAACAACAACTGACTCACTTCCCAAGCTCTCTCATCCCCAACAGACTTCATACTTGCCCCTCTTTCCAAAACTCTTGCATTCACCTCCCTAACAACCCCATCCATAAACAAATTAAACAACCATGGAGACATCACACACCCCTGCCGCAAACCTATATATATATATATATATATATATATATATATATATATATATATATATATATATATTTATATATATATATATATATATATATATATATATATATATATATATATATATATATATATATATATATACATACCCCGATGGTAGAGTCAAGAAGTGTTGGATTAGCTTATGGAAATTCTCGTCTGGTGATGGTACAAAGTGGAGGAGAATGAGAGCCATTAAGCCTCTCCAAGGATAGTTTAGGTCCAGGTGTCTACTTGGACCTGTCTCATCTCCAAGGCTCCCTAATGACACACACTCGCTGTTACTCATGTACTCATACTCTCACTTTTACTCCTGCATTCATATTCTCTTCTACTCATGCACTCAAGCTCACTCCAGTCTCTCACTCATTCATTTTCATTCATGCTTTATTTTCATGGCAGTCTGTGTCACTCATTTATCCTCATACACACTCAACTCAGGTACACTAGACTCACTTGAAAAGGACTCATTTTGAGTTATTCATGTCCTCCGTCACCCACACACTGGACACACTTAAAAAGGACTCATTTTGAGTTATTCATGTCCTCCGTCACTCGCATTTGTCCCCCCTTTGATTTTCGCGCCGCTCTCTACACCTTGTCTACGACCCAGGAGGAGGAAGAGGTGGGGAGAGTAAGGGAATGTGAGGGTACCATCGTGGAAGGGGGAGGGATAAAGGGAGGTGGAGTAAATCTCTTACTGAAAGACGAGAAAGAGGAGGAGGAGGAGGAGGAGGAAGAGGAGGGGACACGGAGCCATTGTGATGGGAGGTTCTGGCGACCAGGAGGGTGTGAGAGGGGATTTGGAGCGTGAAGGGCCTAAGACTGATGGAGCCAAAGAAGCAGGAGTGATAAAAGGAGGGAAAGGGAATGATAGAAGAGAGCAAAAAGAGAAAAATAAGAGGGGAAAAAAAGAAATTTACGAGTTAAGATTTTTTTTTTCTAATTGCGTGTGTCCACTTCGAGCCAACTGAAGAAGTTTCGAAAGGCTTTTTGGAACCCATCTTCCCATAGACAAAAATTGAGAAGAATAGGATAATGAAACAAGTAATTACGATCATTTTGTAAATAAAGAGGTTAGACATATCTTCGAAATGTTTCAGTAAGACATTCAAAGCAGTAGGAGGAAAATGTGTGCTAGTTCGTAACAGACAGACAAGCTTAAGGAGAAATATAACTCCGTGTGATTGAGTGAATTACATAAAACCTACACAGAACAACGAAATAAGACGCATATGCCAATGCAAACTGACCATAAACAGCTGTGTAACAGTAATTGCTCATGGCAGGCTACCGAAATCACTCCCTTATTAATACGAATATGCAACTCTGGGGGAAGGGAAATCGGGAGACGTGCCCTGAGTGAGTTTGCCCAACACCACGACAATGAGAAGCCTGAGGAACCCAATGCCTCTCTCGCGCGGGGGAAGGACACAGATGCCTCGCTAATCAACAGAGCATGCCAAAGTTCCTGTGGGGTCAAGCCATACGTAGCGCGCGAAACAGCCAGCCCCGTACCTCACACACACACACACGCACAGAAGACATTCAGACGTTCATTTAAAATTAACCTACGCGCTGGGATGATAATTAATGAACCAGTGATAAGAATTTGAAAGTTTGATGTTATCTATCAATATATGATGTTATCATGCAGAGCCCAAGTCTGCTAGGGATGAAGATTAAGAAAAATTCAGATTGAAAGAAAATGATGAAATTATATGTTGTCATATGACCATCGCAATAGCTGATTAGTCCGATATAAATGAAAAGGAGATTTGGGGGAAAAAATACACACACACACACACACACACACACACACACACACACACACACACACACACATGACATCTGTGACGGGATTCGAACCCCAAGAACTGAGTGCAGCTGGGCTTCACTGCTCTACTCCCGATAGTGTGTGTGAAATCGGTGACCTAAACAGCTGTTTGTTTGATATCGGTGACCTGAACAGCAATTTGAAATTGGTGACCTAAACAGCGCCACGGCGCTCTTAGCGGACGAGAGACCTCAGAAATCAAAACAGAGCTAAATGAACGAAGGTCAAGTTCGTTCTCCCTCCCTCAGTGACCTGGTATGAGGAGGAAGTCCCTGGAGGCTTCAGGCCACGCCACATCTACCACATCTACCGATCACATCTACCACATTGGCTTTAGTCGCCGTGCGTGGGCGTTATCACTAAGAGTTAGAAGAAAAAAATATATCTAATCTACTTAATTACCTTCTTTTTTTCTCTCTCTGTTCATTATCAAGGGACGTTCAGCTCATACAGTTAAAACTACGTGAGGGGTTAAAAGAGAATATATTGGTCTGGGTCTGGTTAATTTACCTAGGTTAATCTGGCTCAAATTGGCAGAGAAGTAATGGGGCGACTATCTGGTCTCTAGCTGTGGTTCGCTTACGAAATCGTAGGAAAAAAAAGAGAGAGAGAGAGAGGACCTTTGATGGTCTGTGCGAATCTCCTTGGAAGACCCGTCTCTAATGGCCTCTTCCATTGACGACCTGGATGTTCTAGAAATGGAAATATATACGGGTCAAATTCTCGATGATGGGGTATATGTATACCTCAGGTAGGTGTGGTATACAGGGTGGGTCTGTATGGCGAAGCTGAACTGGCTCGTAGGGTCGAACGAAACAGCTTCATGGGTTGTGTGGCGTAGAGTTACAAGGGGGTTTTACAGCCTTTATATCATCGTTTGCAATAGTGTTTCTCTCTCTCTCTCTCTCTCTCTCTCTCTCTCTCTCTCTCTCTCTCTCTCTCTCTCTCTCTCTCTCTCAAGATTTCGTTGTGGGTGACTGTTGACTTCTACAGAGGCGCTGGATGTGGGGAAAAAAAAAAAATAAACCTACAGCAGAAGTAGTTTTATTGTGTGTGTGTGTAAAGAAATGCTTCGTTCGTGGCGTTCAACAAGGGCTTCGACGCTGCTTCGAACCCGTCCAATTGACAATCAGTACACAGTTATTCGGGTTGATGAGGAAGCAGATTGGTGGAGCCTCTGGCATGGGCAACAGAAACGCGTTTCCCGTTGGTTAGGATCTCTGGTACAGGCAACAGCAGCATATTATCTGTTTGGAGGACGACGGAGAGTGTATTGTCCTGTTAGTGGAACATCTATGTTACGGCAGCAGGAGCGTGTGTCATTGTAGTGGATTCTCTGTCATAGACAACAAGAACGTATCACCTGTTGGTCTGACGACGGGGACAGACAACAGGTGCCTTTTTCTGTTGGTGGGACGTTCGTCACATTCAACGGGACATGTTCCCCGTTGGGCCGAACCTGAAGGCGTAAACAGGAGCGTGTTTCTCGTTCCATACGAAGCCGCTGTCACCCCGCCTGTTATGAACACATGTTGGTCGCGAGAGATATGGAAGACCACATCATCACTCGTATGATGCACGGGGCATCCAACCCTCTATATCGCGGAGATATGGAAGACCACATCATCACTCGTATGATGCACGGGGCATCCAACCCTCTATATCGCGAGAGATATGGGAAGACCACATCATTACTCGTATGACGCACGGGGCATCCAACCCTCTATATCGCGAGAGATATGGAAAGACCACATCATTACTCGTATGACGCACGGGGCATCCAACCCTCTATATCGCGAGAGATATGGAAGACCACATCATCACTCGTATGATGCATGGGGCATCCAACCCTCTATATACTATAAGTTACCGAGCTTATATCATTATTCCCATAGCGTCGTGAGTCTGGTCCTGGCCCGTAATAAGGCTGGATACGAAGCAAAGCAATGTATTTTGTTTTGTATGGCGCGTTTAGTCCTATTGTCTTTGGGCCTTAGAGGCGAATGGTGTTGGATTTCATTGGCCTTGGGAGCTATATAGAGACGATGGTACAAACTGGCCAAACATGAAAGGACTTGGAATAGTAGGTGATCATGGGACTTAATAAGCAGTCATTGGTGACCCCAAGGACATAGGTGGCTTTATTGACCTAACAGCCTCGTGAGGACTGATAAGAAAGATAAGGTATTCAATAATAGGATTAACCCAAGAATCAACATTTGTACATTGTCATCCCGTATCAGTAAGTTATGGCAGAGTTAAACATCCTGTCATGGCAGTACACAAGTCAGGTCCGAAAGAAATCAATTGAGAAAGACGTGATACAATGTGTACATCTCCATCTGGCTCTTCGCCAGCTGAAACCTCAAACTTCTCCAAAGGATGAAACACTTCAAGTAACCACGAGACTCGGGAGATATACCTTCCAGTCGTAGTATCTTTGTGCTTACACTTGCACAGTATTACCACTCCAGGTAGACCAGACTCTATAGACCTAGTGTACCAATTAAAAACACACCGTCCCTCTCACCCACACAGACAGGATGTTCCCTCGCCCTTCCGACCCCCCCACACACACAGAACCCCCTACGGGAACACAGATTTTACCCCTGAGTGGCCACTTGCAACGCAAGGGAATGTAATTATTCATGAGATTGGTACATAACGAGAGGCGGCCCACAGACTCCTCACCGGCCGGGCAAAACTCCAATAAGCACATCCACAGTGACACAGCTGTGCACACTGTAAGCACATCCACAGTGACACAGCTGTGCACACTGTAAGCACATCCACAGTGACACAGCTGTACACACTATAAGCACATCCACAGTGACACAGCTGTACACACTGTAAGCACATCCACAGTGACACAGCTGTACACACTATAAGCACATCCACAGTGACACAGCTGTGCACACTGTAAGCACATCCACAGTGACACAGCTGTGCACACTGTAAGCACATCCACAGTGACACAGCTGTACACACTGTAAGCACATCCCCAGTGACACAGCTGTGCACAGTGTAAGCACATCACAGTGACACAGCTGTGCACACTGTAAGCACATCCACAGTGACACAGCTGTACACACTGTAAGCACATCACAGTGACACAGCTGTGCACACTGTAAGCACATCCACAGTGACACAGCTGTACACACTGTAAGCACATCCACAGTGACACAGCTGTGCACACTAAGCACATCCACAGTGACACAGCTGTGCACACTGTAAGCACATCCACAGTGACACAGCTGTGCACACTGTAAGCACATCCACAGTGACACAGCTGTGCACACTGTAAGCACATCCACAGTGACACAGCTGTACACACTGTAAGCACATCCACAGTGACACAGCTGTGCACAGTGTAAGCACTGCTGCACTGTTCTTAGCCACAAGAGGAAGTCTTAAACCAGCTTTAGCTTCTGTCGACATGATAAGACCACACCGTTCATGTCCACGAAGAACAATAGATGATTTGCCCATCTTGTTCATGTCTACGAAGAACAACAGCTGATTGGCCCACCTTGTTCATCCACAAAGAACAACAGCTGATTGGCCCATCTTGTTCATCAGCAAAGAACATTAGGTGATTCCCCCACCTTGTTCATCCACGAAGAACATCAGGTGATTGGCCCACCTTGTTCATCCACAAAGAACATCAGGTGATTGGCCCACCTTGTTCATCCACAAAGAACATCAGGTGATTGGCCCACCTTGTTCATCCACAAAGAACATCAGGTGATTGGCCCACCTTGTTCATCCACGAAGAACATCAGGTGATTGGCCCACCTTAATCATCCACAAAGAACAACAGTTGATTGTTCCACCTTGTTCATCAGCAAAGAACATCAGCTGATTGGCCCACCTTGTTCATCCACAAAGAACATCAGCTGATTGACCCACCTTGTTCATCCACAAACAACAACAGCTGATTGTTCCACTTTGTTCATTAATCGTTCTTCCATTGCTCACAGACCGCTGTAGTCATTGATATCAAGCATTGGCAATTTGTGATGCAGCTGGCCCGCTAGTTCTTAGCGGAAAAATTTCCCGAAGATGCTTTCATAATTTAGCTGATGCTAGAGCTCTACCTATTCTAATCAAGGTGGAATGTAAACACGTACCTCCAGAGCTCAGTATATAAATAGTATGTGATTGGGAAGGTTGGTAATTTGCTACAAGAGTTAGTGGGTATATGGCCTGGTTCCTGTCCCCTTTGGAAATAGCAAGCAAGATAGTAGCTATCAAAACGCTACTTAGCTAATATGACCAGGTCACACAGGGATCTATCGTAAGCTTCCCTTCCCTCCATATGGCCATGTAGATAGATAGAAGGCCTTATGAATGGACCATGGTGGTGTACAGGGGTAGTAAAGTCACACACTGTTTTTCTATACTGTACGTTTTGCCTAGACCAATGGTTGCATTATAGTTTCAGTGTAAGACACTACGTGACCCCACCTTCTCTCTCTCAATGGTGCCTCTTGATCATTTATCATGGTATTTTGATTTTCTATTTCTGTATTGATCAATCTTGTCAAAATGACACAGCTCAGAGCAAACCATATAAGAATGAGCACTGTATCTGCGAAAACAAAACGGCCCAATGACGATACACCTTTCACTCCTTGAAATATATCTCACATACACCCTAATGAGGCTTCAAGTACTTCCTAGGGGTACATGGGCCTCACCTTGGGAGCTACAGGCCTAGAGCATAAATACTTGAGGTTTTTTCAGTAGTTACCCCTTAAAGTGGGAAGAGAAAATGGGAATATCGAGCAGGATCATTCCCTGAGCCATATAGAAAACTGGATAGCAGGACCAACTATGGTAGATGACTGCTGTGTTATGAGATGTAGTCCCGTACCATATTATCATGTACGTGAACAGCATGATACATAACGAAGTGATTCTCACACCAGCTGACCCTACAACTGTAGCTTTAACTACCCTATGCAGTCTTCTGTAACCCAGTTCGGTTCTAATTGAGACAATTTATCATTTAGCTTCCCCACCCTGTGAGAGTTGAATGGAGAGGTGATAAACGTTCCAGCGTAACGTTTATCTGTTGTGCTAACGTATGTACAGCGGTTGCACTAACGTTCTCCACCATACGCTCACTTGCGTTCGTTTAGAACATCGAAATCCCCGCGTCAAAAGCTTTCACTTCTGTCCACGAACACAGGAGAAGTGGTTCCTTCCCTCTCATTTCTAATTTTCCAGAAGGAGCAGAGAAGGGGGCCAAATGAGGATATTCCCTCTTAAGACTCAGTCCTCTGTTCTTCATGCAACCTCGCTAACGTGGGAAATGGCGAATATGTATGAAAAAAAAAGTCAGTGGGTCGTTAAAGTAATTACGGAAATAATCTGAAAAATTTAGAATACACAGTTTTGTCATAAATTGTCGCCACCCCGCCACACATGAAATGACAACCCCCTCTCCCTGCATGCGCGCGAGGTAGCGCTAGGAAAAGACAACAAAGGCCACATTCATTCACACTCAGTCTCTAGCTGTCATGTATAATGCACCGAAACCACAGCTCCCTTTCCACACCCAGGCCCCTCAAAACTTTCCATGGTTTACCTCAGACGCTTCACATGCCCTGATTCAATCCATTGACATCGCGTCGACCCCGGTATACCACATCGTCCCAATTCACTCTATTCCTTGCACACCTTTCACCATCCTGCATGTTCAGGCCCCGATCGCTCAAATCCTTTTCACTTCATCTTTTCACCTCCAATTTGGTCTCCCACTTCTCTTGTTCCCTCCACCTCTGACACATATATCCTCTTTGTCAATCTTTCCTCACTCATTCTCTCCATGTGACCAAACCATTCCAAAACACCCTCTTCTGCTCTCTCAACCGCTCTCTTTTTATTACCACACATCTCTCTTACCCTATTATTACTTACTCGATCAAACCACCTCACACCACATATTGTCCTCAAACATCTCATTTCCAACACATCCACCCTCCTCCGCACAACCCTATCTATAGCCCACGCCTCGCATCCATATAACATTGTTGAAGCCACTATTCCTTCACACATACCCATTTTTGCTTACGGAGATAAAGTTCTCGCCTTCCACACATACTTCAAGGCTCCCAGAACTTTCGCCCCCTACCCAACCCTGTGACGCACTTCCGCTTCCATGGTTCCATCCGCTGCCAAATCCACTCCCAGATATCTGAAACACTTCACTTCCTCCAGTTTTTCTCCATTCAAACTTCCCTCCCAGTTGACTTTTCCCTCAACCCTACTGTACCTAATAACCTTGCTCTTATTCACATTTTCTCTCAGCTTTCTTCTTACACACACTTTACCAAACTCAGTCACCATCTTCTACAGTTTCTCACCCGAATCAGCCACCAACGCTGTATCATCAGCGAACTACAACTGACTCACTTCCCAAGCCCTTTCATCCACAACAGACTGCATACTTGCCCCTCTCTCCAAAACTCTTGCATTCACCTCCCTAACAACCCCATCCATAAACAAATTAAACAACCGTGGAGACATCACACGCCCCTGCCGCAAACCGACATTCACTGAGAACCAATCACTTTCCTCTCTTTCTACTCGTACACATGCCTTACATCCTCGATAAAATCTTTTCACTGCTTCCAGTAACTTGCCTCCCACACCATATACTCTTAATACCTTCCACAGAGCATCTCTGTCAACTCTATCATATGCCTTCTTCAGATCCATAAACGCTACAACAAATCCATTTGTTTTTCTAAGTATTCTCGCATGTATTCTCTAAAGCAAACATCTGATCCACACATCCTCTACCACTTCTGAAACCACACTGCTCTTCCCCAGTCTGATGCTCTGTACATGCCTTCACCCTCTCAATCAATACCCTCCCATATAATTTACCAGGAGTACTCAACAAACTTATACCTCTGTAATTTGAACACTCAGCTTTACCCCCTTTCCCTTTGTACAATTGCACTATGCATGCATTCCGCCAATCCTCAGGCACTTCACCTTGAGCCATGCATACATTAAATATCCTCATCAACCAGTCAACAACATAGTCACCCCCCTTTTTTGACAAATTCCACTCCAATACCATCCAAACCTGTCGCCTTGCCGGCTTTCATCTTCCGCAAAGCTTTCACTACCTATTCTCTGTTTACCAAATCATTCTCCCTGACCCTCTCACTTCACACACCACCTCGACCAAAACACCCTATATCTGCCACTTTATCATCACACACATTCAACAAACCTTCAAAATACTCACTCCATCACCTCACATCACTACTACTTGTTATTACCTCCCCATTAGCCCCTTTCACCGATGTTCCCATTTGTTCTCTTGTCTTACGCACTTTATTTACTTCTTTCCAAAACATCTTTTTATTCTCCCTAAAATCTATTCATATTCTCTCACCCCAACTCTCATTTGCCCTCTTTTTCACCTCTTGCCCCTTTCTCTTGACCTCCTGTCTCTTTCTTTTATACATCGCACAGTCATTTGCACTATTTCCCTACAAACATCGACCAAATGCCTCTCTCTCTCTTTCACTATCAATCTTACTTCTTCCTACCACTCACAACCCTTTCTAGTCTGCCCACCTCCCACCTTTCTCATGCCACAAGGGTCTTTTGCACAAGCCATCACTGCTTCCCTAAATACATCCCATTCCTCCCCCGCTCCCTTTACATCCTTTGCTCTCACCTTTTTCCATTCTGCACTCAGTCTCTCCTGGTACTTCTTCACACATGTCTCTTCTTCCCAAGCTCACTTACTCTCACCACTCTCTTCATCCCAACATTCTCTCTTCTGTTGTGTGTGTGTGTGTGTGTGTGTGTGTGTGTGTCTATTAGTTCCTAGCAATTATGGTTGACCCTGTCCAAAGAATCTCTCTCTCTCTCTCTCTCTCTCTCTCTCTCTCTCTCTCTCTCTCTCTCTCTCTCTCTCTCTCTCTCTCTCAGAATAGCGGACGAGTCCATTATTATTTCCTCCCCGGGGGAGGGAACTGAAGCTATGAATGAAGCGACTAGCCATCCTCCCCAGCTCAGGCCATCCGAGAATGCACGGAGCAGCATTGACCAGGTCTGTTATGACAAGATCCAGTCTGTTAACGAGGCCTTTTGCCTACGAGGATTAACCACGGATAATCTCAGAGCAACAAAACAAGTAAGATAAACATTGATAAGACCTATTAACCACGGATAATTTCTTAAGCATCAAAAGAAGTAAAATAAACATTGATAAGACTTATTAACCACGGATGATCTCAGAGCAACAAAACAAGTAAGATAAACATTGATAAGACCTATTAACCACGGATAATTTCTTAAGCATCAAAAGAAGTAAAATAAACATTGATAAGACTTATTAACCACGGATAATTTCTTAAGCATCAAAAGAAGTAAAATAAACATTGATAAGACTTATTAACCACGGATAATTTCTTAAGCATCAAAAGAAGTAAAATAAACATTGATAAGACTTATTAACCACGGATAATTTCTTAAGCATCAAAAGAAGTAAAATAAACATTGATAAGACTTATTAACCACGGATAATTTCTTAAGCATCAAAAGAAGTAAAATAAACATTGATAAGACTTATTAACCACGGATAATTTCTTAAGCATCAAAAGAAGTAAAATAAACATTGATAAGACTTATTAACCACGAACAATTTCTAAACAACAAAACAAGTAAAGATTAACACTGACTTGATCTCTCTCTCTCTCTCTCTCTCTCTCTCTCTCTCTCTCTCTCTCTCTCTCTCTCCCGTTGTCAGAGACCGTGTGTCCGTCAAACAACGGAGTTCCCAACCCAATTGTCAATTAGCACCAATCATGGTACCGATTACAGCCAATTGCACGGCCCTTATCGTAAGTTATACGACCCGCTTTTGCTCTCTCTCTCTCTCTCTCTCTCTCTCTCTCTCTCTCTCTCTCTCTCTATACACACACACACACACACACACACACACACACACACACACACACACGGCTCCTATTTTGATGTAATTGGATGATAAAAAGTCTCTGATATCACTGCGAGAGCTGATGCAGGGGTGGACTGAAATGGACTGGGCCCTTACCAATTTTGAAAATACTTACGAACTTTGCTATCGGCTATGTTATTGGTTGATATATATATATATATATATATATATATATATATATATATATATATATATATATATGTGTGTGTGTGTGTGTGTGTATGGGGTTGGGTTGGGCCATTTCTTTCGTCTGTTTCCTTGCGCTACCTCGCAAACGCGGGAGACAGCGACAAAGCAAAATAATAATAAAAAACATATATATATTTATATATGTATGTTGGAAAGGATCACAGTTTAGTGTGTGATCAGGTATATTCCCATGAGTCCACGAGGAAACGAAACACGCTAAGTTTCTTTCTTGTATCTCCCTTGATGGTGTGATTATTACCCGAAAGTGCACTTGGGAACTTATCGTGTTTCATTTTCCCTGTGGACTCATAGGAAAATATATATATATATATATATATATATATATATATATATATATATATATACAGAGAGAGAGAGAGAGAGAGAGAGAGAGAGAGAGAGAGAGAGAGAGAGAGAGAGAGTTCATACCCGGAAAACATTGATTATGGATTGTTCGTGTTTGATTTGATAACCGTATACTCTGTGAATACATAATACGAATGACAAACTACAAGTAATTTTACAAAAATAAAGTGACGTGAATGACCAAATGCTGGTTTATGGAAATATACGAAGACAGGGAACCTTTTCCCCTGAACGTCTGTGCTAAGACAATTCAAAAAAGAAAAATATCGAGGAATATTTAAATTGAATATAATCATCAATATTCATTCTAGAGTATTTACATCTTCACCCTCACCCCAAGGTTTGTACCCATCATGAAGCGAGACAGCATACGCACTTGACAATTAGCATCAATTAGGACCTCCCAATTACGGTCATTACGCCAGGCTCTCTCTCTCTCTCTCTCTCTCTCTCTCTCTCTCTCTCTCTCTCTCTCTCTCTCTCTCTCTCTCTCTCTCTCGCAAATTACGACCTAGTCGCCCCACTTAGCGTCACGACAGTGTTGCCAGAATCGTGAGGGAGGGAGAGAACTCGCACACAAATGTGAAGTTCCCACGAAGTGCAGTTCGTGTGGGATGAAGAGGCTGGTAATACTGTGTCTTTAGCTACGCATTTGGGTAATGCGAAAAGTAGGGCCTTTGACGTGTACCGATGAGATAAGAAAGTATTTTGGAGGATTTTCCAATGCTCAGATATCTTTTTTATTCTTATTGGCCAACCATCTGATATTCTGTTCTTATAATAGCATGGATAGAGGGGAGGAGGAGGAGAAGGAGGGAGAGAAAGAGACGGGACGGTGAAATGGATAGGTGGGAAGTGGAAGAGAAAGATTTGAATGGGGATTGAATGTATTTCTTTCTCGCTTATGATGGATTTTCTGGAATCATGTGTTTTTTGTGCCTTATTTATACTGTAATACCCACGACAGAGAGAGAGAGAGAGAGAGAGAGTGTGTGTGTGTGTGTGTGTGTGTGTGTGTGTGTATGTGTTGTATCACTTGGTTGAAAGGAGATGGGCTAAGCTAAGGTAAACAAACATTGTTCAGTTGTGTATATCGTTGGATGGCTGGAGCCTCTCGCTCCGTATTGCAGATCTCTCTCTCTCTGATTCTATGTCTATCTACCTACCCATCTATCTATCTATCTATCTATCTATATATATATATATATATATAGATAGAAGGGACAGAGAAGGGGGCCATTTGAGGATATTCCCTCAAAGGTCCAGTCCTTTGTTCTTAACGCAACCTCGCTAATGCGGGAAATGGCGAATAGTGTGAAAGAAAAAGATAGAATATTCCTGTGAGTCCACAGGGAAATGAAACTCGATAAGTTCCCAAGTGCAGTTTCAGGTAATAATCACATCATCATGGGAGACGAAAGAAAGAAATATGTCAGCTAAAAACATATTACAGTTTGCAAATCAACTGACAAGACCAAACAAAATCTAACTCCTGAACAAAGATTTTTCAGTCTTTGCAAATGTTTTTTTTTTTTTCAGTGATAATATCACAGTCAATAAAAGAGGCTGTCATGTCGCAAGCCATCAGCAGTGTCGCTTATAATGATACAGTGAATCCCTGGTAATCCAGCCATCGTTTCTGCGTTTCTTGTCGTTCCTTTAGGATTTTATGATCCAATGCCTGAATTCCCTAAAAGACAGGAGAGCGGATTTCGCCCAATACACACACTACAATGTCACTTCAGAGAACCTAGGTTATATCTCTAGATATCTATTGTAATGTTCATTTTTTTGTATCAGTTATATTCAAATATCTATTGTAATGTTCATTTATCGTATATTTAGATATCTATAACGTTCATTTATCGTAAGTTATATTAACTGATAATGTTCCGTTAGCCCTCCCCGCACACACGAGACCGTACATCAGAGCGACTCAAGTGATGGTTAATGACTTCCTCTTTGTGGCATTTAAATCGAACTGGTGGTGTGTGTGTGTGTGTGTGTGTGTGTGTGTCAGCGTAGACGGCAGGGGCAGCTGAGGTCCTATTCAAGGCCATCCCATTGACAGTATATATATATATATATATATATATATATATATATATATATATATATATATATATATATATATATATATATATATATATCCTAGCCTGAATCCGTTACCCATTTTATCGACCATCCCCCTAGGAGTGGATGAACAGCTGGGTTGGCTGAGGACCGACTGCCGCAACTAGGATTCGAACCTATGCGCTCGACCCTGGGCGGCCCGTGAATTCGTCACGGTCAGGAAGCGTCTGGGGTAATACAGGGAAAGGTCTGTGGGGCCGGGATGTGGTTTAGGGAGCTGTGGTTTCGGTGCATTACACATGACAGCTAAAAGAGACTGAGTGTGAACGATTGTGGTCTTTTTTGTCTGTGTTCCTGGCGCTACCTCGCTGAAGCAGGGGATGGCGATGCTATTTCCTGTGTGGCGGGGTAGCGACAGGAATGGATGAAGGCAAGCAAGTATGAATATGTACATGTGTATATATGATATGTCTGTGTATGTGTATGTTGATATGTATATGTATGTATGTTTATGTATAGGAGTTTATGTATACATATGTATATATGAGTGGATGGGCCATTCTTCGTTTGTTTCCTGGAGCTACCTCGCTGACGCGGGAAACAGCGATTATGTATAATCAACGATATATATATATATATATATATATATATATATATATATATATATATATATATATATATATATATGCCCTTGCTTGCGCAAGTATCCATTTCCCAACCAGTCCCAAAAAGGGGAGGATGAACAGCTTTGTTGACTGTTGGCTGCCCCGTCCAGAGCGCCACTCAATATAGACTCATGTTATTCGTTTACATATCTATTTGTGTTTACATATTTGCCTATCCATCCATTCATATTTACATATATGCACACATACACACACATACATATGAATATTTGTTAGTGCGTTAGACAAGAAGAGTAGATAAATACTTGGCGACAATACGCGAAGTCCTCTCTCCAAAAAAATATTAACTACAGGAAAATCCTATTAGTGTTGTGTCAGGATCCCGATACTGTAACGTAAACATATGACTGTCTGTTTCCACTGGAATATATATATATCACCCCCCTCACCCCTCCTCGGCGTTATAATGGCAACTGTTGCATTCAAAATGGGTCTCTCTCTCTCTCTCTCTCTCTCTCTCTCTCTCTCTCTCTCTCTCTCTCTCTCTCTCTCTCTCTCTCTCTCTCGTATTCAGGCCCTGCGAGTTAAATCATTGTAAATATTGACTGATGTACTTGAGGTCCGCGAATACCTAACGTACGATGGTAAATGAAAAGCTGCGTCGTATGGAAATGAATACTTCGTATTACACACACACACACACACACACACACACACACACACACACATATATATATATATATATATATATATATATATATATATATATGATTGATTATACATAATCGCTGTTTCCCGCGGCAGCTAGGTAGCGTCAGGAAACATGAGGAATGGCCCATCCACTCATATACGCGTATATATACATAAACGCCCACATACGTACACACACATATCAACACATGCATACATAAACATTCACAGACATATACATACATAGGCATGTACATATTCTTACTTGCTTGCCTTCATCCATTCCTATCGCTACCTCGCCCCACAGGAAACAGCATCGCCATCCCCCACTTCAACGTGGTAGCGCTAGAAAAACAGACAAAAAAAGGCCACTTTCGTTCACACTCAGTCTCTAGTTCTGATGTGTAATGCACCGAAACCACAGCTCCCTAATCCACATCCAGGCCCCACAGACCTTTCCATGGTTTACCCCATACACTTCACATGCCCTGGTTCAGTCCAATGACATCACGTCGACCTGAGGTGTTTAGCTGCAACTGGTGAATCTTCAGTTTGCTCTAACAACAATCGGGTATCTGTGGGGGAGTGTTACTGATGCTATTTTCTCCACCAATGGTAACCTATTCAATAGGTCAGCACTTGCATTGGCTCGACTATTTCTAAATTTCACCCACTAATTACAAGCGGGAAGTGAGATATCCCAGTGTTGTATTCTTGTCCTAGCCATACTGAGCAATGCCTTGTGTTTGTGTGAATGTGAAAATATTAGTTTGGGATCTTCGATCCACACAGTTATGAAAATAGCTTATCCCAAACACCATTACCAGACTCTCCCTGTCAATTTGTGCATAATTCTTGTCGGTGTCATTCAGTTAGCGTGTAGGAGAAGCATTAGGTTGTACTGATCCATCTTCATTTTGGCGTGGTAGCACTGCCCCTACCACCATACAGTGATGTATCATCTCATGACCCACACCTCACTAGACAATAACATCTGCTGTGCTTTCTTAAGTGCAACATCTTGTGGGTTGCAGCCAATACCTTCCTTAATAACATATACAATGGTGGAAGCACTGAAGAAAGGCCTCTTGAGAAATTTACCATAAGAATTTATACCTCCTGAGAATGATCGCAATGCTTACACATCTGTTGGCGTGGATGCATCCACAGTTGTGTTTACTCTCCTCCACTGTGAGTGTCCAGACCTTCCTGAAGTACACATACACCAGCATACTTCATTTCTAAATCCCTCACAAACATTTCATTGCTATTCGATTGTTCCTGTACATTAAACATTGAATTCTTCCAGGCAGTCTAGAGTGGCTATAACCAGTTCTTACTTCACAAGTTTTGTTCATCAAATTCTGCTACTACGAACGGCAATTCATACGCTAGACCATGGTGTATAACACGTTTTTAATGACATTCTTTTTCTCCTGTGTATGAGTTCAACATGACATCATCCTCCATTAGTTTCTCTTGTAATCTGGGTGCGTTGTGACACAGACTCTCATACACTTGCCCATTGATTATGATAAAACTTACACCAGTGTCTTTTTCCAAATCCACCTCTTACCCTTGAATATTTAGTTTACTCATAAATGGTAGAACACCACAGTGAATTCAGTTCAAAATGGTCTTCTTTACCTTTCTCAACACCATTATTTAATTTCTAATCCTTCCATCTGGTTTTCTACGTTTCCCACTTGCTATATTTTATCTGTTGGCGGTCTTCTCTCTTGGCGCTGTTCTCCTTCGTCTTCGTGAAGGTTGGCTCTTGGGGTGTGTTGTCTGGACAAGGCTTGAAACTGTTACTAGGAAATACCCATCCAAGCTTTCTTCTCTCGATCCAGTCCTGTCTCCGAGACTGTGAAGACATTTGCGTGAGAAATGGCCTACTTTTTGACATCCGTAGCACCTCTTGTCTGTGGCTCAGCAGCTGCCCGGATGAAGTTCACCGCACCTCCAACAGGGGCTCCTACAGGGGTGTCTAACACGTCCCACGTCCCCTTGTGTTGTCTCTATTTGCCACCGCCAAATCGTAGGGTATTTTTTTTAAACAGAATCTCACCAGTCTTGGGCTTCAATGCCAGTAACTTTGCTTGAATCTGTTCATCGTTGATGCTTACAGCCAACTGGTCGCGAAGTATTTGATCTGGCGAGTCTGTCGTCGTCAAAGAGCTGAAATTTGCGGTGCTCTGTTAGGTCTCTCAAGGGATGTCATGGAACTGAGCGATGCCCTCTCTTGGTCGCCTGATCATTTTATGGCATTTTAACGTCGCTACTGTGTCTGTCGGCTCTGGCTCATGATTAGAGAATACTTTATAGAGTTCTTCCAAAGTCGATTCTCCATGATATTTAAGCTTGCTCGAATTTCTCAGTAACTTGTTTTAGGTCCTACCATTGCTATCAACACCAGTTAGAGACATTGTTACTTGTTTGCAGTGAACTAACTGTAGAAATCACTTGACAACACCGACTAGTGATTGTCGTGGTCAACCTTATTTTCCATTTTTCAGTAACTTCCATAGGCTGTCCACTCTATTCCCACACGGTTTTCTCCTCGCTGCCACTTTATCTAGCGTAGTCTGTTGGTCGAAGTAGTTCCAGGTAAACACTTAATAGTCCATAAATCATTGCTTCACTCTGGGAAAACTTCACGTAGCTACAGCAATAAAGAAAGTAATTTATTCCCAATAAAGCGAAAAAGCTTTGTAAATCTTGGAATATGATTTGAATAAAAGTATCATGGAAGCCCAACGTGAAATGAGTCATAGAGAAATCTGTAGCTTAGATTTCAGTAGAGTTATGATTTAACTTTGACAGAAATTTCCCTGTACGAACATTGCACTCGAGGGTACCATTAAGTACCGTGCTGAAGACGTGTTGAGTGAATATAAGCATTGTTCATTAAGTTCCAGGTTAAGCCAGTGTCATTATTATCTACTGATTGCTATTGCTCAGTGTCATTATTATCTACTGACTGCTATTGCTCAGTGTCATTATCATCTAGTGACTGCTATTGCTCAGTGTCATTATCATCTAGTGACAGCTATTGCTCACATTATTATCTACTGACTGCTATTGCTCAGTGTCATTATTATCTACTGACTGCTATTGCTCAGTGTCATTACTATCTACTGACTGCTATTGCTCACATTATTATCTACTGACTGCTATTGCTCAGTGTCATTATTATCTACTGACTGCTATTGCTCAGTGTCATTATCATCTAGTGACTGCTATTGCTCAATGTCATTATTATCTACTGACTGCTATTGCTCAGTGTCATTATTATCTACTGACTGCTATTGCTCAGTGTCATTATCATCTAGTGACTGCTATTGCTCACATTATTATCTACTGACTGCTATTGCTCAGTGTCATTATCATCTAGTGACTGCTATTGCTCACATTATTATCTACTGACTGCTATTGCTCAGTGTCATTACTAGTAATCTACTGACTGCTATTGGTCACTGGCTCTGCATTAGGGCAAAATGATGGTGTAATAATGAATGATAGGTTTATCAGGAAGGTCAAACATCAGCTAATGCATTTTTTTACGTCACTGTCAAGCTAGGTGGTTGGAAATGTCCATCGTAGTTTAAACTCTTATATTACGCAAGACTTGCGGACGATACATCCTCGCTTCAAAGTCCAAGAGCGTAATTCCTGTGGAGTTGTATTCGTGTATGTTGTATGTCAGTAGAAATGCAATGGCTCTAATGATCACTGGGTGATCAGCGCTAACCAGTTAACTCAATCGTCAAAATCACTTTTCTCGTCAATATGTGATCACATTGATGACGCTGACTACCCAATGTTGGCAGCGTGATGTTCTGTTGGCAGCGACGTCATTAGACTCTGAACTACTGTTTTTATTATTGTAGCTCCTTTTGTCCTAAAGGAAAGAAAACCCAACATATGTGATAAACGGAGTTACTGTGTCTGTAAATGATTTATTACTTTTACATTAGGGTTGTCCAGTTGCTTTAAAAGTATGTTTTAGCTTTAGGATAATGTACATGTGAAACATGAAGTTCTAAATCATGAAGAGGAAACATGACCTCTTTATTTGATACACTCCACTTTTTATTGTATATATGTGAATTAGGTTTATTACCGAGTCATTTTGATTTAAATGTGAACGTGTTGTTATCCTACAGCATTTTTTTTTTCATTTGGCGTTGGGCTTTAATGAAGTTTGTGTGCGTTGCATTTTTAGATTTACCAGACTGTGCTCTGTACAGACTCTCTTAATGAAGACATTGCGTTATATTATCCTTTTCCTTTGAGGCTCTGATGATGGTTGTAGCATTATGGGGATGTAAGCCAGTACAACTATAGCTGTTCATTCAAGCCCTGTTGATATATGTGTGTATATATATATATATATATATATATATATATATATATATATATATATATATCTTTTTCTTTCAAACTATTCGCCATTTCCCGCATTAGCGAGGTAGCGTTAAGAACAGAGGACTGAGCCTTTGAGGGACTACCCTCACCTGGCCCAATTCTCTGTTCCTTCTTTTGGAAAATTAAAAAAAAAAAAAAACGAGAGGGGAGGATTTCCAGCCCCCCGCTCCCTCCCCTTTTAGTCGCCTTCTACGACACGCAGGGAATACGTGGGAAGTATTCTTGCTCCCCTATCCCCAGGGATGATATATATATATATATATATTATCCCTGGGAATAAGGGAGAAAGAATACTTCCCAAGTATTCCCTGCGTGTCGTAGAAGGCGACTAAAAGGGAAGGGAGCGGGGTTGCTGGAAGTCCTCCCCTCCAATTTTCACTTTTCTAAAAGAGGAAACAGAGAAGGGGGCCAAGTGAGGATTTTCTCTCTAAGGCTCAATCCTCTGTTCCTAACGCTGCCTTGCTGACGCGGGAAATGGCGAATATGTATGAAAAAACAAATATATAGGGATTGAACCCGGGCATGTGAAGCGTCTGTGGTAAACCATGGAAAGTTTTGTGGGGCCTGGATGTGGAAAGGGAGCTGTAATTTCGGTGCATTACACATGACAGCTAGAGACTGAGTGTGAACGAAGGTGGCCTTTGTTGTCTTTTCCTAGCGCTACCTCGCACGCACGCGGGGGAGGTGGGGTGCCATTTCATGTGTGGCGGGGTGGCGGCTAGAAAAGGATGAAGGCGGCATGTATGAATATGTACATGTGTATATATGTATATGGCTGTGTATGTATATGTATGTGTACGTTGAAATGTATAGGTATGCATATGTGCGTGTGTGGGCGCTTATGCATATACATGTGTATGAAGGTGGGTTGGGCCATTCTTTCGTCTGTTTCCCTGCGCTCCCTCGCTAACGCGGGAGACAGCGACAAAGTATAGTAAATGTAAAATAAATAAATGAATATATATATATATATATATATATATATATATATATATATATATATATATATATTTATTTATTTATTTATTTATGCGTGTGTGTGTGTGAAAATTGTGTGGATATTTAGAAGTGTGTGAACCTAAAACTTACGTATCAATATATACAATACTATACTGTATTTCCCTGCCAGGGTCTGCCTTGCTGCTGCTGCTGCAGCTCTTCCTGCCTCGTACGTCCCCGCAGGCCATGGACCCTCCATGAGCTGCCACTTGACGCCCCTCTTTCATTTCATGTCCCTCTTTCACTCTGCCGTTCCATTTCTCTTCTCACTTTCCTGCGGCAAGGGAGTGCTGGCGCACAGGAAGCGATAGCCACAATAACCTATGGGTGGCACCACCTCAACCATGACGACTGCTGCTGGGGTTGGTGCGAGGGGCGCTCATGGACCACTGAATCTCCCACTCACTCACCACTCGTCTCACCCACCTACCACTTACCCAAGTTACTCAGCACTTTACTCTGGACCTAACACTGTCTTACCATTACCCAGCACCTAAAACTCATGGCGCATTAGCCATCCACAATTTATCTTATTTGTTTGTATGCCAAACACCAACACTAAACCACCTAGCTATACAACACTCACTACTCACGCCCCCAGTTACTAGCCACTCATCCATTTCAATCATACCACTCATTCACCGATTATTCATCACTGACTATGTTTACTCATCACTCATTAACATCCCTCCAGCCATTACATCACTAAGATGTCATTCCCTCACCTACTAATCAACACACCAGTCATAAACCACTCATCCTTCATCCCTGCACTCTGTTGATCTACGGATTATCTACAACACGATCCTTTGTTCACCACCAGCTGCTTAATGCTCATTAACCACAATCACCATTCACCCATGCTTCATCAACCACTCATCCTTCACTCATTTACCAATCACCATCTGCTCATTTGTTGTCCAGTGTCACTTTTCACCATTCAACAAACACCCACATTTCACTTTTTATTACTTCTCAAGGATTTGAGAGGGGTTTCACTGCAGGCGAAAAGTCACCTTTGGTGAGGCTGTGTCACTGGGAGTACATTCTCTTGAAAAAACTTCTATCCAATGGGGTCTACATTTCCTTGCTACTGAAAGTAGCACAATCTTGGGCTGCAGCAGCCTTAGGAAGAAGTCCTGGGTAACATAAAAATTGGTCCTGGTAAGGCTGCATCACTAGGCATACAGTCACTCTAAAAGAACTTCACTCCAAAGGAGTCTGCATGTACCTGCTACTGAAAGTGACAAAGCTTTGGGCTGCAGGAGCCTTTGGAAAGAAGTTGTAGGTAACAGAGGTCTCTTTCATAGAAATTGGTCTTGGGGTAATTATCATGTGAATATACTATGTAGAATGGAAGCTGTTATGTCATTACTCTAGAATTGATGGTGTCCATTTTGCTACAAATTGCAGTTTAGTTTGGGGTGATAACAAGACACTTGGTTATTCAGTAGTTTAATGCTGTGTGGTACTTTGGATTATGTCTTTGCAGAGTCAGATTTTTATAAACTTTTGTCTTGTTCCTAATGTGCAGTATTTTTTAATGTAGTTGACAAAAGCAAAGGGAGGACATGAACTGATCAGAGTTCCTAGACACCAGTGATGTCAGCCACATTCTCTCCTCATTGGTTGCCACTTGCTTGTGGTAGCTGGTTGAAGTAGAGTAGCTGTGTTCTTGGGGTTGGATGCAGATCATGTACAAGAGCAGCCAAACTCGTCACTTTCATGTCAGTCCTGCTGATGTTCAATGGTGGACTGTGTTTACTGTGGAGACCAATGTGGAGAGGCCCAGTTCAGGTAGACTATGGGTGAAAATTGTTGATATGTGGAGATAAGCTGAATGCATTTTGATGTCACAGATAGCAGGGAGCCATTGATGGCCACTAGAATCTAAAGTGACTGTATGGACTGCTTTACTATGTATTGCTGACATTTTAAGCTGTTGAAGGGTAATTTTCATATATGGTCCTGATGGTTTAAATTTATGTCCATCATCCAGTGTATAATAATACATTGTCAAATATCTTAGTCTTGAATTTGTATGATCATTTTGGATGATCACTACTTATGGTAATATAGTGCATGGTATTTATGATTCCAGAGAAGTAAAAGTATCACGAATATTTCAAATTTTGTTCAGTCATACAGTGTGTTGGTATACTGTTTTTGACCATTTGTTCATAAATTCATGGTATATATGTTTATAATTAGGTTGAAGGTATCAGCATTAAATGCTGGTACCTTCACAAGTGGTCTAGCGATAACTTATAACGGGTACATATCCCAGTCAAGAGCATGTACACATTGTAGTGGGAGTACAACCATGTTTCAGTCCCCGTTATGACATTTTGCTCATTCACACTAGAATGAAGTTCAGAATATTTGTGTGAAAGAGCTGAGAGGCTTGATGCAGTTGATCCTTCATCATGTACAGGATTGGTACAATTATCTGACTTCCAGATATCTCATTATCTCCACTATCTACTAGGATTCATTTATTTTTATTTATTTTGCTTTGTCGCTGTCTCCCGCGTTTGCAAGGTAGCGCAAGGAAACAGACGAAAGAAATGGCTCATCCCACCCCCATACACATGTATATACATACACGTCCATACACGCAAATATACATACCTATACATTTCAGTGTACACATATATACACACACACAGACATATACATATATACACATGTACATAATTCATACTGTCTGCCTCCATTTACTTCCATCGCCACCTCGCCACACATGGAATAACATCCCCCTCCCCCTCATGTGTGTGAGGTAATATGATGATTACTGATCATCCTTCAAAAGTATGGTTATCCAGCTTTTGGAAATCTAACAAGAGACACCCCTTTTCAAGCATTTATGAGTTGCTTTTGTTTGGAGTCCCTTGCTCTGTTTTCAGTGGGTGCTTTCACTGGTATTGGACTTATCAGTAAAACTGTCATCCATTAACAGTGTCAGCTAAAAAACAGTACAATAGGGAAGCAGAAGCATGTAACATTAGGTAGTCAACAAAAAACTAATTTTCAGAAATGAAATGCAATAGATAATACTAGGCCTTCAAAATGCCATGAGTATGACACAATCAAGGCAACTTCAGTGGAGGTTCCCCTTCACCTGTATCCTTACTTGACCTAAGAGGTACTCCAATACTTTTTTTTTGGGTTATCATATATACACAATACAGTATTGCATAATCAATCTTTCTTTATTGTTTTATATGATTAATGCAGACAAAAAATGTATAGGTATCCAACTCTTTCCAGTCATCTACTGTGGCAGGGTAATCAAACTTTCACTGTGAAAGTTACTAAAGTTAGTGATAAACAGATTTATATGGAGTTAAGATTATTAACCTTGTTACAGAAAAAATGTATCCACACGATTAGAGGAATTAATGCCTTTAGCGTAACTATTTATTGTAAAGTAATCAAACAAGTCCTACAATACTCCGAATTTCTCTCTTTGTAATGTTTAAATTTGATTATTCTATTTCATATTTCAAAACCTGAGATTACCCCTAACCAAATCATATGTTTGTGTGACAGATTATGTTCATAAAATAAATAGCTATTATTATCATTAAAAATATGGTAACATCCTTTATGCAATTTCCCACTCTTTATAAAGTGACAATCTTCCAGGTAAGAGGGATTATCTCAGTGGTAGTGTCTGTGGAGTGATAGTGACCATCTTTGTACATATACAATGAGCAACATTAGCTAATGCTGCCATACATGTTTCTTGGGCTGAGAGCAGAGTGCTGCAGTGCCATGATATCCCCTTAATAACAGTATGTTCTTTCAAATATTTATGTATAATACTACTGACAATATAAAATAAACAAAAAGCAGTATAAAAAGATTCTTTCATAGAAAATACAATCTTTCATGTGTCATATTAATCCATTTTACTACTTCCCAATCCCTCTCACACTCTACACATTATTATCCTACGATTGAGTTCCATATTCATTTCTGAGAACAGTTAGTGCTAGTTCCACTTTATTCTTAAGAAGGTCTGGTTCAGCAATCACTCGAACAAGGTCTTTATAGTCCATCTGCAAAAGCATCCCTGTTAGCTTTGCTGCTTCTGAGGGGTATTTTAAAAACAGTTTTTCATATATAACTTCTCCCAACTCCTCTTTTTCTTTGCTGAGAGGAATAGCTGGAGCAGATGAAACATCTCTCTTGAGTTCTTCTCCCTATAAGAGAGACATGCATTAATATATTTGTCCTTAATTGAGAGTAAAACATGAGAGACATGATAAGAGGGTATTCAAGACAACACATCAAGTAAAATGAGAAATTTGGCTTTGATAAAGAAGATACTTATTCCTACTCAGAAGTATCTTGCTGCAGAAGAAGACGGATCTTCTTTGCTGGAGCTGATGTAGGCTTTGCTAATTTTGTGAATAAAATAAAAAGACTAGAGCACTGCTGAGCAGGAAAAAAATTACAAAAAATTCAGGGTTTTCCAGAAAGATTTGAACAGTTATGATTATTTATAAAATATGAGGAAGAAATGCAAGTTTTGAAGTTTGAGAAAACTTTCCCCTCTTAGGCAGCATTAATGAGATATCCATTGGGAATTTACAGATTTAGGGCCTTCTAACATTCCATTTGACTCTGACGGTAATGCAAGCATATCCCATAATCACAAGCCAGTATCTTTTGATACTGCACCTGCCTTCATTCAGGGAGTGATGTCACTGACCCATTTTTTCCAAGGGACAGATCTGCTAAGCAGCTACGAACTGACATTTTACATGCCTTAACCCACTGGCAGTTATCGTTGCTAAAATGGGCATTTCTGAAACATCAGTGAAAACTAAAATCATTCAGTGGATCTCAGTGAAAACTTGCTTAGAATCAAAACTATAACCAAGTACCTGAGCACTGGTGTCTAACTTATAAGAACAGTCATGCAAGAATTGGTATTGAAATAGAAGCTAAAAAGATCTATCAAGAATTAAAAAAGAATAGGGAAAGTTCAAGTTTCCTCCAGGCATGACTGGTATTAAAACCAAATTCTACAGATGCCAACGCAATCTTAAGAGTGATGAAATAAATTCCTCCAGGCCAAAAGACAAAATAATCCGAGACCTGTTGCTCCGAGAAAGAGATTCTTTGTTCTGGACAAAATTGCATTTTGCACTTCTTTCTATTCTAGTGCACTTTCTATTCTAGTGCACTTTCTATTCTAGTACACTTAATCATCAAAAAGGTTAACTATTTCATCAACAGCAAATTCGCCAAGGCAGATGAACCTCCTGGAAATGAGGATTTCTAAAATTCATCTCCTGTATTCCCCGGTGATGACTCAGGTCGAGAGAGCTCTTGTTTTAATAAGATTCTCAGAGTAGACTAGGAGCTCCTGGTTGAGTGTGCCATTGGATATTTCATTACATTGTAGCTCAAAAACTGAGCAAAAACAGTGCTCTTAAGGTGAACCAGTGCCAAAGATGGTTTAGCTAGCAATTACTCTCCTATACTAACTGGGCCTAAAATACCTTTTGAGTCTGTTCCCATTTTTTTTTCAAAACCTCTCCACATTTATCATGCATGGAAGAAAACAAGACTGTGGGAAAACAAGACCGTCTCAAAAGGCAAGAGACAATCTAGAAAGGTACAAAGACCATAACAAATGGTGCCAAAGAAAAGAAAAGCTATTCCATCTGAATATTGACTTCATTTGCATGAAAATCTTTGACCCTGCAAAGAGTTATCTGCAGTTTCCTACCCTTGAGGCAGCCATGGTCCCCAACTATTTCATAGCATAAATATGAGGTGAAGGACTGACAATATATAAGCCAAGTGATTCCATGCCACACACCATGAATTAGGTGGGGACTGGGGGATCTTGATACACAAGTTGTGTTCTTCCCAATAGATACTTCAATTTTTATATAAAGACAAGCCTACGTGCCTTAGTGTAAGAAGTTACAAACAGCAATTAGGTTAAGACAAGCTGTGTAAGCCAGATGAACAAATGGAATGTTCAGGTCAGTTATACATAGTTAGCATAAATATCTTTGAGTATCTAAGAAGAAAACACTTGTGGTTGGGGATTTGACCAATAAGCAGCTTCAAAAAGAGGCAGAAGATGTATAGTGTAATGATATTAATAACTGACTATCATGAGCATGTTCATGGTCAACAATGGGTATTCATATTTACAAGAAGGTTTTAACCAAATATGGAAATCCTGGAATATTAATGTAAGCATTTATCTTATCTGCAGGGGCATGCACAATGCTTTATTTCATCAGTCCTCATGGAGAATAATGTAGGAATATATTGAAATCATACATTGAAATATCAGTTTTAAAATACAACTAACTTACATTGTAGAATTACCATCCATACACTATTCCTACACTCACAACAATCCAGTATCAACTAACCTGTATATATTTCATGTATTCTCCTCGGGCCTTGTTAACTGCTTCCTTCAAGGCCCTATCATCATTTAACAGCTGGGTGAGGGTTAGTACAGGAAGTTCTAGCAGCATTCCAGTGATCTATAAAAATACAAACAACAGTAATAAGACTGAAATATCCTTGTGAGGAAACTATATGTGATGAATACTTATATAAGTAGTTCAGAGAAGAGATAAGTAGTTTTGATTCATAGAAGCTGTATCATGATAGTGTGCGAGCTGGAAGGCCTATACCAGCCTAAATTTGACAAATAGGCTTGACTGGTCTGCCGTAAATAACAGCAAACCAAAATTTAACAAAAGTGACCACAAAGCATCAAACAAACAGATATCTGGAGTTCATCTATCAGTTGCTGCTGGCACAGCAGGTTTCATTCATAATGTAGTGTAGACCTAATAGACATAAAAAGGTGAGCGTCAAAGCAAAGTCAAGCCCTCTATTTCACAAACTACAATTTCAAAGATCAAATTTTCTCTAAAAGTAAACTTAAAGGACTAAATGAAGGACTAAATAAGTGAGCTATGCATGCACTTAAAGCTCTTAGAGTTAAGCCAGAAGTTAAAGATGGAAATGGAAGGGAGGTATTCACATTTTCACAGGTTACGGTTGTTTTATTCAGAGAGAAAATTACACATAATACAGGTGCCTGTGCAGAGATTACATTGTTTTCCAACTAAAATAAGAACAAATCAAAGTACAGGAACCCCTATGCAAGCTAAACATGTAGGTATTTGTGATTTCTTGTTCTGTAATAAACTTTGTTGCTGTGGTCTTGCTATCATTTCACTGGTTAACATATCATTGGAAATTCCCTCTTCGACTTTATCCTAATCTTTTTCATCACTGCCTTCTCTCTCTTTATTTTCTAGAGTTACTGCTTGTTTCATTATATCTGCATTAGATGATGATACACAGCAGGTGCATCACTAAGTTCTTGGTCACCTCTTTGAAAACAGGATTGGATATACCTTTGGTATACTTCATTAACTCATTTATGATTTGTTTTTCTTCTGATGTTTGAAATTCAGTAAACTTTCATTATCATTATATGAAAGAATCTTATTTTGCTTCTTTCAGTTATACACAAATGGGGAACCAGCACTGCAAATCTTGGAAAAAGTTTTTACTATAGTGCCCTTGTTCAGTTTTTCAACATGAACATGTTAGGAATTTTTTATTCTGCAAGGTTTTCCGAGGCTCAAGTTGTGATAGCAAGGAGTGTATTAATCCTGGGGTAGGATCTGAAGCTTTGAGTTTGTGAGATGAAATTACATTATGTTTTGACTCTTTCATGACTATTTTCAACTACCCCTTTCCCACTTTGCTCCTTCCTACACTTTACTCCAAAATAACTGAACCTATCCTCAACATCCAGTTTTTCAACATGTAAACTTATTTTACCATTTGACATCCCTTTCCAATCCAAAAATGGTATCCTACTTTTATTCACATTTACTTTCAGCATCCTCCTCTTGCATACATATGTCAGCATCCTCCTCTTGTATACATGTCAGCATCCTCCTCTTGTATACATAACTGAACCAGCCTGCCATTCTTTCCAACTCACTCTGGCTCAGCTAACAACACAGCATCATCTCCATACAACAACTGTAGCAGTTTCCAATTTGTTCCTCCACAGAGATGTAGCACTCTCATCCATAAAATTATCAAATAACTAAGGTGACATCATACAACCTTAATGGACTTCACATTTACTACAAACTATTCAGTCATATCTCTTCTTAAACTCACACATGCATTACTTTCTTGTAAAAATCTCTTGACAGAAATGAAGTCAACATTATGTTCAAAAATTCCCAAGCTGTTCTTCTGTTTACCTTATTATGTTCCTTTTCTAAATCCATAAATGCTGCTTAACCCATTCTTCCCTTAAACCTTCCTCCACAACTTGGCTAAAAGTAAAAATCAGACCTGCATACCCTCTTCCCTTTCTACACCAACCTTGTTCTTCATGAACATGGGACTTGTTAATTCTTTTTATATAAATGATCACTATCTTACCATACACCATACCAAATATGAAAAGGAGGTTCATTTCTCTGAGTTTTACTCCCATTTCCTTTAAACAGTGATGGACTTATTGCCTTTGACCAAACATCAGGCGTCCTTTCTGTTGCATTTTCAACTCCACTCCTCACTCTCTCTCATCACTTAAATTATAGCCCAAGATTTTCCTTTTTTTAAAAGTACTGTCTTCCTCTTCCATATATTTATTTTTATTTCTCCATAATTCTATTCCTCTTATGCGAACAGATGTCTTTTTCACATCTCAGATCAGTTTGTCAATATATTTACTGTATCTCTTACAAATCATATCCTTTGTTAGTAGCATTCTCCCAGATTTGTTTAACATACCTCCCTTCTACTCTTATTCACCTTCTACAATACCTTGTTTACCTTCTTTAAAGCCTAATTCAATGTTTTTCTTAAAAGGTGCACATGACTATGCTGACTTAAAATGTAAACACTGATATATACGATCAGGAGGCCCATTACTAAAATCAATATAATAATGGACAGTTTTGCATAAAAACAAAATCATTAGCTCAGAAATTCTAAATTTTGTTTTCCAGCCAAAATACATGTACTAAGCCAATGGTCTCAGCTCCATGAGCACGATCAAATGTGGATATCAAAACCACCTAAAGTCTTCAGCTAAATGAAAAAATACCTTGTATGTTATTAAAAATAGAATACATTGTATGTTCTAATAAATAAAATGCCCTGAAAAGTTATGGGGAAACAACAATAACTCCAACTGGAACAATAATTGTGTAAATGCATTTCTGTTTTTGTTAAACACAAGCAAAGATTGCTGGATTATCACCAAAGAGAATCACTCACATCATCCCTCAACATCTCAAAGACTATTACCTTATTCAGTATTATATGCGAGGGAGGCATGTTGGGACAGAGAAATGAGGAGACTCTTTGCCATGGCTACAACCTTTGTAAGATTTCCCCAAGATAGATAGATATATAAAATTCTGGGTTTCCAATAACATCTTAAACACTCTGAATTTCTAAGCATGAATGTATACAACAAAAAATAAATCAATCGAATCCATGAGTGTACAGGAGCCACAGAGGCAGGATGAAAATTAGGTTTCTCAAAAACTTTCTGATTGAAGATGTTAAGCACTAGCCACAGAAACTGATATCAATTGCATATCATATCTTACCATGCAAGACATTAGCACAATGTAAGTAGACCAAACAAATTGTAGACTGAGGACTGAAGGACTCTGTGTTCCTTTTGAAATTCATTTAAGGGTGAGATTGGTTGCATATCCCATTAAAGTCAAAAACCCTTTTCCAGTTGCTCTTCTCAGGTGAACCACTAAGTAAACATTGGAGACAATTCTTTTATCAGAAGAAAATAATGTCAAAGCAATGAAATATGTTTGATGAATTTTTTATACAAGAAGCAAGCATGTTAGCCTCAAAATTATTAAATATTTCTCCCACATTTGTTCTTCTAAAACATTCTTGCAACACAAAAAAATTATCTTCAAATGAATACTTACATATTTGCAACAAAGCCATCTTAAGGTGGGAATGCTAAACTTTCATGAATACTATTGAAAGTAAATGCCTCAAGCAGTGGGATGGTCAAATGGCTTGGAGCATATTAAAATATCTTGTCGGATATGTGTACATGTTTAATTCCTAAGGATAAAACAAAATTAATGTGAATAAGGCATAGCCCTGTTACCTAAATGTTGAACTCTTCAAAATGTTCATCTACATATCTTATCAGAGCTGTTTTCAGTTCTGATAAGTTCTGATATCTTTTATCAGGAATGGGACCTCTACAAAAACTACATACCTGAGCACAAAGTTCTTGTTCAAGTGCTGACACTGCTTGGAAAAGTGCTACTCCAAGAGATTCTCGCACCTCTGAGTTAGGCCTGAAAAAGTCCATATTGTATGATTTAATTTTCTTCCTTTTTTTTAGTATTGTATTTTTTTCTGACAGGGTGCAGTGTAACTGTAAATGGAGACTTTGGTCTCGTGCCATGTCTCCACTTGTGTTCAAAGTGAAAAAGTATGAAGTGCTTACATATGCAAGAAAGTTCATGTCTCACTTCAACTCACTGAATATAGGTTGAGGGTGTGTATGAAAGAACTGAGAAGCTGGATGCATCAGGTCTACTCCTTGTACTGTAAATAGGAATGGAGTTAGTGGGGGATAGTAATTTCTGGTCTTGTGTAACTCATACAGGTTCAATCATGCATAACTATAACCATGTATAACTCTATTCAAAATTTTAAATATCATTTGGTAAATATTATAAAAAAATCCCTCTGTGTATGCACAATTAGGTATTCAAAAACACACACACACACACACACACACACACACACACACACACACACACACGAGTTATATATATTCCTCAAAAATTTCATTGATCCAGAGCAAATAGATAATGATAATGAAGGAACAATTGAGATGGTACATGAAGGTGTGAAAAATCTTTGATCATAACAGAATCTGTAATGATAGACCTTACATTGCTGGAAGTGAGCATACCTTAGCAGTGTCAGGACAGTGTTCAACAACTTCAGAATCTTTAAAGTATCTCCAATCTAATATTATTTTCATTTGTTTCTGTTTTTTTCAACCATAGTAATAGAAACCACATCTTAGACATGACAATACTTATAAAAACCGCAATGTTGATAAACAACTGGTGTAATTTGTTAACAAATTATACCAACGCCACCATCACAGTCAGATTGTTAAGAATAACCGCTAGTGCATATATACATAGTATGTCTAAAATAACAATTAATCTAAGGAAAATGTTTGGCCATACAAGGCTTTTTTTTTTTTTTTTACAACCATTCGTTCATAGCTCGTTGCTTTATACACCAATTTCTTAAACATCAGATATCTTGTACTAACATCATCATGACAAAGCAAATTTGATGAGATGGTAATACCACTAGTACACAGATGTTTATAATTATACATTTGAGAAGGTTTTTGGTCTTTCATTAATTCTAGCTTTTGTTCATATATTAGTGCCCTAAATATTACCTATGTATACCAGAGTAATTCTTACACTGAGATGCATACTGTACAGGTTTTGTCAAGGGGGATTCTGGTATTGCCAGGGGTAAAATTGACAATTCTGTAGTTCCTAATCAAAGGGAATACCCAACATCATTTCTATAATCTAATGAGCAAATCTAGTAATTGGAAAGACCAAAGGAATAAGCTTGAGAAAGTCTCTGTGTCATGAGTCTTATTATTGCAAAACACTGAACAAAGTTGAGACTGTATTATTGATCATTTGTGTTTTTTCAAAAAACTATTTTAAGTCAGTGAATGCTGACTGATTTATACTTTATACTGTAAGATTTTGATAGCATGTAAATTTTGTATCAGGAATACCAGCACTTAATTTGGTTTCATTATATTTTGTATCAATACTACATAAAGATAATTCTCGGTATACATCTTAATATATTCCATTATCATTATATTTTCTGTATTGTAACAGCAAATTTGTATTCAACAGGTCATTATTAATATTCTTATTGATGACATTCATAATTTACATTGTTTCTTTCATATGCATTAATATTCCATATAGTTTGCATGCTAATTTATCCTGATTAAACAAGCTTCTTTTACTATGTGTTTCATTTATTAAAGTATGCCTTTACTATTTTAAGATATATACTGGATCCCAGGAAATTCACTGAATCCTGGGACTGATGTTTGTGAATTCCATTGTGCCTGGGACTGGGAACAACTTAGATGCTGATGAACCTTAATACTATACTATCATGTGTGAGAGCATAGACATGATTGGTGTGAAGTGTGGGTAGGGCGCCCTGCTTAGCTCAAGGTGCATGGTAGCTATGGCCAGATGAAAGGTTGGTGCACATTCAGATAATGTGTGAAATGTTGGCATGCATTTCAAACCTTAAAATACACTTACAGACCCAATGATGGATTTTTAGTTAATTTCTAAAGCTTAGGAAGTGTACTGCTTCTAGTGGGAGTCTCTTGCACAGAGCATATTGAGACATCCATGCATCAGTGTTAGAAGTATATAGGCTGTTGAAGTAGTAAGCAGGGGTAAGGTTTTGATTTCTATTTAGAGGTTATAGGTTGGTTATGTTGTGGTTTGGGTGGGAGGGATCTAGTGCTGTTGCAAATAACTGAGTGCTGAGCATTGAGGTAAGATTGTATTGTTGTGTAGGTGTTGAATGCTTATGGTTGCTGGGTTGTTAGTTTTGTGGTTTGCTTTTATGGGGTGGATGACCAGGCAGGTAAGGTATGACTTACTTTGAACTATTTGTAATTGATGCTGTATATGGTGGCATGCAGACATTTGATCGAGGAGGAACAATATAGCATCAAGTGAGGCAGAGAGTGTGTAGATCAGGTGTGTGCTGTGAAGAATGTATCTGAGAAATCCTTGCAAAGAGAGTAAATTGGATGTGGCATTAATGGATCAAGAGGAATATATGGGTTAAATGTTGTCACTAAATACAGTGAGTACCTTTTACAGGTATATGCTTGAGTAGGAAGGAAAAAGGGTGATTGATTCCCAGCGAAGGGTCTCAGTCAAGGATATATAATGTCACTTTGGTTGTTTAATCAGGTTCTTGAACACGGTAGTAGGGGAAGTGTTGAACAAAATTCTTTTGAGGTTTTCTCAGCTTCAAGGCTGCACTCTTAAGTTGGATTAGGGAAATGATGAACCACTCATCTTTGACCATGATAGAGCCCTGTTAAAGGTGACTTCTCACTGCAACCACTTGCAAGCAGTGTCTAGTAACACTCATGATTCTTAACATCACATTTACTCCTTCAATATCATCCCCAAGTTATATTCATTCTGGAAAAATAGTTAATAATATATCAGTACTCCTAAAGAACTTTCTAATTAAATGACAGTATTTGCCCAATGAATGCATGCAAATTTTGCACTGATTCAGTCATCTTCACTATCTGGATAAAATATGGACTTAAGGGTATAATAGAGTCCTTTCAAGTAATAACCTATTTGTGTTGTGCAGGGAGGAAGTTTTACATTCATGGGGCCCCATCTCTAACACTCTCTACTAATAGATAACCTCTTGAATTTATGTACGATGTCTGCATTAACCATGTCCTCAGTCATTCTATTCTAATCATCCACTTCTTTAATACTATAAAAGTATTTCTTTACATCCTTATTTAAAAGTTTCTTTAATTTCATGTTGTGGCATCTGGTTCCTCTATTCCTACACCTCTCAAACTGATGTCCACTGTTCATTTTGTTGATCTCTCTTCAAAACTTAAAAGCTGTGATCAGGTCAACCCTAACTCTTCTCTTTACCAAGAATGGTCAGTGTAAAGCCTCTATCCTTTCCTTGTTAGCTCTCTTAATTTTGTTACCATCGTTTTTGCCATTCTGTGGACCTTCTCCCTGAATTTTTTGTGCTTTTTCAGCTGCAGTGACCAAATCTGAGAAGCATATTTTAGTTTTGGTCTTAATGTATGATGGGAATAGCTTGCATGTTAAGCAAAGGTGCTACAGGTATAATACTGTCTTTAGAAGTTGTGTTATGCAGAGATGCTAAAAACTGCGATATTAGATATTAATATCTAGATTTACTTATTATACTTGATCGTCATTTCCCGTGTCAGAGAGGTAGCGCCAGGAAACAGATGAAGAATGGCCCTTCGTATTCCCCTCATGTCATAGAAGGTGGCTAAAGAGGGTGGGAGCAGGGAGCTGGAAATCCTCTCCTCCTTGTATTTCAGTTTCTAAAAGGGGAAACAGAAGAAGGATTCAAATGGGAAGTGCTCATCCTCCTCAAAGGCTCAGACTGGGTTGTCTGAATGTGTGTGGATGTAACCACAATAAGATATCAATCATAGTGTTAAAAGGACAGTCCAGTAGTTGTTTCATGTATGGCATACAGACATGCTGCCTATCACCTTGATCATAAAAATCAGGAACTTGAGGTGCTACTGACTGGCCTATTAGTGAATGCTAAAACTTAAAATGATGATAAAGGAATATTAGAAATGGAAAACTAGAGTCTGCATATTCAAAGACATTGAGGTAATGGTTATCACTAAAGGCTATGTACAATTCTGAGAGGTGAAGAAACACTAGTTCATCATAATTTTAGTGAGCTACACTCACCTCCATGGGTAAAATCATGGCAGCCAACATTACCTTAAGTATTGCTGAAATTGGTTCAGTTAATTGTGTATAAAGAAAGTTACCAAGGAAGTAACTGAGGGTAATAAAATAACACATCTTAGAAAAGATTATGGGCCAGTTTCTCCACTGAAGCCTGAAAGATTGTGTGTTTATAGAGAAAATAAGTCAAGTATCAGTGTCAGAATTTATAATTTAAGACAGTAAAAAAATGGTACATGAAATACTTGACAAAAAAAATTTAAATTACAGAAGAGCATTGTCTTGTTAGTGTACATTGAATATGAAGATACTTACTCTGATAAAGATGCAATGACTTTTTCAACATTCTCCTCCAGTAATGTATCAGAAGTAAGCAGCTCTATAATCTCATCATTTGATCTATCACTAACCAACATGTCCGTCACCTAGAAGAGACAATTAACTCGTTCCTTACTTGAACAGTGACAAATATTTTGAAAAATCAAAAAACAAAATTCTTCGGCATGGGATGGTGTTCAGTAAGTAAAGTAGATTAGTCTTGAATATCCTAATACAAGTAATAAGGCGTTATTGCATCTGCCCTAATGGCCTTCAGCTCTCCTTCCACCATTTGGTGGGCCACTATGCAGTGAGCATCTCCAGCTCCTCATGACTTCTGCTAATCGTAAGGGTCCCTTAGCATTCCCAACAGTAAAAGGTGCTGTAATCAATTTACTATGACATTAAAAAAAGAGAAAGATCAGACCAAAGTAAATATCTAAGACTGCTTATTAGACTTCCCTAATGGACAAAAAATTTTGTCTCCACAAGCTCTATTTTACTCTGATGAAATTCAACTTCCTGTGAACAGAGTTAAGATGTATATCATCATGAAAGATGGAGGGATTCTCCTTTACCTACTGGATGAGGCTGATGAAGAAGGAACAAAGACATGCACTTGCATACTTCCAAATGCCAAACACTGCATGTTTATAATGTCCTAGGATATATCCTTACAAAAGTGGCTGTGTTATTGTAGAGGTCTCTTCTACAAATGCCCTTATGGGAAAGGTAATTAAGGCAGGTAATAGTAGAAGCTGTCTTTATAGGCTCTCGTAACTAAATGAGGTTATGGATTTAAGTAGTTTTTCTTGAACCTGGCAGCCATTCGTTATTATTTTGCAAAAGGATGCAAATTCTTGCATCCCCTTTGTACTCTTCTGTTGCTTATGTAGAAGACTTTAAGTCCCTTCTACTGCAATCTGAGAACATGATATCCTTATTAACAAACTTAGAGGTTTAAATTTCAGCAAGAGGCTTTGGGTTAGGCCAAAGTTTTACTCAATATATATATCCTGGAGAAACATGAGTGAGAAACTGAGGCCGTTTTCTGAGTTTAGGAGAGTGTGTGAAAGGAAAAAATGAGAGTAAATGTGAATAAAAGCAAGGTAATTAAGTTTAGAAGAGGATAGAGACAGGTTATTTGGATAGTGAGTTTGAATGGGTAGAATCTGGAGGAAGTGGAGTGTTTTAGACACCTGGGAGTGGCTATGGCAGCAAATGGAACCATGGGATTAGAGGTGAGCCATAGGGTGGGTTGAGAGGGTGAAGGTCCAGGGGGTAATGAGAAATCTGTGGAAAGATTAGTCATTGTCTGTGAGGGCAAAGATGTGTATGTCTGATGATACAGTTGCCCTTTCAGCATTGTATGGAAGCATAGCATGGGCCTTTGACAATGATGTACAGAAATGGGTGGAGTGTTGGAAATGAAATGTTTGAGGACAATCTGTGGTATGAGAAGGTTGACCGAATAAGACAGAGACGTGGTAGTAAGAGGAGTATGTGTGAGAGAGCTGAAGAGGATGTGCTGAAATGGTTTGGGCTAATAGAAAGGATGACAAAGAAGGTATACATGTCAGAAGGAGGAAACAAGGAAAATGGGGAAACCAAGGAGAAGGTTGAAGGATGGAGTGAAAGATGTTTTGTGTTTTTGAGGCTTGAACAGGCAGGAGCGTGTAAGGCATGCAAATTAAAGTGAATACACGGAATGTGATATACAAGGGGTAGTGTGCTACCAGTGGATTGAATCAGGGTATGTGAAGTAGTTGTGGATGGGTGGCTCCGGTTTTGGTGCATTGTATGTAACAGCTAGAGAATCAATGCGAGCTAATGAAACTATTCTTCATCTGTTCCTGGTGCTTCCCTGCTAAAGTGGGAAATGGGAGACTTAATATCATATTTCATATTGTCATTATGCTTGATCGCCATTTTCTATGTTAGCAAGGAAGTGCCAGGAAACAGATGAAGAAGGATCCATCCACTCTCATACACATACACACACATATATAAACACATACATACATATACACATCTACATATTCACCTTTGCTCGCCTTTATCCATTCCCAGCGCCACCCTATCCCACAGGAAACATATTTACATACACATACACTCGCACTTGCTCGCCTTTATCCATGTATGTGTATCAGAAGTGAAGGGGACAAGGAGATGGAAGGATGGAGTGAAACAGATTTTAAGTGCTTGGGGCTTGAATATCTAAGAGAGTGAAGGGCATGGACAGGATAAAGTAAATTGGAGTTATTTGGTATACAGGGGGTATTACAGGGGGTAAAGTGCCGTCAGCTGGGGAAAACCATGGAAAGTTTAGTGGGGTCTGGGTGTAGATAGGGAGTTCAAGTTTTGGTACATTATATATATCAGAGATTTATAGATGAGTTTCTTAACATTTCATTACTCACAAACAAAATTACTATTCATTACAGTGACATCTACAGCAAGGGCATCAGGGGAAATGCATCACTCCCAAGAAACTGGGCATCATTGACATTTGCCAGCCTGTTGGGGTTGGAACCCCATTTCAGCAAAATATATTCCTGAAAGTCACAATACATGAGCCTGATATAATAAAATGATGCTCTGTAATTTGCTGAGAGAGATTTTCAAAGATGCAACTTCTAATTATGATGGCACTAATGATGATGAAAATTAGAACATTGACTTTAAGTACACAAATGGCCTGAAAGTAAAGCACTGATTATGTTATTAGCTTGAGACTTGCACCTTACCATTCAGTTACTAAACAGACAAAAGCTAAAAAATATTTGAATTCCTGTGATATCTAAAGCTCATTCTCAAAACTTCAATAGAATGTTACATGTGAATGCCAAAGACATGGATGGAAAAGAAACTGAAAATAGAGGACTTCCACTATGTCACTAACAGAAAAAAAATTTAATTCATACTTTGCTTCCCTCAGTAAATGCATCCTAGATATGCTGAAGTAATTAATCATTTAACAATGTTAAGACCATATGAATGTCAGTCTTTCAACTTACCTGGTCTGCAAGGGCTGGGTTAAGAAAGCGAACTTTGGCATGTAAATGCTCACAAAGTACCTCCCGTGTTTCAGGTAGTGGTCCACAATCCATTCTTGACTTACAGTATTTCAGTGAAATGTATCAAGTAATATTTGGGAGCTGAAAGTAAGGAAATTAATGTATGAGTGAGCTATGTCCATATTTACTTATATCCTGAAAAGATTAGCCAATAATATTCTAAATGAAAGGGTAAATTAACAGTTGGTGGACAACAATTTTGCTACCTCCCTAAATTTCTTTGCAGTGACAGCACTGATGAACACTTTATAATTTGCAGTTAAATTGAATCATGTGTAAAATAGTAACAGAAGTTGTCAGAATCTAATTTTCATGCACCTCACTGTTGGTGAATTTCTTGATTTTCTTGGAGAAGAGACATCATTGCATTTATTGACTATTGTTCATATTAGTGGTGGTAGTTTGAAAATAAAAAAAGGAATTTTGCTGATAAATGAGGCTGTATCTAGAGAAGAGTATATGAGAGCTATTTCCTGTCAATGTTTTATTCCAATAATGTATTGAGAGGTAACTATTTTCAGTATCTTTCATGCTTCTGGGATAAGACTGTCAGTGGTTACATCACAGGCAAAAAGTCAATTCATGCAAGGTCATATCATAATCATTGAACAGAAAGGAGCACAATTTTGTCAAGGACCTTCCCATTCCAAAGGAGTGCATCATTTCCCAGTTCCTGAGTAGAGTGCAGTCTTAAAGCTGGAAGAATCCAATAAAAGGGGATCTGAAATTTTATAATAATACTCAATTTTGAGTTTTATTACTTTGCTGACAAGTACTTCAATCAGTGATGGTAATAAAAGGACAAAACTTGTCTCTTACTGATTGGATGCCATATCTTATGGCATAAGATATCCCCACCATAAGTACACTGATAGGATTTGTTCTGCAAAGAAACCCTGATGCATGAAAACCTCATTGTAAACAGTAATCATCAAACTTCTTTGCAAAGGCTGTATATATGAGATAGCTGAAAAGGATGACACCAAAGGCCCCATTCATTCACACTCAGCCTCTAGCTGTCATGTAATAATGCACCAAAACCACAGCTCCCTTTCCACATCCAGGCCCCACACAGCTTTCCATGGTTTACCCCAGACGCTTCACATGCCCTGGTTCAATCCATTGACAGCACGTCGACCTCGGTATACCACATCGTTCCGATTCACTCTATTCCTTGCACGCCTTTCATCCTCCTGCATGTTCAGGCCCCAATCACTCAAAATCTTTTTCACTCCATCTTTCCACCTCCAATTTGGTCTCCCACTTCTCGTTCCCTCCACCTCTGACGCATATATCCTCTTTGTCAATCTTTCCTCACTCATTCTCTCCATGTGACCAAACCATTTCAAAACACCCTCTTCTGCTCTCTCACCCACACTCTTTTTATTTCCACACATCTCTCTTACCCTTACATTACTTACTCGATCAAACCACCTCACACCACATATTGTCCTCAAACATCTCATTTCCAGCACATCCACCCTCCTGCGCACAACTCTATCCATAGCCCACGCCTCGCAACCATACAACATTGTTGGAACCACTATTCCTTCAAACATACCCATTTTTGCTTTCCAAGATAATGTTCTCGACTTCCAAACATTCTTCAAGGCTCCCAGAATTTTCGCCCCCTCCCCCACCCTATGATTCACTTCCGCTTCCATGGTTCCATCCGCTGCCAGATCCACTCCCAGATATCTAAAACACTTTACTTCCTCCAGTTTTTCTCCATTCAAACTTACCTCCCAGTTGACTTGACTCTCAACCCTACTGTACCTAATAATTAACCTTGCTCTTATTCACATTTACTCTTAACTTTCTTCTTTCACACACTTTACCAAACTCAGTCACCAGCTTCTGCAGTTTCTAACATGAATCAGCCACCAGCCCTGTATTTAATTCTTGTATATTTCTACTATAAATTTCAACTGTAAGTTTATTTATTTAGATTTTTTACACATGCTTTTACCCACTTTTATGTTAAGCAGCCCCACATTTTCCCCTTTATGCACATTCCTTACTATTGCTATTGTCTTATTTAATATCATTTCATAAAATGTTGCAAATCATTCGCCCAACTGTAATTGTATTCTCTAAGCACCAAACTAACACTGCAGACTAAAATCGAATAATGTTCAAAGCTAATAGGAATGCGGAGCTCAACTAAACTTTTACCTTTGAATGTTAGAACTGAAACATACAAGTGTCATTATCTGTTGCTTCTCACTGGGACATCTGTGAGCTCCCGAACACACCCAGCAAATGAATGTAAATTTAAAACTAGCACAATCATTTACAATTCAAAATAACATTGAAAATAAATCACATGCGAAGTATGGTGATGGTTTCCATATGGTCTGTTGATTTCTGAAGTAATTCGCGTTCTTTCAATACACACACTCACGTTTTCCCCGATCTTCACGGCCGCCACTTGTCAGCATAACTTATAATTTTTCATAGTAACCGTCTTGACAGGGGCAAGTAACATACCTTAAGCAATGCCCATCTCGGGTTAAAGAACGAGTTAAAAGAAAGAAAAAGCTAAAAACATACTAATAATCAGGGCTCAATATGGTAGGATAAAGATATAAATTCTCCCATTCACGCACCACCAAGTTTAAGGATTTCTCCCTTACACTCATAAACTGTCACTTAAAAACCAAATTTGTGATACTCCTGCGTTTGATATGAGCAAACCTTATAATACGGAGGACATATAGTCCCTCAATAAAGTTTCCTTTGGAGCCGAGATGGTCTCTTTAAAGTTTCCCATATGGAGAACTGAAGCTTCTCTTTTAAGATATATCCTATAATGGTGACTTGTTAAGATTTCACTATCACACTATTAATACCATATAGTCTACCGTTATTATGGTGTATGTAGATGTACATATTCTGTACATATGCCATGCACCAGCCTAGGGTTGGTCTACCTCCTCACTCGTCATGTAAAGCTCCCCCGGATACTCTGGGGGTATCCCGTACTCACGGTGGGTTGGGTGGTTAAGGGGTTATGACCTCATTTCTTATCTCTGGGGGTGATGATAACGTTGCTTATCACTCATGTGATGGTTACTAAACACGAGATAAGTAAGTAATATACAATCAGTTGTTTTCGCATAAAAGTAAATGGGCGAACACTGAAGTCCACCGTGTTATTCCCTCCACATGAAAGTTCGTATATTTTTTTGCTCTCAAAAGTTCAGTTTTTAAGTATTCATGGCTTATGTAACTAGCTCACTATTAAAAGTGAAAAGATATATCAGTTTTTGTGGACAGGCGCCGGGAGATATGTAGATCCCCACACACCTGGAGAGGTGAAATGTCCCAGAATTATGAAGATATTTCAATATCTTTCATTGTTTAGAGTAGTTTAACTCTATAGTCAAAGACCAGGAATATATTTAATAGGTAACCGCGAAAATCCATTAATTATGGTATGGTGATGCAAACTATGAATATATTAGTATTTTGAAAGAGCAGTGAACATGGATACATGTGATTAAGAAGTTGCATTGTATGACCTCCTATGGCAAATGCACATTACTCTTTCTGTCATGTTTCCTCTCATGTCATTACCTCATAGCATGAGCAAAGACTTAGATAATCATTGTGTCATGACATGAATTGCGAAATGATTAATGACTCGTGTAAGGTTGGGAAGGATGAATGAGAATAGATTTCTTACTAACTATGGTAGCCCCACTTTATGGTTGTGTCCGTCGAAATATGAACTCAGTATAACTATTATTATGGCATAAACGGCCAAAATTATAATTTCAACAGGTTCTTACTTAACAGTGACCTCGTCAAACCACCTGGTCAGTATCGTCAAACTGCTAGTTATGACCTGACCAGATCAGCATAGACTCCCACAGAGCACACGCACTCTCCCACCTTGACCTCCAAGGTCAAAAACGTGGAACATCTCGTATACATCGTAATAGATCAGGTGTGTGTGTGTGTGTGTGTGTGTGTGTGTGTGTGTTAGCTTTATTAATCACATGTGAAACTGAATCAGAGGACAACATTGATACAGTTGCGATCATAATATCAATTAGGATTTCCGTTGAATGCTGCTGTGCCCAAATCATAGTGCAAATGGAACAAAAACATCATATGAAAGAACTATCAGACACTGTAGGTAATACCCATATATATACATTACTGTAAACAAAATTTAGTAAATAATTTGGCTTTAGGAACTTAGGTCTAGGAAGTGGCATCATTGTATAAAACTTTAAGTACCTTGGAAATAGCACCATTACAAAATTAGCGACGTCACTCATCTGAGAATGAGGAACAGATCACGGGCGGAATTGTGTGGTTTTTACACTTAAGAACGAGAGCTAGAATATTGCAAGAGTTTGTAGTATTGTTTGCCGCCAGTTGTTGCTCCAAAGGGTGTTACCTTACTGACAACGCCCTGATGTGGTGGCAGGTGGCAGCAGCATGTGACCTCACCTGACCTAATAATCCCTGGAGAAATGTGTATGGTGGCTTATCTTACGGCTGCGGGAGCAAAGTTCATCCCTGTCACATCCATACTTGATGTTTGGCAGGGGCAGAGCAGAAGATGCCGCTTTGATTATTAATGACCTGACTCTTTCCATAAGAATAGCCGCTCTCAGTCCACCAGCATGGAGAGAGGGGTCAAAGCTTGCGACATTTGCCTTCAGCGACCTGACATTCCTGCCTCTTATATATCCGAGTATCACTGCAGAAAGGCATCCGCGTAGTTGACTTGCTGCAAACAAGTGTATTACTTCCGGCACCTGAAGTCTTGACCATGTACCTCCAGATTCGAGCCGCCCTTAGGGCGTCTCCTCCGTCAGTAGATGCCCCTACATTGACCCCTGACGTTTCATCATCCTGGCAGGTTTCATTTGGAGCGCCTCATCTCCGACGTCCACCTTCTCCTTACTTCGTATTACTCGACCTACTTACTTTACCTTACCTCCTCTTCACCATGATCCTGCACCTCCAGTAGCTTATTGTCCCTGTTAACAATAAAGCACTGTTGTTTAATGTGTCTTCATGCCCCTCTTTCGGTTATAACAATATAACAATTGGTCTAGTTTTCTAATCAAAATCATCTTTTCATATCTAACTTCTTAATCCATTTAAACTCCTTGATTAAGTTACCTTTGACATAAGTTTATTTTGTCAACCAGAAGACAAAATTTTGATGTAAGGTATCATTACATTATTGTTCTTTTTGTATCTAGGGTGTTTATGGCAATTTTACTACTGGGGAACCTTAACTGAACTGCATAATCCAGGCAATGCCACATTAACAAAATATATTGTAGGATAATATTCCTAGACTCGTTGCTTATTCTTGTAGATATGAGCTCAAATGTTCTCTTGGCTTTAATCCAGAGTCTGATTCATTGTTGTTCTAGGTTTAACTTTGCCATCCAACTCTCTTAATTTCCTTTTGTACACTGATTTATTAGCAACATTACTAAGGCTTTGGGTTCTATTCTTTTCTGTCTCCTTAGCTAAGGAGTTTACACAGATTAGTGATAAATTGTCTCTGACATATCTTTATCCTTTCATATGGTCTACATACGGTCTCCCAAAAAAGTATCGGCCACCCTGGCCTGAAATTTCTAATGATTTTTAACCAACCAACTGAGATTAAAACTTAACTTTGCTGCCAACCTGATGCAGTTTACTACTGGTGATATTTTTTTGGGAGACTACATCTTATAGTGTCTAAGAATCTTCATCTGAATTTATCTAAAGACTGATTTGAGCATTGTCCTCATACTCACTAATGCTATTACTTATGTCGCTGCATATGTCATTAGTGTAAATATAAAGATCAGAGGTCCCAGGACAGAAATCTGTGGAACATTACTTGATATAGTGCCCAGATTTGCCCCATGTACTCTAACTGTCCTGCTTCAACCCCCTTTCCCTATACCAGTCCTCACACCATCCCTTATCCCTCATTGCTTCCCTAGTCACCCCCCTCCCCAGCTTTTTTCCTCCTTCACATCCTACTTCCATCCTTCTTAAGTTTTTACTCTCTCTCTCCCTCCTTTACCTTTCTCTCCCTTGCATCTTGCTGACTCTCTCTCCCTCATCACTCTAACTAAAATTTTCTTCAGCTTATTTCCATCCTCCTTTCTTTCCACCCTTCTTCCCTGATTGTTGGTTTTTGAGTAGAGGGAGAATGAAGTGGCGGAATCATCAGTAATGATAGTGAGCTGATGTATAGTGTCAGCATGGCTTGTGAATTTTTGGAAGATGTTAGAGCATTCAAATATTTGGTTGTTATTCAAATAGGGAACAGTGTAGGGAGCTGCCCAAGGGAGGAAGGGGCTGCTTCCTTAGTGGAATTATGAAAGGAGTTGGGGGGCCCAGAACACAGGAAAATGAACTGAAGAGCAATATAGTTCTGCTAACTCTCCAACATACAGGTGTGAAACATGGACATGTAATGGAGCAGATAGCTCTAGGACTCATGATGTTGTAACTGAGATACTTTAGTGGGGCTTGCGGTGTTATCATGTATTGCTAAACCCTACAGGAGATCTGGATTGTCCAAGAGGAAAAGACTTAATGTATCATGTCACAGAGTGAATTAAGAGAGGATGCATAATGCTTGGTCAGTCCAGTATTGAAAATATGTAGTAGTAGTAGTAGGGCAAAGGAAGAATTTGGGGATGACAGCCATAATTCTGGAAGGAGTAAGTAAGGGAATATAGTGCAGTAAGGATCCAAGAATGTATGATGTAGAGTAATGGAATAAACGAGGGAGTTACCTCATGTTTAGATACTGCTGAGACCATCCACCTACACTTACCCCACGGATAAATCCAAGGGGAATGAGGCATCAGAGCTATGGGTTGATAGAGTTAGATTACCACTACCTGCATCACTAATATGATTCCTTTGAAGAGACCAATCCTGGAAGCTCCATCCAAAGATTTATTTTGAAACTGATTTTAATCAATTTGTTTGCAAGTGTATCTTTTCTATTATAAGGTAAAAGGACATAGAAATGGGAATAATTTTTTTTATTATTAAGGACGGATTACATCTTTGTAATAAAGTATGGACACAGTAAACAGCCAGTCACCAAACCATCAGATCTAGGAGAGGAGGCTGTATACATGAGCACTAAAACCTTAACTGGTTAATAATCTATATTAAGATGAAATGTCAATAATGCCCATGTTGATCCTTTGGTGTGTTTCACCACTTCCTTTCCTGTTGAGAACTAATAGTCTAAAATGGGCTGAACCATACCTTAGTTTTGTTAATACATCAAACATCACAGGGCACTAGTTTCCATGTTAAAATTATTAAATTCTCACATGAGATTCTATAAACGTTTCACAACCATGGACATATTAGATAACTGTACTACTGGGAAGGCAAAAACCCATATATTTTCAAAGAAAACACACTTCCTGGCCTATATGACCATATACTGAGAGTATGTTGTCTAGGAATGTCTACTCGTTTGTGTGGTTATCTGAAGACCAACACACACACACACCCAGGCAAATGCAAAACAAGTGAGAGCAGGTGTTGATAAGGCTTTGGCAGGGAACAAGCTACATGATCTGTGCATGAAAGGGACAAAGGGTTGAGCACCATAGGGTTTACATTAAACCCAATCTATTACCTGAACATCATGTCAAAAAAACTGTCAAGAAAACAAATTGCATTTCGGTAATTGAAATTTGTAACACTGGAAACCCTTTAATGGGGCACCTGCTGTGCTCTGGAAGTTGGCCATCTCCACTCACCAGGACCACAGGTCATGAAGTGTGATGTGTGTTTGTCTGGGAAGGGTAATTGTTGGGCACTTGGGGATGAGGTAGTCAATACCTTCATGATGAAAGTAGCATCTTGAGTGAGATGCCTGCTGTGAGATGTTAAATCAAGGTTTGCAGTTAAGAAGAGATGGACAGAGTGTCCTCAGCAGACAGATGAAAGTGACATTTTTGTAAGGAAGATACAATTTTAGATGTGTGTATGTCTGGTGGGTATAATGGGGTTCAAGCCTGGGGTGGGGGAGCAGTGGTTTAGTATTTGTTCAATCATTTCAGTGAGAATACTTTTAATAATATGGTGCTCCCTGGGTTGGGGGCAATTTGTGAGTTCAGGTGGGTAACATGTAAGGCTGGGATGAGTTTTTTTGTTTCTAAATGACAATAAAGTGGCTTGGATAGGAAGGTGTTTATGTTATTCCAAAGAATTGGGCACTGGGGATGTAGAGGTGGGGTTGTATTGGAAATAATTTTGTTTTGTGCAGTTGATGAATGCTTGTGGTATGCAGTTTCATTATATTTGTTTTGGCAAGGATGGCTTACTAGGCAGGTGGAGAATAGTTTAGAGTGAAACAGATTTATTGTTTGTGCAGGATAGAGGAGGGATTCTTTTTCTTTTTTGAAAACAATTCCAGAAAATGCTTTAAAGGAATTTAGTTTTGTATGAACTTTGTACCAGTGTTTGCGATATAAGGAGTGAATGTCATATGTCTGCTGTATGTGATGTTTTGTATAGCTGGTGTTTGTTGAATGGGAGTGGATGATCATTCAGGGTGATGTGAGAAAGCAGGAAGGATTCATGTCTGTCAGAGTTTGAAAGGAATTCTTTGGTGAAGTAGACATTCTGTTTTGAGCAAGCCAGTGTTCTAACCATGTGATGTACTCTAGTGTTGCATATGTAGTGCTGGGGAGCTATGACACTTTTGAGGCTGTCTGCATATGAGAGGAAATTCCTGTGCTCTACAGGTGGGCACTTGAAAGTCATGTAAGAAGGTATCAAAGAAGGGTTGCAGAGAGAACAGCTCCCAAGGGATTCCACTGCAAAGCATGTTCTGGAAATGTAGCCTTTGTGGCAGCTGGCTATGGAGCTCACCAACACTTTTTTGTCATTTTTGTGGAGGGTGTTAAGTAAAATTTGTTTGAGGATATGTTGGGGAACAGTATCGAATGCTTTAATGATATTTTGCCACAAGCATGGTTCAGAAGGGGGATTGTAGCTGGTTGAACCCAACTAGAATATATTGTGTGAAATTTATATATAGTGTGGTAGTGTAAAGCCATGTTGCTCTAATTGATTTTGTTGTGAAATAGTTTTATGAAGAGTCTGGATATAGCTTGGAGTTTGGATGGTTTCAGGAGTGTTATTATGTTAGTAAATTTGCAGATGTAGAGGGTTTGAAAATGTCATTGATCACTTTTTTTATCTTTTATTACCATAAGTTTAAGACTTCTTTAATGGGGCTTCTTCAGCTCTAAGAATGACTTTTGAGTAGTGTTTCACAAGTGTGTGTGTATGCACTCTTTGGGAGATATGTTGTTGTGCTGGGTTAGCAGTGTTCATGTATGGGATACTGGCTGGAGTTTGGAGTGTGACCTTATTTCACCATTCACTAGAGGTCAGGAGCTGTTGGTATTTGTTTTTAAGTTATTAGGTTGGTGATAGTGTTGTTTAGTATTTTGATTGGTTCTGTTGTCTGTTATTGGCTTTGTCTAAGCATTTTTCAATGCTGCATTAGGTCTACAACTTTGCAGATGTTTGGGATAGAGTGCTTTCTATGTCTGTGTTGTACGCTTTTTGGTGTTAGTTAAGGGTATTGTTGAAATAAGGAATGGTCAAGGAACGGGAGACTGTCTATGATGAAGCCTTAGAGTTTGGATTGTGTGTATTGTAAAAATGCTGGCTAGTCTGCCTTTCTGTAGTTTCTGTATTTTCTTATGGTTGTGTGAATTGATTAAGTTAGGTGGTCTGTAATTAGAATGGAAAAGTGATCAGAGGAGAGTTCATGCAGTGTGTGCCAGGTGCATCTTGTGTGCACCTGACAGTGACAGTACCACAAACATAGTCATCTTTAGGTAAGCTATGTCAGTGATGACAGACTTTATCATTTGTTGATGTGCATCAAACCCAAAGAAGCTCACTCAACCCTGCTCTCATGTAGAATAAAGCCTCGAGTTGTCACCAGTTACTGAACCATGGACCCAAAACCATTTATTGCTAAGGACTATATTAGAATATGTACAACAAGTTTGGTGACAACATGTACATTATATACAGGTCTAATAGACAGTGCCTAGGAAAGGGCAACAAAAATAGTACTTAATATAAAAGAGCTGAGTTATAGGGAGAGGTAAGAAGCTTGATTACAACTTTCAGGTTTCATAATTATTTTGACAACACTGACATTGATCAATTGACATTGACATTGAGCAATTAGATGTTGTTGCAAGAAATAACCTTTAAACAATATACATGGTCCAGAAATTCTGATATAGTGTGAAAAAAGAATCCCTAATGAGGTGATAGACTAGCATTCAAGAGAGTAACAGGAAGCTCACAGAAGATATTTGCTTTCTGTTGGCTTAGTTGTTGGCTTGGTTCCATGCTAAATGAGCACAAATAGTGGGTGTAATGTTTATGACAGCTTTTGATAACAAAGGAAGAGATTCTTTCTTGCTCATATTTCATATGTAGGCACAGTGTTGGTGGTATATAACATGGATATATTTACAAATATTATACATTTACTCAAAAAATTCATTGGCTAGCAAATGTAGGGAAGATTTTGAATAGTCTCGGTTTTTATTGGAAACTCACTTATTGCATTCAAAGGCACATCAATGTTGGTGAATAAATGAACCTTTTACACTATTTACATGTAAGTGTGAGGAGATTGAGTAGCTGGAATGTATGGAGAGGATATTGGAATGTTTTTTTGAAAAATAATCCAAACCTTTACCTATCGTCCATTGCCTCAGGATTCCATAGGGAAAACAGACATGATTGTTACAAATTTTCTACCATAAATACAAATTCACTAGGGAATCTTCCCCTTCTTTTTTATATAATCCTTCATAAAAATCTCACATGGTCACTTATTTCTTCAAATATTTCATGTTATTCTTCACTTTTCTCACCAAATTATAACAGGTTATAAGCATTCCTCATAACAACTTGAGTCATCCAACAAGTTGCAAATTTTTAGCAAGGTCACTGTGTATACACAGCATTCAGATGGATGGCTTGCCCTTATAATTGTGGATGTTTCATTCCATGAAAACTCTTATTTCTAGTGAACTATATTCTTTCAGTTTTCTCATAATGTCCATTCATTCTTGTTGCTCTTGCTTCCTTTTAGCACACCTGTATTTCCTCCTGAAATGTTTCTTTGTTACCAGTTCCCAAAAATTAACCACTGCTACTTACTGTTCACTGTTCATGAGAGCTGGTTGCGTACGTGTCCTTACCATTATCTATGCCACATAATACTGTGTAAGCTACCACATCACAAGGTTACTGGGTGGTCATTGGCAGCTCCAGGGTGAGCCATTGTGATGTTTTGTTTATACATGGTGATGCATTGTAACTTTTTACCCTCTCATTTGTCTCCTGATGGCTATGACCTGTCTCCTTTTAAAAGGCAAATTCTCCATTTTACCTTAAACTCTCAAGATACTGGTATTTTCCCTCTTTTTTTATTTTTCCCTCTCTTTAACTTCATATTTCCATTAAGGCCTAGCTTCAGTGTAGACTTCTGTCCTTGACTTAAGCCTCCAACATAAAGAAAAGTACTTTAAAGACAAGCTGAAAAATAATCTGTCATTGTACATGCATATTCTTTTCCATGTTAGAATCAGTTTGAGAACAATACTTAATCTACAAAGGTAAATGCACCCAGCATTTGGTCGGTGTAGATTCATCTTGTGTGGATTTTATCTTGAATTTTTTTTGTTCTAACACTAAATACTGGCTTTCCATGGGTTGACATCACTGCTATGGTCTGCAGCACCCTGACCCACTCCAGATTTAAAGCATGGAGCCAGCTGAGCATTGCAGATGGTGCAGTGCATAATGGGAGCAGTACACCTCATTTGTTCACTAATTTGTTTATAAAGTGACAAAGTCTCTGTGTTTTTCTTTACATCACTGTACTCTGCTTGTATACTGGTACCACCTAAATGTACTTCCAGTAGGTTTACTTATTGAGATAGCCCAGCCAAAGAAGCCTGAATTTTCAACTTTGAAACCAACTTAAAAGTTAATTAAATGAACTGAGAGTGGTGAGTCTACCACTTTGGTAAAACTTACAAAATCATTTTATGTATATCTTTTTTTATTATTACCTCAGGACCAATTTCCATTGAAGAATCCTGATGTTACTGCAAACTTTACTGAAAGCTCCTGCAGCCTAAACTGCTCTACTTCCTTTGTAGTGAAAAGTACTTTGGCAAGACTATACTCCTAATGATACAGCCTCCCAAAAGTGACTTTTCACACATAGTTTAACCTCTTGTAGACTGAGCCCTGTAACACCATCAACGAATCAAATTTGCATACAATCAAGAGGACAGAAAAGATTAAAGGTGCAATGGCCCAGTCAACCCTAGTTGCTACCAAGAGAACATCAAGGGTGAGGAAGCTACTGTTGGAGAGCATATTGGAGGTATGGTGGAATATCACAAGCAAACAGGGATTGGCTCGAGCCACATATGAGTGAAGGCAATGAAATTGTAAAAACTTATTACAGGAACAAGAAGAGAGCCTTTCAACTACTGAGATTTCTTTGGCTAGTGAGAGATAGTGTAAAAAGTTCAAGAAGTGTCAAGAATTTTTTAAAAATCCAATAAGTGTCAGAATCTTTTAAAAATTCAAGAAGAGCTAGAAATTCCACATCACACTGAAAGGTAAAGATACCTATAGTGACCATTCTGTTGCAACTGCATTCTCAGAAGAGCTTAAAGCATTTGTTGTAGCTGATTGATATAAAGCCTGCATTTTGTAAACAGGATTGGGTACATTGGATCTTTGAAGGATCTCAACCATACCCACCTTTTACTGAGTAAAATGATGTTCTGTTTTCAATGTTTCACATTGTACAGCCATTCCCTGGATCAGTATTCTGAATCCATGTAATTATGATGGATACCTAAATATTAGGAAATATGTTTACTTGTTCTCCAGTCCTTTGTTACTAAACACTTGTTATTATCCTCTCAAATGATGCATCCTAGTGATACTCTGAAGGCCAATTCAAGGATATTCTGAGGTATGGATTCATGATAACACACATACACCTCCCGCTGGTAAGGTGCAACAAGTAGACGCCTGGAATTAAAATCAAAATATGCTTTAGAACACCACAGAATATGCATTCTGTTCAAAAGTACAATATTTGATACAGTATAGCTCAGGTACCAACATATAAGACAACTGTTTGTGTCAAGGAGACATTATTTATGAGAGATAAATCTGCATTGTAGTTTTTGATCTTTACATGCAAAATATGACATGTTTTAATTTCTCAACCGTGGATCTCAATCTTCATCTCATAAAAAGTACAATAAGATAAACTAATGTGTTAACTGCTTTATACTTGTGACAGCCTCACCAGCATGCAAAATTTTCTGGACCCCTTTTCATCTAAATCTATGTCGTTCTTCATCTTCAAGGACTTCAGTATACCTATCATGCCCTTGAATATATTCTGCTAAGTACGCTAAAATTACTTAATTTTCTATACATAATTCTTTTGGTAATCTATCCTACTGTACTTTATTATGGGTTACTTCCTGACCTATGATCCCTTCTAGTAAGACTCTTTCAGCGCTCCGATAGCTAGCCACATCAACTAGATGGGAAACACAAGTCAAGGAGAGTGATATTGTTGATTGCCTTCTTTGTTGGGGTTAGTGTTGGATAATTGAGAGGCAGGTGTTCAGTGTCCTCACTGTAGGGCAAAAGGGGTCCTGTGATATGATGAGTCATCTTTGTAATGTTGAAGAGATAGGTGGTGTCATAAGCAGGCAAGTAATAGTAAATTGAGCTGGTAATTTCTGATATGCATATTTATGGCTGATTAGAGTTACGACTAGGTTCAGGTGGGGCATTGGTTGGTGCTTGTTGAATAATGACAGTGAAAAAAATGTTTTGCCAATTTTGTGATTATTAGGAGGGAAAGTCTACTAGTAACAGTATAGATTGCTGAAGTGTGAGGCAGGGGTGAGGTTTTTATTTCTTCACAGGGTTGGGAGTTAGCTATGAAGAGAATTAGTTGCTGAGCATGCTGAGATAGGATTACACTGGAAATATTTATGCTTGACAGGTGTTGAATATTTGTAGTTTCTCTGCAACTAGTGGTTGTTCTGCATGCATCTTACTACCTCTACCTGCATACAGAGGAAACAGTACTGCCTATGTCTGATAATGAGGCACACATCCACTTCTTCAAGCTGTAATGCACACTGCCCAGACTTTACTTAACTACAGCCTCAGTTCCACTTTAAACCATTTTGCTCCTCACCCCATCACATGCCTTTTTTTCTATCATTGTTCTTCTCACTTCAAGCTATATATCATCTGTCTTTCATCTCAACTTTTAAGGCTGCCTCATATTACAGTGCAAACAGATTTTGCTGCACTCAGTAGTACAGAGTTGAACTATGTTATGTACATTTAAATTTCAGTCATCAAACTATTTTGTATACAAGGAATTTCAATATGAATACAAAATATAAGAATCTGCTCTTGTTTTACTCACCCAACTACCCAGTAAGAGAAAGACTGTGTTCTTCGTTTCCCTGTGTTGCCTCCATCCAAGCTGGGTGGTGTATATGTGAACAAAACACCATGTTCCTTGACTCCATTAAGTGCTGAACTTCCAGTGTAGTTTCCACTGGGTTCCTATGATAATAATCATTACTGAAAAAAGGTGATTTTTGAAAGGAAAACTTTTCTACAAGCTATTAGAGATTCTCTAAGATCCCATGGGGTTAGATACCTCTAATCCTCTGCCATAAGGTTAGATTTATTCCCTCATCCATCTCTCTCTCTCTCTCTCTCTCTCTCTCTCTCTCTCTCTCTCTCTCTCTCTCTCTCTCTCTCTCTCTCTCACTTCTCTCTCTCTCTCTCTCTCTCCTTCCTCATGTCTCTGCCCCCAGAGAGGAACAGTTTTCCATTCTTCAAAAGTTGCCTTTCTCTCCAGTAATAGTCTTTCCCATGAGCTAATAGAGGTTAGAAAAGGTTAAAGAAAGATTTATTAACCAACTGAAAACCACAACAAAATAGTAACATTAAAGGCACCCTGTTGCACAAAAGCAAACATTTGCCTCAAAGGTGGCAAGCCCAGGTCTAGGGTAAGGTAACATTTAACTTTAGGCTTGAGGAATGACAAAGATATCATGTTAACCCAGTCACTGTGGCTGGGGCATATATTCCCTAATTCATTTTCCTCTTCTGCATTTTGGGCAGGCTCTCCCCTACTTATGACCTATGCAACTTAGGACCATTTGTATATGCAACTGGGAAAAAAATATAGATTAAGAACTAGAAATAGTGAAATATGAATTAAAGGATCTTAAATAAAAGGTAAAAAGGAACTTTATTATATTATCATTATACTTTGTCAATGTCTCCCGTGTTAGCGAGGTAGTGCACTTCTGCTTCCATGGCTCCATCTGCTGCCAAATCCACTCCCAGATATCTGAAACACTTCACTTCCTCCAGTTTTTCTCCATTCAAACTTACCTCCAAACTGACTTGTCCCTCAACCTACTGTACCTAATAACCTTGCTCTTATTCACATTTACTCTCAGCTCTCTTCTTTCACACACTTTACCAAACTCAGTCACCAGCTTCTGCAGTTTCTCACACGAATCAGTCACCAGCACTGTATCATCAGCGAACAACAACTGACTCACTTCCCAAGCTCTCTCATCCACAACAGACTGCATACTTGCCCCTCTTTCCAAAACTCTTGCATTCACCTCCCTAACAACCCCATCCATAAACAAATTAAACAACCATGGAGACATCACACACCCCTGCCGCAAACCTACATTCACTGAGAACCAATCACTGTCCTCTCTTCCTACATGTACACATGCCTTACATCCTCGATAAAAACTTTTCACTGCTTCTAACAACTTGCCTCCCACACCATATATTCTTAATACCTTCCACAGAGCATCTCTATCAACTCTGTCATATGCCTTCTCCAGATCCATAAATGCTACATAAAAATCCATTTGCTTTTCTGAGTATTCTTACATACATTCTTCAAAGCAAACACCTGATCCACACATCCTCTACTACTTCTGAAACCACACTGCTCTTCCCCAATCTGATGCTCTGTACATGCCTTCACCCTCTCAATCAATACCCTCCCATATAATTTCCCAGGAATACTCAACATACTTACACCTCTGTAATTTGAGCACTCGCTTTTATCCCCTTTGCCTTTGTACAATAAATATATATATATATGTTAATGGGATGGCCTTGATTAGGGCCTCAGCCTGTGCTGTCTCAGTTAACATTAGAAAACCAAAATTTGCCAATCATATCCTTCCTTATGAATGTTGAGCTACCAATTAGATATGTAATAACTATTTATCAATACTGTAAATTCTTATGCTATCAACAAGGAGCTATTATGAAAGTACCTGTCCCTATTATCAGTAACTGCATAAGATACTCAAAATTCTTCAAAAAGAAATAATGTCTCCATCTATGTTATAAGAATATCGGAATATGCTACATCCATTGCTGAACACAGAAAATATGAGACAAAAAACACAGGGACCTTCATTCAACTAGGTTTAAACACCAACCTTCCCTCTCGCTGCAGCATGAAGCACATGGTGAATATGAGCACATGTAGATCTGAAGCTCTGCAAAACCTGTACATGAAACGGTGGTGGAGGCTGTGATGGAGAGGCAGAGACTGGGGATGCCGCTGGAGATGTTGCCATGTTGGAAGGCTGGGACTGAATCAGGATCCCTTCGCCAACTTCAAGTTGTACTATGTGGAACAGTACACTATCCTTTCCACATGTAACTCTACAAAGTAAACACACTTTATGCTTACATAGTTATGAAGAGTAGATGCTTATATTGTACAAGGAGTATCATTTTCTGGAACAGAATCTTTTAAGTACAGTATACAATAAAACATGGAGCAATGATAAGTCTAAATACATCATAGTTACATCCTGATTTATTTCATTAACATTCCAGTCTATTAATCATCATTTTTATTTTTTTTTTTTTTTTTTTTTTTTTTTGCCGCTGTCTCCCGCGTTTGCGAAGTAGCGCAAGGAAACAGACGAAAGAAATGGCCCAACCCACCCCCATACACATGTATATACATACACACGTCCACACACGCAAATATACATACCTATACATCTCAATGTACACATATATATACACACACAGACACATACATATATACCCATGCACACAATTCACACTGTCTGCCTTTATTCATTCCCATCATCACCTCACCACACATGGAATACCATCCCCCTCCCCCCTCATGTGTGCAGGGTAGCGCTAGGAAAGGACAACAAAGGCCTCATTCGTTCACACTCAGTCTCTAGCTGTCATGCAATAATGCCCGAAACCACAGCTCCCTTTCCACATCCAGGCCCCACAAAGCTTTCCATGGTTTACCCCAGACGCTTCACATGCCCTGATTCAATCCACTGACAGCACGTCAACCTCGGTATACCACATCGATCCAATTCACTCTATTCCTTGCCCGCCTTTCACCCTCCTGCATGTTCAGGCCCCGATCACTCAAAATCTTTTTCACTCCATCTTTCAACCTCCAATTTGGTCTCCCTCTTCTCCTCGTTCCCTCCACCTCCGACACATATATCCTCTTGGTCAATCTTTCCTCACTCATTCTCTCCATGTGCCCAAACCATTTCAAAACACCCTCTTCTGCTCTCTCAACCACGCTCTTTTTATTTCCACACATCTCTCTTACCCTTACATTACTTACTCGATCAAACCACCTCACACCACACATTGTCCTCAAACATCTCATTTCCAGCACATCCACCCTCCTGCGCACAACTCTATCCATAGCCCACGCCTCGCAACCATACAACATTGTTGGAACCACTATTCCTTCAAACATACCCATTTTTGCTTTCCGAGATAATGTTCTCGACTTCCACACATTCTTCAAGGCTCCCAGGATTTTCGCCCCCTCCCCCACCCTATGATTCACTTCCGCTTCCATGGTTCCATCTGCTGCCAGATCCACTCCCAGATATCTAAAACACTTTACTTCCTCCAGTTTTTCTCCATTCAAACTTACCTCCCAATTGACTTGACCCTCAAACCTACTGTACCTAATAACCTTGCTCTTATTCACATTTACTCTTAACTTTCTTCTCTCACACACTTTACCAAACTCAGTCACCAGCTTCTGCAGTTTCTCACATGAATCAGCCACCAGCGCTGTATCATCAGCGAACAACAACTGACTCACTTCCCAAGCTCTCTCATCCACAACAGACTTCATTCTTGCCCCTTTTTATTTTTATTTGTATTTCATTTTATCAGTCTTTCTTTGTTGTCTTAAATTCCAATCAAGTAAAAAAAAAAAATATATATTAAAACTTCATGAACATTAAAACTTCATGAAACAAGTTAATCAAGATGTATTTAGATAACCAATTGCATATAATGAGACTTTGAAAAGTAAAAAGAATTTCTGAATGGTGGATTACTTGAGAATGACAGCATTCGAAAGTCTTCTTAAGGAGAGGGAAAAAACAGAAAAATTTGGCATACAAGATTTCACTCTACCTTGGATCAGACAAAATTTACAGGAACAGGTCAAGGAAATAAAAGGTTAGGTGAAGACAGTTTGGGTGAACAAATTAATAACAGAATAAGATGGAAAATGAAACACAGTAGTGACTCAAGTTTAAGATATGAACTGTACCCAGAACATCCCTATGAAAAATTTTCTCATTTCATGAGGCATAGTCTAAATCAAAATGTTTGTAAAGCTTCCTTTGATATGAAATAGCAAAACTTCATGACAGTTACTAAATATGAAGAGACATCTGTCTAAACTGCCACATTGCTGTCTATCGTCCCATCACTTTCGCTTCTTCGATCTTGAAAATCATGAATTGGCACTACATAACACTCACTCACTTAAATGCTTAGAACTGATTTTCCTTCTAACAGCTTTAGTGCAAGGTCTCCTGTGGATGTTCTTTCCTCTGTGAACCATCCTTGCTTCTCCTTCCTTGGGAATTTTGATAATTATTTTCATATCATGGAATTCGACATTTCTAAGATATGACTTGGTGTAACATGTCTTTTTGTTTAATTCAATAAACTGCTTTACTCTGTCTTTTCCAATTACGGATTCTATTAGTGAGGTCAGGTATCAGAAACAGAATTATCTGAACTCATAGGTGAAATAAACTTTCAGACATGAAGGCACTGGATAATGAAATGGAGAGTAAATGCTATATAAATAATGAATTTGAATTGTACTGACCTTATGGGTGAGATGGGCTGTCTGTGAAGTGGGCCCTTTAAATCCAAATCATATTGGTGAAGGCCTCGACTTTCAGTCGGCTGAAATAGAGAAAGACCTGAGTTACTTAAATCTATAGGAAGCTACCATTACTTTTAATCATTGTTTTTCTAACATTACTAAAGATCTTAGAATAAAAGGGTGAGTGTAATGTGTTTGCTAAATGCCTGAAAGAGTACCTTGCATGCACAAAACTATTACAGTAGAGGAAGACTGATGGGACATCATACATTATTTTAGTTCTAATCTGTTTTCTATGTCTACTACTTCCACTTGAGTGCTTTTCCTTTTATCGATCTTTCCTCTTTTTCTCTATAATTTTCTCTTTATGAATACTTAGATGAAATCATAAGTCTTTCCAGATATTTCATCTAATTTGCAGGGCATTGGGCCCATAATATAAAAGGTAAAAGGAAAAAGTTTGTTGAAATGTATGCTGAAAGGAAACTGTGATCATGGGCTAAAAAGGAGTTGCATTCAAAAGCAGATTTGTATGAGTGACAGATATGAACCTGCCTTTAGCCTGACAGTTGTATACACTATTACATTCATTCTTTCCCTCGTTTCCTTCATGACAGACACAATATTCATCAGCAGTAGATGTGATTATAGAAAAGCAACACCAGAGGAGTCTGGTCTCATCCCATTGTACATCTGTACTAGAGTATGATTTTTTATTTCTTGTCAGCTAAGAAAACTTAGCATACTTTTCAGTAGCCTATTCATCTGGTGAGAGCATCAAGCATCTTAGTGTAGTGAATGCCATGATGCAACTTATATTCATGCAGCAATCCAGCTGTTCAGTTGCATGGCCTCACTAATTTCTATTTCCTGTTGAAACTGCTTGACCTTTTCACTTAGAAGTGGTCCAGAAATAGCAATAAATTTTCCAACATTGTTTAAACCATATTTACTCAACATGCCTATGAGGGGTGGCTGATCTAGCCTCATGCAAACTGAAATATGTTTAGTGCTGCTGTTGTTAGTCACTTTGTTTTAAGTTTTAACAGCCTTTCAGACTCCTTCTTGATATCTGCACCATAAGTCTCAGTCAGGTGATGCAACAACACAGCTTTATTCAATTTTGCAAGATCTCCTCTATCTGCATAATAATAGACAGTATACTTCCTCTCTGCAACAGTACATTCAGTTCTATCAATAGGATGCCTTTAGATAGCATTTGAATTTAAGAGCAAACTATGCAGAAATGTCACACAAATCACTAAAAGAAGCATGGAGCTTTCCTGTCACACAATCAGAAAACAATGACTAAGAAACAACATGGGATAAAACAGCACATGAAAACAGAGCAACCATATCTGGAAACTCGTGTTTTAAGTTGACAGTAATATTGAATGTGCTGGACCTTGGAGTCTGGGAGCAGAAAGTATTGAGAACACAAATTATCAATATTTTACCTCCACCTACAATCTGCATCACTTGCACAAATAAAAGGGATACAGCTCCAACATCTCTGAAGGCCTAAAATGAGGGTCGTTATGTGAATACAAATGACATATAAAACCCCTGGTCTGCTGGTCTGTTCTGCACATGTGAAAGCAGGCTAGCAGTAAGAGTTTCCAAGTTAGAGTGCCACCCCATTACAGTGTCATCATTGTCAGAGGACTGAGCAGGTTAATGTATGGTTGTTGACTCTCTTTGAACTAGCATTAGCTGCCCTCATAATTATCATGGCAGTCAAAAAGGGTGAAACCTTACCTATATGCCCAATCTTTGGAGAAAAACAAGTGCTCTATCACAGGACTCTGTCCAGAGATGAGATATACTGTTTTTCATAAGCCCATTTTTTCAGAATACCTTCCTTAGATCTTCTGTAGAATAAGCTGAGTAATGTATGGTAAAGTATATATATATATATATATATATTTACTTTAAATATCCTCCAGTCAGATTCTGACTCATCATCTCCTTCCTCTTCCTCTTCTAATGCCAAGGATGAGTCTCGAGAGCTGTGAGTGAAAGAGTCTTCACTGGTCTCCCCAAGGCTTCCTTCACACTCGCATCCAGTATGATCATGTACATGCAACCTTGACTCTGGCAGTGGTGAGGACTTTTGCTTCAGGATTGAAGGAACATCTGGTAACTTGAGACCTCCTGCTTGGAAGAAAGTCGCATATAGTCAGTATTCTCTCTGATATCGAAAATTTATATTCAATCTTGTTATAATGAAATATCAGTGATACTAGGAAACTTCTCTGAGCATATTGCAATGATGTTAACCAGAATATTAACCTGATGCTTCTAATTATTCATTTCCAAAGAATATCATGAAAAGTTTTCTGTACACTAAATCTGAGTCATAAGTTTATTTAACACTATCAATCAGTTTTGTTATTTCTCTCAAAAAGAGTTGTTTCAACTTGTATCTTACTTTTAGGCAGCATGTAGATTCACACTAGCACTTTCCCTGTATCATACCCACACATTTTTATCTAACCACTATGCTTCATTAATCAATAAATGTTAGATGACTTGTATCGTCTTTTAAAAACATTACTACCAATCCTTTACAGATTTACTTACATATAATCATCTTTTCTTTTTCCATATTCCAAGAAAAGTAATCAATGAAAAATCTTTCTGAAACATTTTGGCTACTGATTATTACCTTCACATTACAGATGCAATGACATGGATTAAAATGTCCACTAAAATTTTTGGCATTCTGGTTTGGTTTGATTATTAAACAAGTAAAGAACTTATGTCATTATATCTGCATATCTGCAAAATAAGAATGAGTGAAATAAATTAGTGCTGATGCTATATAAAGAAACGAAGGAAAAAAGTTGTAAGAATATAATACAGGATATAGAAATGATAATTATGAATATGAAGAAAGGTGTGATGTGATACACATAAAGTGCATCAGACCACAAACTGATACTGGAGAAACAGTTTTCCAGACTGAGTATAGAGTTATCCCCAAAGGAGAGCCAAAATGTACCTGGCTCTTTCCAGGTTAACACTTTATAAAGAAAAAAGGAAAGTGGGAGAGAGGGAAAGAAAGAAAATAAGAGTACCCGCTTTATAAATACCTGTGATTAGGTTTTTAACACAAGTTCCTTAATTCTCTTCACATTTTGACATGTATAAATCAAAATTCATCTTCCTGTTGTTCTTTCTAGTTTCAAAGGCTCAAGTTCTTTCAATATTCCATATCAGTTCATTTGTTCCATGCTATTAATTTTACTTCAAGAGTGTTTCTGAATTCTCTCTTACACAGTAGTTTCTGCATTTTCAATTGAACACATAACTGCACTGAACTTTGTCTACTATATGCTCTGATGTCTCCGGTACAGTGTCCAAACTTCAACAATTCCCATAATTAAGCACTTGTGAGGGTAATGGTGCTCAGTAAAATGAAGCTTGATTGTGAACTTACCACACTATTGTTGGGGCACTGCACAGATACTTAGGCTTCATCACAGTCCAAAGTTTACTGTGCTCTAAATTGCTTACTGTAGCTTATTACATGAAGCAGGAGGACTTTGCACAAAATGTTTCAGAGGCCATCAATGCCTTATTCACACCTCGGTATAGCAACTCCAACTATTGTACCATGCCTCTTGCTTGATGCTCCTGTGTCTGAGCTGAGTTTTGATGATCAAAAGCATTCACTCCAGCTCCTATGATGGATAAAGTGAATAACCTGCCTCCTAACTCTCCTAAGACATCAACCTAATTGCAGCAAAGTGATATTCGTCTACTTACCTTTAACCTCAAGTGGGGCTCGATGCAACTCCAACACTTGTAATTTTGTGTAATCATTACCTCTTCCTAATTTAGTCAACATTTACATTTTGGGATTGGGTTCAAGAAAAAGTAAATCCACATTATACGTTTTGGAACTGGAAAGAACTGTAACAGGTAAAAGGCAGTGAACAAAACTGAAAGCGAGAGCTAGGAATTTATACTGAAGAAGACTGTTGCAACTAGTTGAGAAGAGCAATTTCCTTGCTCTTGTTTTTAGCTTTGTTGCTACCTTTTACCCATTTACCACTATGGATAACAGCCTACAACTGTAGCCTTCTAGAGAAAGAAACTGCACAGGTTGCTATGATTCATTTGATCCAATTTTAGGTCCCCTTGGCTGTATAAATGCTCATGATCCAGCAAAATCCCTAATTCAGAAATTGCTTAACCTCAAGGTATATTTCAGGGTATATTCACTGACGTTTCAGCATTAGTTTTCTATCTCTTTAGGGAAGGTTCTCATTACGAATCAATTACTCCTTAAGAAATTAAGTGTTTCCTTGTGGTTTTCAAATTCAAGCATTTCACTAATGACAATTCTCAGATCTTTTTTTCTTTACTCTGTCTCTCTTCCTCTAGCAACCTTGTAAAGTGTCACCTAAATACTAAAAATTGTCCATACTTGTTTAAACTTTTCTTCACTGAAATGGTTCTTTACTTGCAGATAATTTTCATTGATCTCCTTTCTTCAGGTCCTATGATGTCATCTGTAAAACTCCAAGATACACTTTCTTCTAACTCTCTGTCTATGTCTGACACCAAAATATTGAACTGTTAAATAGTACTGAAGCAGTTACCTTGCTTGAGATACACTTGATAAAACATCAGACATAGTTCTGTTTGACACTATTCTGAATTTTTAGTATCAAATCCTACGACAAAATTAAGAAATGTCAGGTTTTGCAAACTGAAAAGTAATTCCTCTCGAAGTTGGTATCCCATGAGCATGAGGTGTTCTTTAGGATTCTGAATGGAGCACTCCTGAAATAAATTCCTTTGCTTGGTTTCCTCTTTATCAGTTCAGAATCAGCTAACTGTACTTCATTTACCTTTCCATGCCTAGACACAAAGTCTACCTTCATGATTCTCCAGGTTTTAACTCAATTCTCTCCTTCAACTAAATAGTTTCACATACTTCATAATCAGTTCTTAATTCGGTCTGATTACCAGTGAAAAATATTGTTACATTAATTTGATACACCTTCCCAAACCACACAATTTCCATATTTTCTGCACTCAATGTAAAATTCCTTTTACCTATCAAATCTGAACATACTGAAACTTCTGTGGACATTTAATAGCAAGGCACCATGATAAACATATGATAATGGTGTCAGCATACTTTACTCTTAATCATAATTTTCCTTTGCCTAAAATTTCGATCACATTTCATATTCAAATATACAGCTTGTTTACAGTTTTATATTTGAATTTTATCAGTACCCACTCGGCTGACACCATGAAATTGAGAACCTATGCTGAAGAATAAATCTCTCTGTAATGTCCAAACTATGAGACTGCCACATTTCAGGTTTGGAAATGCAATGTCCCACTGTAGTGTTGGACTGAATGGGCATTTCATATAGATGACACCTAATTTGATAGGAATGATGCAACCATTTGTCTTTCCAGAACAAACAGATTCAGTAATAACAGAATATTTATTTTGTTGAGTGTTGAGGAAGATGGAATGAGAGCTACAGGGGGGTTGGGAGGGATGACAGGGGCTGTTACTGAGGGAGGCACAAAGCAGGTAATTGGTGGACAAGTTGTGCTCAATATATTTAGATCTGAACTCAACATGTACACAAGATGGTGGAGGGCAGTGGCGCATGGATGGTGATCCAGTCTTTAGGGACAGATTTTTGGATTACCCACACTTAATTATTGGGATTATTTTGTATCATTTCTAATGAGAATGGAATCTTCTAATTTTCATTGCTCAATTGATGACTGGTTAAAAAGGGAATACACCAAAATTTTGCTCTATCTTGTTTTTAGAACAGATTAACTAGATTATGAAGAAGTAAGAAGTAATGCATTTCATTCTATAAATTTTACCTTCGGTAATCTCAGTTTTGTCTTTTGATTTTTTGCTTGGTGTTCCTTTACCAAACTTGTCATCAGCAGAGAGAGTTTCAATACCACCACTGCTTAAGCTGCAAGAAGAAATATTTATTAATGTTTAAGCTAAGAAGGTAGTGTAAAAGTGGACTTTTCCATTGCATTCACAATAAATTTGGATAAGCACTCTCAGCCATTTTGCTTAAGAGCTGAAATGAATGGTTTTCCATAAAAAGCAACATATGTATTTCGGTTAATAGATTACATAACCCTAAGACCTCTCTTAGGGGGCTTCCACAGCCTTAAGAATGCACCACAATCACTCACAAGGAAAGAAGGAATTCTTTGGAATGATAAGTTCTTTGACAATATTTTATTCCTTTTTGTCCCCTGACAATGATATAGCCTCACCAAAGGTGACCTTATACCCATGGCATAACCACATCTTCCATGCCTTTTCACTTCCCTCATCACCTTTACACAGTGACACAAGATATCTGAATGTTTGGGAGAGGTTAAACAGCAACATCATTCATTCCATATTTTGAGCAGTGTTTAATAATACCATGAAAAATTGATATTTATTACTGTACCAGTACATCAGAAAAGGAATAAGAAATTCAAACAGTTTTTTTTCTGGAAACATCTTCATGACATATTGAATGAGTTTATGTAATCATGTTTTCAGCTGATACTCAATATATCAAAATTGTAGTGAACAAAAATAACAAATTATGGCACAGATAGTAAATAACTAATCCCATGAGTAAGGTTAAATGTTGGTGGTTGTGTTGGGGTTGATTAGGGAGAGCCACAACCACTTCCTTCCACCCTCTCTTCTTCCTCAGATATAAGGCATTTGGATACAAGATCCCTTGAGTAGATGGTATTGACTAAAATATCTTAATGAAGGGGGATAATTTGTCATTGATTAGTTAGTTAGAACGTTTACTGTATGTATGGATTATGCTGAGGTGCCTATGGATTGGAAGAATGCTTGTATAGCACTGCTGTATAAGGGGGTATAAATATGAATGTTTGGATTACAGAGGTATATGTGTGTCGAGTATACCTGGTGTGTTGTATGGAAGAGTGGCAACTGAGAGGATGGTGGCATGCACATAGCATTAGACTAAAGTAGAGGAATATTGTTTTAGGACTGGTAGTGGATTTGTGGACCAGCTATGTGTTTTGAGGAATTTGCTTGAGATGTATTTAAGTAATGGAAGGATTTGTATGTGGCATTAATGGATATGGAAAAAGCATATGTTAGGGTTGCTAGAGATGCTATGGAAAGCTTTATGAATATCTGGTGTGGAAGGAAAGCTGTTACAAGCAGTGAGGAACTTTCATCAATAGACTAAATCATGTTTGCAAGAAGGCAGAGAGAAAGTGAGTGGTATCAGATGGAGGAGGCTCTGCAACAGAGGTGTGTGATCTCAGTGTGATTCTTTAATCTGTTTATGGGTGGGATGGTGAGGGAGGTGAATGCAAGTGTTTTCAGGAGATGGGTAGGTCTGCATTCTCTCAGGTGGGGGAGGGGATTAGAAGGTGGATAAATTACTGTTTGTTGATGATATGAAGCTGCAGGAGATTTGAATGAGAAACTGAAAAAAGCTGGTTCCTGAGTTTAGGAGAGTCTGTGAGAGGAAAAAGTTGAGTAAATGTGAATACAAGCATGGTTATTAGGTTTAGCACCTAATAGAGATAGATTATTGGGTGTGTGTGTTTGAATGAAAAAAAACTTGGAAGAAGAGAATTGTTTTAGAGTCCTGATAGTGGACATGGTAGTAAATGAAACCATGAGAGCTGAATTAAGTCACAGGGTGGATAAGGAGGCAAAGATCCCAGTCACAGAGTAATGTGTGAAAAGAGAAGCCAATATTTGGGAGAGCAAAGATGAACTTGGTTGAAGGTATAATAGTCCTAATAGTGTTGTATGAGTGTGAGGCTTGGGCCCTAGATGAGAATATACATAAGGGGATGAATGTGTTAGAAATTAAATGTTTAAGGACAATATGTAGTGTGAGGATTGATCAAGAGGTGTGGTAATAAGAAGAGCTGAAAAGGATGTGCTGAAATGCTTTGGATACTTGGAGATAATGAGTAAGGAGAGGTTGACAAACGGTATCTGTGTCAGAAGTGGAGGGGACAAGGGGAAAGGGGAGAGTGGATGTGAGTGAATGAAGCTATTTCTTCATCTGTTTCTGGTGCCACCTAGCCAATGCTGGAAAAGGTAAACAAATATGACAATATGTAAATGATATAATCAGCAATTACATGAAAACAAAACTAACCTTTCTTCACATACTGTGTTGATATGCAGAGCATGTAGCTGATAGAGTGAGGCCTCAGCCTGGTCCACAAGAAATGGATCTGGCCCAGCCCCTTCATCTAATCTGTGACAATAAAACCAAATTAGCACCAACTAAGTCCATCAGAACTTTCTAACATTATTTAAAATCAACCCATATATGTTTAGAAGCTTCATTAGGTCTGAATGAAAATTACTTTTTATTATCAGAAGTGTAATTTTCAAATGAATGAAAAATATATTTCTGTCTATCAACGGGTATGCAGATGAAAGTATCTTCAGTAACTATGAAAGCAAGTTATATTCATAAACTACATTAAAATATTAGAAGATTCCTATATATTATCTTTTCATAAAGGATGTTACTTCTTCTCATGACAAGAGAGGCACATCCATTAGGGGAGAGAGAAATGTGAAAAAATGATGAATATATGAAAATGGAGGTCATAGATGCATGGAAAAGGAAAATTAGTTATTTTAGATTTACACAAAACAAAGCTAAAAGGTGGTGACACCTTTGAATGGAATGGAGTAAAATGCATGAAATCAGCCTTAAAGATGATACAAAAATTTTAGTCAAGAGAAGGCATGGTATTGTTAATAAGTAGCTTGAAAATATTCTTAAATGCAGGTGTATCAGCTCAAGATTATTAGCAGCAAAATAATAATCTGGTGGTCTCTTACTGTGAGACTGAGCTCAGGGATAACTCAAAATATCAGTGTAAGTTAAGAAAAATTCTGAGCATGTGCAGGTGTGGTGTGTGGCAGGAGCAGGTGTGGGAAGAATATCTAGGGTTTACCAGCTTACTGGTATTGACTAAACTTATATGTGTGCGTCATGGGATGTTAGATTTAGGGAAAAAAGAGAACAAAATTTTAAATATAAAAAAGTTAAGCTCTGCTTGGCTGGATGAATCCATTGTGTTATGTGGCCCAACACTGATAGGTAAATGATTCACTGAGCTACCTTTTTGTGAGTTTGAGAATGTCTGTAATAACTGTTACATATGTGCCATGGAATGATGAAGAGAAAATTAATGTTGCCTTTACAAGAGAACTTAATAGAGCCAAAGAAGATGTAAATTCAGGGGAGAGACCGAGTGTGATGGGTGGCATGGAAAGGCCAGGGAAAAGTGGAAGGAGTGTTAAGTGGGTATGGGTTATCAGGTGTAAATAATATTAGTGAATGACAATGTGAACAGTGTGAAATCAGCTAGTAAGATAATTGCAGATATATACTTTGGTCAAAAAGATATTGATTGGTTCATATTTTACAAACACAGGGAAGACAGGGTATATGAAAGAATGACTGATTCTTTCCTGGTGAGATGGTATATGATGCTTAGTGTGTATGATGTGTGGTTTAGGAGAAAGTTGACAGGGGCTTTGTCATATCACATGGCAGTATTGTAAAATTTGAATAAGCCCTTTACTGTACACAATTGGTTACTAAAAATGTGAAAAAAAGAGAGAATAAGAGTAAAGAAGTTGAGATGTTTAAGTTTGAAACTTCACTTCCATGAAACGTTAAAGGAAAAACTGAGAGGACCAAAGACTTTGCAAATGAGATTAAAGTACTGTAAAGTCAGATCATGAAATGATTATTAAAGGCTGGTATGAAAATGAGCAGCACTGCATGTATAGGCTGTAGAAAGAGATACATTAGTATGGAATGAAGACTTCAGAAAGTCTGTGGAGGAGAAAAAGTGTTTGGAAGGAAAATCTGATTCTGAAAGAAGAAATGAATGGTAGGCAAAGAGTGCAGAATATAAATCCCTGAATAGAAATATCAAAAGGATGGTATGTACAAATAGAAGAAAAAGGTACAAATAGAAGAAAAAGAAATGAGGATTTCAGGAGGGGAAAGTTAATAAGAATTACAAAAGACTAACAAACTCTTCTGGAAAGAGGTTCAGAGATTAAGAAGAAACGACTCTTTGTGTAAGGAGCAGCAGCATATGAAACAAGTTTGGGAGAAAGTGAATGAAAAAGGATGAAGTGTGTAAGAGATAGAGAATATATTTTACAGAAGTCCTTGGAAATGGAGGTGAATGGAATGTGTTTATTGGTACATTAGGATTAAAAGTAAGGAGAGAAACGAATAAATAATTGGAAAGGAATATATTACTAAGGAAGAAATAAGATTAATAAAGCTCAGGAAAAATGGAAAAGCAGGGTGTATATCTGGAGAGGAGTCATGGGGTGAAACTCCCATTAAGTTGGCCTAAAAACGTGTATTGGAGCATAGAAAAGTGGTTAGGAGCCTGATGATGAAGGCAGTTATCTTATTGTTTCCCTATTTAAATGAAAAGGAAGTAAAAATTATATGCATGAATTACAGAGAAATATGGTTAATTCGCATAGTTGGCAAAGTATATGGTAGGATGGTGACTGACCCAGTTAGGATTACTGACACCCTTGCTGGTTAAGAACAAGGTGGAAAGAGTGTAGTGGACCAGGTTTTTGCACTTACACAAGTAATAAAGAAATTTCTAGAAAAAAAGGTGTATGCAACATTCACTAAGAAAATTTAATAGGAGGCATTCTTGATCCAGCTATGATATCTGAATGTCAAACCCAAGTGGATAGATGTCAGAGTAAGCAAAAAATTAAGAGCAGTGGATGGTAAACTTGCACGGTATAATTAGGAAGGTAGAATGAAAAATGAAAATGTAAGAAGGTTCTTTGATGTGAAAATGTTATTAGTGTAGACAATATTAGCTTATAGACAAAAGAATATTTGGATAATACAGTCAAGTAAAATGTAAAGCAAATGTTAAGTTGGTCAGATGATATACAACAGTTATGCATATGGTACAAAGGGTAAGGTGGATTCAGGATGAGACAGACAGGTGTATAGAGAGATCTGATTGGGTATATGGATATTTGACATAAGAAGGCTGGGGAAATGACTGGGAATCAGATGCAATTGAGGTATTTTGTGGATGGAGATGGTATGAATGGAGACAGTGATCTTGATGAATCATCTGAAACTAAAACTGTAAAGCAGTAAAGTGAAAAATTAAGAACTTTGATAGATGTGAATGGCCATGTTTTACCATGGTGCATTGAACATGAGATGAATATATGTGTGAGTGAGTTGAGAGGTTGTACATAACTGATCCATCTGTGAAACCAAGATTAAAGTACTGATGATAGATAGATTGACATTATACATATATACGTAGACAGAGACATATAGACAGATCAACAGGTAGATAAATAGATTGATAGACAGATAAGAAGACAACAAACTGATGGATGAATAGGAACTTACAATTCAGTGACTCCTCCTGCTTCAAGAAGAAGACCTAAGAGACAGTGGTTCTGTAGACAAATAAGAAATTTTCATATGAACAAACCATCTTTTGTTTTAAATATGCTCATACACATTTAATTTCTTGCCAGAGAAAGACATGGATTCAGCAATTCCAGAAAATTATGACAAATTAATGATAAAGAAGTAAAAGTGGTTAAACTGAACAATCTCCTATGTGGAGCCTTATTTCTTCCTGTTGGTATTTCACCTCTCTTTTTGGTATAAATTCAGTGACTCCCTTGAGCAATGTAATACATAACTAAAACTTTACACAGTATTACCTATTTCTTATTTTTTCCTCCTCCACTTATTTTCTACTTTATAAGGTAATTTTCAAACAATTATACTTCACCACTTATATACTTTAAGAGAACTTTTTTGAGAGAACTTTTGTTTCCTTGTGTACACATACATTTTCATAACTAACAGTGCAAGAATTATGCAAGTGCTTCACTTTGGTTGTGATTCTGCGAAAGTTTCGTGTGATACTATTATGGGCCTGTCAACAGATTGCATGCAATTATAGTGTTCTAATCTCTCAAAAAGATAAAACAGAGAAGGGGCCAAGTGAGAATATTCCCTCTAAGGCTCAGTCCTCTGTTCTTAATGCTACCTTGCTAATGTGGGAAATGGCAAATATTTATGTATGTATGAAGAATGTATGAAGTAGAGTGTTTTAGATATCTGGGAGTGGATCTGGCAGCAGATGGAACCATGGAAGCGGAAGTGAATCGTAGGGTGGGGGAGGGAGCGAAAATCCTGGGAGCCTTGAAGAATGTGTGGAAGTCGAGAACATTATCTCTGAAAGCAAAAATGGCTATGTTTGAAGGAATAGTGGTTCCAACAATGTTGTATGGTTGCGAGGCGTGGGCTATGGATAGAGTAGTGCGCAGGAGGGTGGATGTGCTGGAAATGAGATATTTGAGGACAATATGTGGTGTGAGGTGGTTTGATCGAGTAAGTATTAATAGGGTAAGAGAGATGTGTTGTAATAAAAAGAGTGTGGTTGAGAGAGCAGAAGAGAGTGTTTTGAAATGGTTTGGTCACATAGAGAGAATGAGTGAGGAAAGATTGACGAAGAGGATATATATGTCAGAGGTGGAGGGAACGAGGAGAAGTGGGAGACCAAATTGGAGGTGGAAAGATGGAGTGAAAAAGATTTTGAGTGATCGGGGCCTGAACATGCAGGAGGGTGAAAGGCGTGCAAGGAATAGAGTGAATTGGAATGATGTGGTATACCGGGGTCGACGTGCTGTCAATGGATTGAACGAGGGCATGTGAAGCGTCTGGGGTAAACCATAGAAAGTTGTGTGGGGCCTGGATGTGGAGAAGGAGCTGTAGTTTCGGTGCATTATTACATGACAGCTAGAGACTGAGTGTGAATGAATGGGGCCTTTGTTGTCTTTTCCTAGCGATACCTCGCACACATGAGGGGGAAGGGGGTTGTTATTTCATGTGTGGCAGGGTGTCGATGGGAATTAATAGAGGCAGACAGTATGAATTATGTACATGTGTATATATGTATATGTCTGTGTGTGTATATATATGTATACGTTGAGATGTATAGGTATGTATATTTGCGTGTGTGGATGTATATGTATATACATGTGTTTTATACTTTGTTGCTGTCTCCTGCGTTAATGAGGTAGCGCAAGGAAAGTAACGAATGAATGGCCCAACCCACCTACAAACACATGTATATACATACACGTCCACACACAGCACATGTACATACCTATACATCTCAACGTATACATATATATATACACACAGACATATACATATATACACATGTACATAATTCATACTGTCTGCCCTTATTCATTCCCATCGCCAACCCGCCACACATGAAATGACAGCCCCCTCCCCCCGCATTTGCGCGAGGTAGTGCTAGGAAAAAACAAAGGCCACATTCATTCACACTCAGTCTCTAGCTGTCGTGTATAATGCACCGAAACCATAGCTACCTTTCCACATCCAGGCCCGACAAAACTTTCCATGGTTTACCCCAGACGTTCCACATGCCCTGGTTCAATCCACTGACAACATGTCGACCTCGGTATACCACATCATTACAATTCACTCTATTCATTGCATGCCTTTCACCCTCCTGCATGTTCAGGCCCCGACCATTCAAAATATTTTTCACTCATCTTTTCACCTCCAATTTGGTCTCCCACTTCTCCTCGTTCCCTCCACCTCTGACACATATATCCTCTTTGTCAATTTCTCCTCACTCATTCTCCATGTGACCAAATCATTTTAAAACTCCCTCTTCTGCTCTCTCAACCACACTCTTTTTATTACCACACATCTCTCTTACCCTTTCATTACTTACTCCATCAAACCACCTCACACCCCGTATTGTCCTCAAACATCTCATTTCCAGCACATCCACCCTCCTCCGCACAACTCTATCTATAGCCCACGCCTCGCAACCATATAACATTGTTGGAACCACTATTCCTTCAAACATACCCCTTTTTGCTTTCAAGATAACATTCTCGACTTCCACACATTTTTCAATGCTCCCAGAACTTTTGCCCCCTCCCCCACCCTATGATTCACTTCCGCTTCCATGGTTCCATCCACTGCTAAATCCACTCCCAGATATCTAAAACGCTTCACTTCCTCCAGTTTTTCTCCATTCAAACTTACCTCCCGATTGACTTGTCCCTCAACCCTACTGTACCTAATAACCTTGCTCTTATTCACATTTACTCTCAGCTTTCTTTTTTCACACACTTTACCAAACTCAGTCACCAGCTTCTGCAGTTTCTCAGCCGAATCAGCCACCAGCGCTGTATCATCAGTGAGCAACAACTTACTCACTTCCCAAGCTCTCTCATCCACAACAGACTGCATACTTGCCCCTCTTTCCAAAACTCTTGCATTCACTTCCCTAACAACCGAATCCATAAACATATTAAACAACCATGGAGACATCATGCCCCCCTGCTGCAAACCAACATTCACTGAGAACCAGTCACTTTCCTCCTTCCTACACATACACATGCCTTACATCCTAGATAAAAACTTTTCACTGCTTCTAACAACTTGCCTCCCACACCATATAGTCTTAATACCTTCCACAGAGCATCTCTATCAACTCTATCATATGCCTTCTCCAGATCCATAAATGCTACATACAAATCCATTTGCTTTTCTAAGTATTTCTTACATACATTCTTCAAAGCCAATGTATCCACACATCCTCTACCACTTCTGAAACCACACTCCAATCTAATGCTCTGTACATGCCTTCACCCACTCAGTCAATACCCTCCCATATAATTTCCCAGGAATACTCAACAAACTTATACCTCTGTAATTTGAGCACTCACTCTTATCCCCTTTGCCTTTGTACAATGGCACTATGCAAGCATTCTGCCAGTCCTCAGGCATCTCACTATGAGTCATACATACATTAGATAACCTTACCAACCAGTCAACAATACAGTCACCCCCTTTTTTTAATAAACTCCACTGCAGTACCATCCAAACCCGCTGCCTTGCTGGCTTTCATCTTCTGTAAAGCTTTTACTACCTCTTCTCTGTTTTCCAAATCATTCTCCCTAACCCTCTCACTTTGCACAGCACCTCGACCAAAACACCCTATATCTGCCACTCTATCATCAAACACATTCAACAAACCTTCAAAATACTCACTCCATCTCCTCACATCACCACTGTTTGTTATCACCTCCCCATTAGCCCCCTTCACTGATGTTCCCATTTGTTCCCTTGTCTTACGCACTTTATCTACCTCCTTCCGAAACATCTTTTTATTCTCCCTAAAATTTAATGATACTCTCTCACCCCAACTCTCATTTGCCCTCTTTTTTGCCTCTTGCACCTTTCTCTTGACCTCCTGCCTCTTTCTTTTTTACATCTCCCACTCATTTGCATCATTTCCCTCCAAAAATCATCCAAATGCCTCTCTATTCTCTTTCACTAATAATCATACTTCTTCATCCCACCACTCACTACCCTTTCTAATCTGCCCACCTCCCACGCTTCTCATGCCACAAGTATCTTTTGCACAAGCCATCACTGCTTCCCTAAATACATCCCATTCCTCCCCCACTCCCCTTACGTCCTTTGTCCTCACCTTTTTCCATTCTGTACTCAGTCTCTCCTGGTACTTCCACACACAAGTCTCCTTCCCAAGCTCACTTATTCTCACCACTCTCTTCACCCCAACATTCTCTCTCCTATTCTTAAAACCTCTACAAATCTTCACCTTCGCCTCCACAAGATAATGATCTGACATCCCTCCAGTTGCACCTCTCAGCACATCAACATATATATATACATATATTTGAAGAGATCACAATTGAGCAAGTGATCAACCAAAGGACAATATAACTATGACATACCATAGCAACTACTAGAAGGTAATGCTTCACCGTGCCATCAAGGGTACAGTTGGTCTCACTGGGAGGATACACTTTCCTCCAGGCCACCAATTGGCTGACTGATTCATGGGCAGTAAGGGAGAGTAGTCCATGGTGATAGGCAAAGAGCCATACAAGTCTTAAATCTTCAGACGACAAATGAGATGCTACAAGATGGCCCTATTGGTGGGGAAAAAAGTTTAGTTTATATACAAGATCCTCTTTAGATTTTTATGTTGCATGAAAAAAAAATTCATAGTAATATTATAACTGTAAGGACACATAACAGTATTGCATATGCATAACTTTCTGTGTTTAAGTTCACACATTTTCATTTAAAGAATGTCAACCATTATACAAGGTGGCAAATATAAAATATAGGATATAAAGGTTCAGAGTGGATGGGTAGCTAAAGTATGCTAGAATCAGTGAGTACAAAGTATGCTGGTTATATAGGATGGATGTATAGGTATTGTCACAATAACATATCTGTGGAGCCAGAAGAATATGTACAATAAAATGTGATAAAAAAAGACATAGTGAGATCACACCTTCCACTATTTAGTCTTGCAAGCAATTATCCAATAATAAAGCTAAAAGTAAGTACTAGAAACAAGAAAATAAAATTTGTATTTTTAATGGGAACACAAATACAGCACAGCAAGGGTAATCAGTTCATGGATGGGGAGAAAGAGACTAACAGTAATTAAGGGATTTGAAAAAAATGTACTGCAATAGGATAAACTGAAGGTAATTCAGGGGTGGAAAATCATATTTGTAGGTAGAGCAGTGTAAGTAACTGGGAATTGATGTGGGCATGAATCTTGTGTATACACTGAAGAGCTTTATGTGAGAATAGAAAAGACTTTAAGCAAAGTCTTCGAGACAGAAATGGTGTATAATCCCAGAGCTATCATTTGGGCATTACTGATCCCTGTCTAAGGAAGAGGACTCTCAGTCATGCTCACAAGATGAATCCTGCTAATAAAGGATGTATGGTCACAGATCATAATGTACAATCCAAGGACATGAATGATTCACAAACTGAAGTATGATTGATTTTCAGTGCAAATGTAAATTCTGTTTCTTACCTTATAAAACAAACAGCATCCCAGAATGTTGTACAAAGAAAGTGAGTCCTCATAATCTGAATCCTGAAAAGGAAAGGGCAGCAAATGTGATATAGGATCTTGGAATTTCAACACTACTGAGAAAAGTAATGTATCAATTGCTTACTTATCATTAAAGAAGAGTCAAATACATGGCCGTGTAAAAGATTACTTGATTCAAGTTGTTGCTGAATCTTCACACTGTGTTTACATGTAAAGTTTCTAACATTTTCATGATAGATCTTTCCAATAAATGCTTTAAGGTACTAAATCTTCGTTTTTATAATAGTCCCCATATCAGAAGGTATAAAATTCCTTGCAAGATTTCATCATACCAAACACTAGACCGACCAAGACATATAATTTTTTTCTTAATGTTAGTAGAGACAGCATGGGCAACTGAATGCCATAATTAAGGCCACATTGACTCCTGTATGACACATCATTCCAGCTCACTCTGTCCCATGCACATCTTTCACCGTTATGCATGTTCAGGCCACAGTTACTCAGAATCTTTTTCATTTCATCCTTCCATCTACAATTTGGTCTCCCCATTCTCACTGTTCCCTCCACTTCTGATGCATATATCCCCTTTGTTAACCTTTCCTCACTCATTCTTTCCATATGTCCAGACTGCTTCAGTACACTGTAGTTGTTACCAGAATCCACCTGCTTGAGGTTGCATTGCAAGTGTAAAGCTGCCTTTGGCAAGCCTGTATCACTGGGAGTACATTCTTGTCAAAAACCTTTTGATTCCAGAATAAATTATGAATCTAGAATTGAAAATAGAAATAACACTAGTTAGCATCAAAACTACAGCCTAACATAAACGAGTAACTGATGATCATAATATAGGACCAGTGATCTTGTTAACAATAAAATTAGTGCTGTATGTATGGTAAATGAATATAAACATAGTTATTTATTCATCAGTAGCTAAACAGGCTTTTTACCTTTTGTTCAATTACGGACAGGCATGAAAATAGGTATACAAAGCACATTATTAAGGTTGTGATAAGGTCAAACCACAATCTGAGGCCCACATATTTTTGAAATTCATTAAAAATTCCAAAATAAGAACACTGCTTGATCCTTACGATTACATATCTTTGATATTCTTCTTGTACCAGAAAGATATATAGGAAATAACTACATTTTTGAGAATCAGATCTTAGATATCTCTGGTAAATTTATATTCTTTCAGTACTAAGATGTCTTTTTTTATTATTATTATTTTGCTTTGTCGCTGTCTCCCATGTTTGCAAGGTAGCGCAAGGAAATAGACGAAAGAAATGGCCCAACCCACCCCCATACACATGTATATACATACACGTCCACACACGCAAATATACATACCCATACATCTCAATGTAAACATATATATACACACACAGACACATACATATATACACATGCACACAATTCACACTGTCTGCCTTTATTCATTCCCATCGCCACCTCACCACACATGGAATAACATCCCCCTCCCCCCTCATGTGTGCGAGGTATTGCTAGGAGAAGACAACAAAGGCCCCATTCGTTCACAATCAGTCTCTAGCTGTCATGCAATAATGCCCTAAACCACAGCTCCCTTTCCACATCCAGGCCCCATGGAACTTTCCATGTTTTACCCCAGACGCTTCACATGCCCTGATTCAATCCATTGACAGCACGTTGACCCCGGTATACCACATCGATCCACTTCACTCTATTCCTTGCCCGCCTTTCACCCTCCTGCATATTCAGGCCCCAATCACTCAAAATCTTTTTCACTCCATCTTTCCACTTCCAATTTGGTCTCCCACTTCTCCTCGTTCCCTCCACCTCTGACACATATATCCTCTTTGTCAATCTTTCCTCACTCATTCTCTCCATGTGCCCAAACCATTTCAAAACACCCTCTTCTGCTCTCTCAACCACATTCTTTTTATTTCCACACATCTCTCTTACCCTTACATTACTTACTCGATCAAACCACCTCACACCACATATTGTCCTCAAACATCTCATTTCCAGCACATCCACCCTCCTGCGCACAACTCTATCCATAGCCCACGCCTTGCAACCATACAACATTGTTGGAACCACTATTCCTTCAAACATAGCCATTTTTGCTTCCGGAGATAATGTTCTCGACTTCCACACATTCTTCAAGGCTCCCAGGATTTTCGCCCCCTCCCCCACCCTATGATTCACTTCCGCTTCCATGGTTCCATCTGCTGCCAGATCCACTCCCAGATATCTAAAACACTTTACTTCCTCCAGTTTTTCTCCATTCAAACTTACCTCCCAATTGACTTGACCCTCAACCCTACTGTACCTAATAACCTTGCTCTTATTCACATTTACTCTTAACTTTCTTCTTTCACACACTTTACCAAACTCAGTCACCAGCTTCTGCAGTTTCTCACATGAATCAGCCACCAGCGCTGTATCATCAGCGAACAACAACTGACTCACTTCCCAAGCTCTCTCATCCCCAACAGACTTCAAACTTGCCCCTCTTTCCAAAACTCTTGCATTCACCTCCCTAACAACCCCATCCATAAACAAATTAAACAACCATGGAGACATCACATACCCCTGCTGCAAACCTACATTCACTGAGAACCAATCACTTTCCTCTCTTCCTACATGTACACATGCCTTACATCCTCGATAAAAACTTTTCACTGCTTCTGACAACTTGCCTCCCACACCATATATTCTTAGTACCTTCCACAGAGCATCTCTATCAACTCTATCATATGCCTTCTCCAGATCCATAAATGCTACATACAAATCCTTTGCTTTTCTAAGTATTTTTCACATACATTCTTCAAAGCAAACACCTGATCCACACATCCTCTACCACTTCTGAAACCACACAAAGATGTCTGTGACTTAGAATTTTTTTGTGGTAATGATATTTCTGTAATAAAAAATTCACAGTCATTGCTATCACAAAATTATAAAATGAACTTGCCTTTAAAAAACAGTTCAAGAGAATTCGTACTTACATCATCACCATAGTCTCCTGATTCCAATTCGCTAAGGCAGTTGTCCACCTGAAGCTGAAAAGATTTCAGTATATTTAGTTCAAAATTTGTGCATCCTTACATACCAAGGAGGGAGTTTCATGATGTTGCATCAAGGTGTACTGAAAGAAGTGATCATCTTCACACACAATTATGGTACTTGTTAACCTAAAGAATTTTGAACATTCATAAAATCATCATGGAAAACTACTGGCTTATGCATGAAATATCAGAAATAATAAGGAATGAATAAGATCAGCTACAGTTCTACTTGCATTCCCGCTGTTTTCTCAAGCTCCTGCTAATTCTTCAAAGATTGCTGTATCCCACTCCTCTATCATTTTTCACTTGTTCTTCTCTTTTTTCCTTTATGTCTGCTAAGTTTATCTTAATTCCCATGTTTTCTCATTTTTAGTGCAACCACCTGGTGACTATTACGAGTCAACCATACCGTGTGAATACTTTACTTATGAGTCAACCGTACTACCATGCACAATTCCTCAGCAAACGTTTAAAGTGTTACAATTGCATCTTTGGCACAAGTTGTAGAGATGAGAAAGCATATTTCTTATTGTAAAATTAGAGGATAGCAAAAACATAATCAGACAGTGAGACAGCAGAATATAGGTTGCACCTATTTGCTTATCTAGATTTAAAAGGATAGGTTACCTTTGGAGTAAAAGAAGCTGAAGAAAGATAGATTATCCAGTTAACAATCAATGAACATTTGAATCATAACTTGCCTAAAGATATTAAATACTTCTTAATAGTGACCTTTAACTAGTTAATCATAAATTAGATAAAAATAATATAAACCCTCCCTTAACCCTTTAAAGTTTCCTTCCTGAGTTCACTTGCTGTATTTCAGCAGATGACTAAGTGTTCTGATTGTGTTAAAATGTAATGTGCAATCAGCTAGAGTGCTTGTTTATTTGGTTATATTGCTTACAAATAAAGAATAATACATGGGACAAAAGCATAATTCATTCCAGGGCTCAAGGAAGCTCTGAATTTTTGTTTTATGAAAGGGGGAAATTGAAAGTAAATGTGAATAAAAGCAAGGTTATTAAGTTCAGTGGTGCAGTGAGACAGCTTAGTTGTGATGTGAGTGTAAATGCAGAAAACCTGGAGGAAGTGTAGTCTTTTGGACACCTGGGAGTGGACATTGTAGCAAATGGAACCATGGAAGCAGACATGAGTCAGAGGGTGAGTGATGGGGCGACAGTTCTGGGAGCATTGGGAATGTGTGGAAACGGGCTGAAATATGTATGTTGGAAGGTATAGTAGTACCAGTGATGATATGTGGATGTGAGGCATGGGCTGTGGATGAGGATATACAGAAAAAGGTAGATGTGTTGGAAATTATATGTTTGAGGACAATGTGCAGTGTAAGGATTAAGTAATGATAGGGTAAGAGAGATATGGTAAAAAGAACATGGTTGAGAGAGCTGAAGAGGGTGTACTGAAATGGTTTGGACATACAGCAAGAATGAGTGAGGATAGGTTGACAAAGGTGATATATGTATCATAAGTGGAGAGGACGAGAAGTGGGAGACCAAATGAGAGAAAGAAGGATGGAATGAAAAGGCTTTAAGTAATTAGGGCCTGTACATGCAGGAGGGCAAAAAGCATCTTAGGGACAGAGTGAATGAGAGTGATGTGGTACACAGGGAGCACTGGGCCATCAATGGACTGAACTACAGCATGTGAAGCTGCTGGGGAAAACCATAAAAATGTTGTGGATAGGGTGCTGTTGTTTCTAAGCATTAGACATGACTTAGAGAATGGATGTGAGCAAATTTAGCCTTTTCTTTGTCTGTTCCTGGCACTACCTTTTAAGTTTAGGAAATGTTGAACGGAATGAACGAAAGGAAGAAAAGCGAGAAAGATGGAAAGACAATTAAATGTGCAGCACAAGCAGGAGAAAGAAATATGCATGGAACAACTACAGAGACATTTTGAAAAATTCATTATGTGGTTGAGGTCAGTCCTACATGAGCCCAGGATTCACTGTTATGTAATGAGTACCATAACAAAGAGAAACAGTGTGATTCATCAAGCAGGTTGTAAGGTGAGAAAATCTCATTGAAAGTAATGCATTTGTAAGCAGGCAATCACCCCTGGTCCTTCCACTTTTCCAAAAGAAGGAACAGAGAAGAGGGCCAGGTGAGGATATTCCCTCAAAGGCCCAGTCCTCTGTTCTTAACGCTACCTCACTATCGCGGGAAATAGCGAATAGTATGAAAAAAAAAAATATATATATATATATTATCCCTGGGGATAGGGGAGAAAGAATACTTCCCACGTATTCCCTGCGTGTCGTAGAAGGCGACTAAAAGGGGAGGGAGCGGGGGGGCTGGAAATCCCCCCCCTCTCGTTTTTTTTAATTTTCCAAAAGAAGGAACAGAGAACGAGGCCAGGTGAGGATATTCCCTCAGAGGCCCAGTCCTCTGTTCTTAGCGCTACCTTGCTAATGCGGGAAAATGCGAATAGTATGAAGAAAGATATATATATATATCTTTTCTTTCTTTCATACTATTTGTCATTTCCCGCGTCAGCGAGGTAGCGTTAAGAACAAAGGACTGGGGGAATATCCTCACCTGGCCCCCTTCTCTGTTACTTCTTTTGGAAAAAAAAAATAAAAAAAAAAAAAAATGTACTTATTACCACATCTCTAGCAATGTTATTCTTTACATGATCAATCCATCTTACACCACATCCTGTGCCAAGGCATTTCATTTTTAGCACAGCCACCATCTTCCTTTCCTTTGCTTTTAATGCCCAGGACTCTCATCCTTACAACACTGTTTAGTAATTAGGGTAAAAGAAAGTTCTCTACCCTAATGGGACCATCCTGATTGGAGCCAGCAAATTAGATTACTTTGGCAAAATTTAAAGGAGCTAAAAGTAATTTGGAGAACCTGTGGAAAAAAAATTAACATTTTTCTTACATTTCATCTGCACAGTGGAATGCCCCATAATATTCACAAATAATAAAACACCATGTATCTGGATTATATTGGGCTAGGAAATTTTTATTTTGTATAAGTTCAAATTTTTCAGATCCTTTCAGCAGTCTTTTAATTGAAGAATAGATAGAAATTCAATAAATTGGAATAGTAACTCGAGTAGTCTGGCACCATTCAAATGTGCTTATGCTAATCTAAGGACTAACTTTTAATCTTTTGGGATTTTTGCTTGTTTAAAACACTCTTGTGCAGCAAATTATAACTTGCGACCAACTCCATAATCCAGCTTGACCTTACAAGAGCCAAATGAAGCATCTGTTAGAATAATGATGTATAAAAAGATAATGATAAGAATAGTGATAAAAGAAGAATATAAACCACAGCCACTATTCTATATTCTAATCTTTGTTTGATTTTAATACAGCACTATTAGCTTTTCAATATTCAAAAAAGATATTCAAGAAAGATAATATTCAACCTCACAAAACTGCCATCCACTTCATGTACAGTATTCATATCTTGTGTTACAATTTTAATCACATCTGCTAAAATCCCTTTGTTCTACAAGCTACAGTGTTTCTAACACTTGATAAGTATCACACATCAGAAACTTTTGTTTGATTATTCCAACCCTTCAGGATCAACAGCTTGTTTTTCATCACACTTAATCACTAATTACCTTTGCTTCACCATCATCTTGCAGAATAAGCCAAGTTGGGTATGAAAACACAAAACTCTGAGGATTGATAGGAATTAGAGGCAAGTAAGGATTTAATTTGGGTGTTGTTTGCACTCCAGGTGATTCTCTGTCATGCTGCTGTGGACTTTTTCCTTCTCGTGGACCCTGACCTAAGACTGTCCCTAGTATATGACTCATCAAGTGGTCTAAGTAGGTCTTGTTTTTCATTTCACCAACTCCCCTGAAAACACAGAATGATTTCAAAATTCTGCACTCTCTTAGATTTTGAGTTTCAAAATGAATTCAAACATGTTTCAAAACATTGCTCTAAAACTGAAGCTCAAAAATATACAAAAATGATATAGCCATACTTCTTTTCATAGAATGCAAGTTCTCTCATACTTCCTCACCATTTCCCATGTTAGTGAGGTAATGCCATGAACAAATGGAGAAAAAGTGTCCCTTGCCTACATCCTCTCTCTAGCATTCATGTGTAATACATTTAAACCACAGACCCTTATACACAACTCAGCCCTAAAGACCTTTCCACAGTCTGATATGCTGTGGTTCATTTCATCAAAAGCACATCACCCTTATATGCCACATTACTCCACTTCGCGCTATCCTATGAATGCTTTTCACCTTCTTGTATGCTCAGGCCCCAAGCACTCAAAATCTTTTTCACTCCATCCCTCCATCTCCAATTTGGTCACCCCCTTCTCCTTATTCCACCACTTTTGATACATATAACCTCCTTGTCAACCTCTCCTCTCCCATTCTTCTGTTTGTCCAGACCATTTTTGCACATCCTTTTCAGCTCTTTCAACCATATTCTTCTTATAACCACAATTCTCTCTTTAATCTAACATTACTTACTAGATATACCTTCCTTATACAATAAGTTATCCTCATTAACTTCATTCCAAAAACATCCAATCTCCTACGGACATTCTCAATGACAGCCTGTGCTTCAGATATATACACCAATGTTGGGACTACCATACCTTCAACTTACCCATTTTCGCCCATCCAGATAATGACTGCTCTTTCTACATATTCCTCTGTACTCCCAGAACCTTCACCCTTTCATCCACCCTATTTCTAATCTTTACTTCCATGGTTCCATTAACTGCCAAGTCCCAGGTATTTAAAACATTTGACATCCTCCAAATTTTCTTCATTCAAATTCACACCCCCAACTAATCTGTCTTTTTGTGCTAAACCTAATAACCTTGCTTCTATTCACATTTACTCTCAACTTTCTCTTTTCATACACTCTCTTCCTTCATCTCACCACTTGCAATGACATCACTTTACATACCTCCCCATCTTAAACACTTTACAGTCCTTCAAAATATTCACTTTCTTCTTCACCTCATCACTGCCTGGTACCACTTTCCCTACTTGCCCCATTCACTGAAAGTCCCACTTGTTGTTCCGTTATTCTCACACTAAAGTGCAAGTATTCCTGAAAAACGTTTGGTTATGCAAAACTACATTATACATTATATATATTTGAAGCATGCTTTCTTGTCAAAATGCTTGTGTTATCTGAAGATGCATTCCTAATTGAAGAATTTTCAGACATAACACATGAAAAAAGTAATCTATTTAACACAAAATAGTCAATGTTCTCAATCCTCTACCTGTCCTTCATGCATAATACAATAGAAACAAGATGGTGAACATTTAACACACATTAAAAACGTTGAAATTGAAATCAATCCTTGCTATCACTGGAGCAGACAAAGGTTTAGTGGGGGTTGTGGGGGAGTTACTGGGATGAAGACAACCTCAATTTAATAATTTCCCTGTTTTTGATAGTGTATATAGCAGTAAAGGGGTATATGAATAAAAGAAAATCATTAGTACTGTAACAACATTATTAAAGCTTATAAATGAGTGAGTGAATATTATAAAAAATTATAATTACTTACTTGGATAACGTTTCAAATTCAAATTTGATAACGCTGGAAATCTGTTCCATCAGGGCAACAATATCATGGCTGGATACACTGAAAAGAGATAAAATTCGTACTCTGCAGCCATATTCTAATAAGCTATTCAAGCAAGGTCCAAGAAGTAAATGGAAAACATTTTTCCTATGTGGTAAGGAAAAAAATTTCCATTTTTCAAAACCATTTCAAGATTTCTTGTAGCACACAATGTATTGTACATTATTTTGCATCTTAAACTTATTTGATTGTGTACCCAATCTTGGCTTGTTTATCTAACACTGTTTAAGCATTTTTAGCCCCAAGCAGGATAACAAAGAATCTCAGAAGTTTGGAAGCTATACATCTCAAAACATCCAAGCACATATACATCTTTCTTTCAAACAGGATTTAGCCATTGAGTAAGGGAAAAGAGAAAACTCTGCTCCCTTTAAGGCATAATCCAGTAATATATTGTGGTCTACTTACCATCTGCCCCTAAAAGTAGGATCATCTAGTATAGCCCACTCCTAACTACCGTCCCCCTGTTGTCAAATAACGAATCCAGAGTTGCATATATCCTTAACTAATTCACTGCTCTACTCTTTCCCTAAGAAGATAGCTTTCAGCTGGTGTTGTCTCTTCAGTTGATAACAATCAATGAACTTTTCTGTTTTTGATTACTGTTTTCAGAGCTCATTCTGGATACATATGAGAACACTGGATAAGTCTATTCCTTCTGTTTAAAGCCATCTTGTGTGTAAGTTCCACATATTCCATATTGTTTACCATAATCACTGGCTTTCCCCTCCCATTGCTGTTCTCCCAACTAGATAGCAGCCTGACCTCAGTATATCAGAGACTGCTATGGAAACTGTTATTGACCATTTAGTCATGGACAGTCCAACTCAGACCTCAGAATTCTTAAACTGGAGTGAACCTGAAAGTGGCTACAGTTAATACCGAAAAAAGATTCTTGTAAAAAGGTGCAGGGAAAGGCAGACAAGGGAAAAGAGACCAGGAAAACAAAAGGTTCTTTCAGGTGATCCAAACTTATATTTCTCTCCTTTGCAGTCTGTCCCTCAAACATGAAAGCATACCCACATGAAGGGGGAGGGTAGAGAGAGAAACTTTCAGGAGAGAAGACTAAACTTAAAGGCATAAACAAATATCCTCAGTTATCAATTGAGGGCACACCTAAACCTGTTTCTATTGAAAGAGGAATATCCAGAGCCACTGAAGAAAGATAAACACCATCTACACTGAGTTACTGTCAGACAATAGTAGCAGACAAGTGCCGAAAGCCTTTTCATTGATTTTTTCCAAAGAAAAGTTTTTGAGGAAGGCTAAGGTAGAGGCCAACTTCCTTACATCATATGCTCTAGTGCAAAGTGCCAGGTTGAACCAGTAAAGAAAAGCTTTGTAATCCAACATATTGTAAAATATCCACAATATTCTGGTGATAATTTTTACCAGAAGGGATTTCATGGTTACATGGAGTGCAAATAATGCTCCCCCAATAAGCTCAGGAGAAAAGTCTTTAAGATACTTAACCCCTTAATACCAGACAGATATTCAAACAAGCAAGGTGAGCCCTCTTGACAGATAATTGTGGAATTTCTATGTAATTTCTAGGCAGTGCACCAAGCTTGAGTGGTGATTGAGGTGGCAATGCGTGATAATCTATCCCCACTCTTAGTCATCCTTCAGCCTTGTTAATGTTAGTTCATTTGCTTGAGTTTTCTAGAAGGGAAACTGGACAGCCTTTCACTAGATTTACAGAGCCAGGCAAAAGAACCTCAATTATTTGATGATGGTCTGTCTTTTGTGTAACAAAAGTTGATTAAAATGAGGCAGGAAAATGTTTTCTGGCCAAAGTGGAGATGGTGCTGCCAGCACTTGTGTGACACTGACAGTGCAATGTCTGACTGCTGTGGGTAATAATTCAGCAGACTTTTACAGTTTTGCTGTTATGAAAATCATCTACGAATGATACTGATCGTAAATAGAAAAGATATAGAATATTTGGTAAAACTTTGTAATAATTAGTAATCAATATATCGGTGTACAAAAACAGTAAAATGAGTGATGGTAACTCGCTTGACACATACACCTTACTCATGAACTTTTCAGCACATTGTGCTAAAACATATACTAAAGTTCTACACATTATTACAGGGAAAGTAGAGGACATAAATACTTTGAAATTATTTTTTATCATTGTTATATGAATATGTTTGAAACTGTAAGATTAATTACAATTTTTAAACAACTTGAAAAACATGAATTTTGAGAGTTGGCAAGGACAATATAGTGGGATGGAAGGACTTAAGTGGGAGTAAGTCATGAAGCTCCATTGATGGTGTTTTTTAAGAGTTGTCATCAAAGAAAGAAATCTTAAGTATGGACAAGCATGAATTCACCAACTCTTGTTCTAGAGCCAAGGCAATAAAAAAGTTTTCAGAAAAAGGCAGTGAGGGTTTAAAATGCCAGGTAAGCCATCAAAAGCAAATTGTCTGACTTTAGAGGAAGAAAAAAGCACTATCCCAAACTGGGCCAAATAGACAGATACCAAAACCCAGAGATAGGGGTTCATCAGGGGCACTTTTATACAAGAAAACAGTATTATTAGTCTTATTCATGTTGTGAAAAAGGCTTGAGGACTCCATACATACAGCTTGTCACATCCATGGAAACATGTTCTTCCAGGAAGAGCTAAAAGGTTTTCCAGACCGATTAGCACTGTCTTAAGTAGAAAGACAAATGCTCTCTAAAAGTTCATGTGTTTGATGTTCAGCAAACCTTTGTCTGAAGAAATGTCTGAAATGGAAAGTGTATGCTCAAGAAAATAGGATTTTGAGATTAGACATGTGCAAAAAGATAAGGTGGTCTAGAAGAACCAGAGGTATAAAGTGAAGAGTGTGGCATAGCTGTATGTCTCACTTTGGAGCTACCAGCATTACTAAACCCCCATAAGCAACTACCTGACAATGACTTTTCCCAGAAGATGTACCAAGAAAAAAGATAGACGTAATTCTAATTCAAGGAGAGCATCTGTATATATGTCAACAGTAAATTGTTGGTTGTGCTAGCAAGAGAGTCACCTAAGGTGCCACTTCTGAGGGAAGGATCCAAGAGAAAAATCTTTTTCTCTTTATAGACATTTTAGTGGACATAGTGTCTCATCTCGGTAGGCTTTGGAGATAAGAGACTCAGATATAAAAGGGAAGAAAATCTTTATCACTAACTCTAAGAGAAGCAGGTATTTGTAAGATCCTTTGTTTATCAGGCAGCAGACAGCCATGGTACAGTACTGTATCATCCTTCAGAAATAAATTTCTGCATCCTGGACTTGAAGACATTCAGGGATATAAAAAACTACAGAAACATTTTTTTTTATGAAAAAGACTTTTGGACCTCCCTGCAAGGGCCTGCAGGAACATGACCCTTTGAAGAAAGACAGCCTATTCTTGATTTGATGCATATGTCAAATTATCTGAAATGTTGCTGAAGGCTTCTAAGGCTTTATGTTGGTCCACTAAACTCGGGGTTCATCTTCCTGGAAGATCTCTGCTTCCTGCAAGAAAGAATTTGACAACCCAGAAAGTAATCCTTTTGACCTTCAGCCTCACCATGTTGTTGCAAAGGGCTGCAAAAATTTGACTTTTCCAGAAATTGTTCAACTCAATGTCAAGACACAATACAACTGCAGAATAGGCATAATCCTGAGCTTTGTCCCTCAGGAGACAAATTATGCTTGTCATAGTTTCAATATATTCCTAGTCATGTGAAAGTTTTGGCTGGAAATTAAAATAGCCATGACCAGAATGATGAAAAGAATTGCTTCTTTAGGGTTTTCCATGACTTGAAGTCCATTTCTTGCACATTCCCTCTTTTTAGTTGAAATCACCAAAAAAGTCCCTAGGGTAAGCTGGAAACAGTTTTGGAGGATCTGATAGCATGTCTCAACATTATGTAACCTACAGAAGTTTTGGGTTCTTACCACCAATGTCTAAGAGAAATGATGACATCATCTCTGTGGTGGGCTCAGACTGGCCAAGAGTGGGTCCAAAGTGAGGGCAAGAAGGATAGTAAAATATGGGGTAAACCAGAGATTCTCCATCAGAAACACGGGGAGGCCATAACCCTCATGTTTCTAGAGAATGTCTTATGCTTGAGGGATAAACCACTGAGGAGAGAAAAGGACATGTGCATTGTTTTGCACAGAACATCACCCTCACAAAAGTTGGAAAAGTACAATATTCTTCTGAAGGAGTCTGGTTTAAACTATTGACTGATGTGCCGCATATAGTACAAAAGGCCTCCAGCAGTTAATCATGAGGGTGCTGTATAAGCCATATCTATTCCTAATGCCTTTCTACAAATGATATATCAGAGATTATATGAGTGACTGTGCCCTCTAAATATAAATGTTCTTATTAGCTTTTATCCAAAACACTGAAGCCTTTTTTTCCAAGTAAGACAGCATATGTAAAACCCTCTCTTAGCACCATTATTACCATAAGTCACTAGATATTCATCCAAACTTGGGGTTTTCTCAAAAATTTCTATCAATTTTGTTCTACTATGTCACTTATCAATCACTTCAGCTGAATTCATTCTCAATAATACTCCCTGAAATTCTCAAGTGGACATGATAGCATCTTTGCAATACTTCTTTTATACATTAATTCCCTCCATTCTTAACTCAGCCTCCCTCCTTTGTTTATTCAAACACAAAATAAGTTCCATATTTCAACCCTTAGAAAATCATATCACCTCTTATGTTCTTCTAGTAATCCTTTTCCCCTGCTTCTATACCTCCCATACTTAACTGTAGTTTATGACAGTATTAAAAAATCCTAAGCGTACATTTTCCACTTTAATGAGTCAATCATTTTTTGTCTATGGCAAATGAAGCATTATATAAGACTAATGTCTCTTGCTTACCATTTTTGGCTGAAAAATTTCCCCATACACCACATACTCTAGCACATTTCAGAAACATTCTGCATTCACATGTGAGTTTTCTTATTCATTATAGAATTCAAATGCTATACTTTCTTTCTCTTATATTTTCCTCTTTGTCAAATCAAAACCTCTCAAGACTGATGGTGGCAAGTACACTAAGACAGGTGAACTGATAGACTTTGGATAAAGACAGCTTTCCATAAACAATCTGTTTGTAAATATTAGCTTCACTTACATCATCCCTTACATCATGAGTAAAAAGTTGACATTCATTTTTGGAAAGAAAAATAAACTACTTTTTTCTTGATAAATCCATCCTTAAGTTGTTTCTTGATTCTTTAACTTTTCATTGTCTGAAACAATGAGGTACTTACTAAGAATGAGGAAGTGCCAAGAGAAAAACATCATTGTTCTCTCTAACATAGGCCACATGGAAGTAATCTCCATCAAGACACACAGTAGAGCTGGAAAAAACAAGTTATGGTTACTCTTTCATGAAGTCAGAAAAAAGTAGAATATCAAAGCCCAGATAAGTACGAGAGATTAATTAGGATTACATGTACGTGGATTGAATGTTTAACTAAGACAAGGATAAATTACAGTTCATCCAAAAACAGTGCCAAATATCAGATGCAGTTTTTTGATGAATCATAATTTTTCAGAATGCATACAGAACTGAGAAAAAAGACATGAGAAAAATGGACTTCTCATGGATTACTGAATGATGATATAAGTTGAAGGACTCACCACAGTGCTGGAGCACCAACCACCTCCTGGACAGTATGAGCTGTAGTTATAAACATGCCTCGCACTTTCACTAACTTGTTACTCCAGTTTGGAAATTGGTACCTGAAATTGAATGATAAAATTCAGTGGCAAAATTAGAACCTTAAAGAACATGAGACTGAAAATATAATAACAAAAAGTCATAATGTATACTTGCTAACTGTAACAAAGAATCACACATTCAGTGTAAGATTTCTCTTGTGTTACCTAGCATTTCTTCTTTTCACTCATCTTGTAGACTAACTGGAAAGCAATGGAAAAAGTGAAGGGGCAAACAAAACAAATCTAAAAGAAAGCATACCAGTGACAAAAAGAAGCATAATTCATAAACAATAACGAGTTTAATTTATTTTGAGTCTTTTGGGAAAAAGATAATGGGTGTAAACAGGAGAAATCACAAAAATTGGGAATTAAGTACTAATGTGTCTCAACGACACAACTGAGTTACTTTGAATGATTTATTGTTAATTGTGCAGTATGCCATGAAAATTGTTTTGATTATTCTCATATCAAGGGAATGCTTTAGTCCATTTCTACATATGGTAATTACATTTGTGATATAAATTTCTCCCCAGAACAGTTTCCAATTCAAAAATTTTTTAAGACAAATTGGGAAAATGGATTTGTTTTCATTTGATAATGGCATCAATTATCAAATTCTTAAAGAGTACCCTGATGGATCCCTGTCTGCCTAATATTTCTCTATATAATATTTATCCATAACTGCCTTAGGACCCTCTGAGAAAGGATTCCTGGTGTTATGCAGGACCTCCTTTACAGAGATCCAATAGCCCAAGGTTATGCTACTTCCAGTGGCAGGGAAATGATGGACTCCTTTGGATTAAATAAGTTTGTTGATCAGACTGTATTCTCATTGATAGAGCCTTGCCAAAAGTGGCTTTTCACCTGTGGTATAACCTCAGGCCCGTGAGTCTAGTAACACCCTTTATATCACACAGTATGATATACACTAAACATTTTCACTTACAGAAAATCATAATGTTACATTACTATTAAAGGAGTAGAAACTGTTGCAATGTAGTCACTGATTGTAGTATATAAATCTGTTAGCTGATATATGGTTACCTTAAGAATTTTATCTTTCATTTTATCTTTCATTTATTCATTTCTTCTGTGTGTCTTACAAGGAAGCTAAAAGGAGCAGAAGTGTGGAAGAAGGGGGCTGGAAATTCTCCCCCATGCATAACTTTCCATAAGAAGCTGAGGAAGGAATCAAGCAAGAATAGTTACTTTTAACAGATGGAAAAGAGCATATACATATGGAAGAGAGAAAAGACTATGAAAAGAGAAATGGGTGTCAAGCTCCCATTTTTTTAACCTTGATAAATGAAAAAAATTTTGGCAACCTCTAATTCTCAATCTTTTGTAAGCCAACTTTTTCCAAACCATGCTCTATATCTTAGCTATTGCCATTTTAACCTTAATGTCGGTGTTGTTAACATCTTCCTGTATAGAATATTTTTTCTGTTATCCAGGTTTATATATCATCACGAGATCACAGTCTCAAGAAAATATTTCAAAGACAACTGATAAACAAGCCAGCTGTTTGATAAAGTTGTTAATTAATTTTCCAAACAAGGTAAACCCTAAGCATTGCATTCCTGGAGCACATATGGAGGTTATTCATTTTAGACTAACTTACTAAGGAGAGGGGGCTGTCAGGATCTGAGAAACACCTCAAAATAATCATGTAAATTTTACCCCAAACTAAGTTGATTTGTACTGTAACCTGAGCATTCAAAACATGGATAGCTAAGTACTTGGGTCAGTTGAGCAAGACTAGTTGAAGGCTGTGTGTCCCTCCTCATCTAGCAGTAAGAGAATGTTCTGAGTTGTGAGATATCCTTCCAGGTTGCGATAATTTTGAAACAAAACAGTTGCTTAGGTGATGATTTAAGAATATCAGGGTCAATGCATAAAATTACTCAAACCCCAGTTAAGCATCATCATGGTTTTGGTGCTTCTAAGCAAAGCACAAGTATGATATTGTCTTACTATATTGGTTTTAGATGGAGTTAAAGCATTTAACAGAATCTTTGTTCACCAAGCTGGTTTTTAATATTTCTTTTAATGTTTCTCAATATAGGTACAGATGATGACATGATATTATGTTGAAACAGATGGATATGAAGATGGGGTTCATTATGAACCTGGTTATTCTCTGTCTTCTGTTTTCCCATTTCATTGTCTGTAGAAACATGCCCGTGAATTTGGCGATACAGTCAGTTTAGCCTCAGCTCTTAAGCTCAGAAAAAATATGTTCATTACTGTTCACCTTCTTGAAATAAAACAATGTAGGATACATGCAGAATTACACATAATTCATGAAGGCTCAGTTTCACAATATTTCTGTGACACATACCTAATATCAGCACCATCGGGGGAATCCTCTGTGACACCAACAAGGCTAAGGTATAGGAGGGTGTGAGGTAGCTCCTGCAGGTACGTTGTTTCTGGGTGGCTCACTTCCACACCTGTCACCACCTTCACCAGCTGGGTCTGTGTCACTCTCTGTCAAGGTAAACATCACTCATGAATTAGAAAACTTTTTTTTCCAAAACTGAATCATGTAAAACTCTCCCCTTCATATCTGTAGTATAAGCTTAGTCCACCTATCATGAGGAGGTGGCTGTAATATTCAGGCCCCAATATCTCAAGTCCTCCTTCACTCCATCCTTCCATCTGTAAGTCTCCCCTTCCCCCTTCCTCTCTTCACTTCTGAAATGCAATTCGTCTTAGTCATTCTTCATTCATCATCTCAATGTATCTGAGGAAGTTTTTAGTACACCATAGTTAGTTCTCACGATTTGACTGTACTTACTATACGTCTCTTACACTGTCATTCTTTGCGTGGTTATCCCATCTCATACCACATAGTGTTCCCAGACATTTCACTTTCAACTTGTCCACCCTCTTCCTTTCTTTTATTTTCAAGCCCTAAGACTTGCATCCATACAACTACCCATCTTTGCTTTAAGAGACTTTTTACTTTAATATTACATTTCAAACAGCACTGAATCATGTTGTCTGTATATTCAGACCTGTTTCACATACAAAAGACATCTGAGGAACAAAAATATAAAAAAATTGGTTCTGAAGGATGAAATACCATTTCTTTACTGCATGCAGAGCCTGAAATGCAATTTTACTTCCCAAAATGAGGTATAAGCATAAATATTTATCCTCTTCAACCAAGAAAGCACATGAGACCAGCAGATATTTGTTTGTTAGATTCACTGAATATACAGCAACCTGTCATAGTCTCTGATGTCATGGTATGAATATGAGTATACAGTAGGAGAAAATGTAAGTTAGGAAATTGATCAACCACTTTTCTTCATTGTTGTGGTGAGTGGTGTCAAGCATCTTTTGTGTCAGGATGTGTTGGAGGTCAGAGTAAAATGCCCTGCTGATGTCTATGGCTACTAGTATTGTGCACGAAGGGGGTTGTAGTTGGATGAAGCCATCTAGGATATGTTGTTTGAGGTATGTGTGTAGGTTAGTGGTAGAGTGGTTGGGTCTGAAGCCATGTTGTGTAAGTGAAAGTGGTATATTTTGCTTAATTCTGTTGTGGATCAGTTTTTACAGAGTCTAGATACTAACAACAGATGTAAGTATGAGAGGAAATTAGTTGGTTAGTTTGGAGGATTTTAAGTTTGTTATTAATGTAGAGAGTTGCCAGATGTTAAGGATTTCATAGTGTTCCCACTTGCAGGTGACATGATACAGCCTCATCAAAGATGACTTTTTAATTCACAGTGTTAACACTAGCAAATGAAGTCTGCCAACAGTGAAAATGGAATTAATAATGTTCTATAGATCAGATAAAAACAAAATACAATTAAGTACCTTGTGATCACTCTCTAGCTCATCGGGGAGGGTCTCTGATGCGCACTTCTGCACAGACAACGTAATCGTTGATGGAATCTGCATGAGAACATTGTTATTAGATTTCAGTTTTACATGATAATGAACTAATCTTGAAGAAGATAAATGCTATATCCATGGTGTCCATGCCAAGTAGCATTCATTAGTTATAGTGCTGCAAGTTATAGTTAAAGTGCTGCAGGTTTCAAGACAGAAAGACCTTATGACTAATCATTCATCATAAGCATACAGAAAACCAGCAGCGACTGTCTGTGGTACCCTATTTGCTATATCTATGGTTGAAATGAATTTCAAAATAAGAAATCCCAGGAAAAGCATCCATCACTAAATATGAAAAAACCAGCAATCTGTAAGAGAAAGCACCAATCACTTAAACTTCTTTGTCTGGGCTTACCCTGCTTAAAATATTTCACGTGTGCATGCATGCAAGTATATGTGTAATTACTTATTTCTACAGCATGGAGAAGGCATCTTACACTTTTTGGGCATCTTCTCTTGATTCTCTCTACATTTTTTCTAATACTTCTCTCAGCATCTTTCAAAGTACTGTTGACAGCCAAAATTCTCATCAAAGTACTGTTGACAGCCAAAATTCTCATCAAAGTACTGTTGACAGCCAAAATTCTCAAACTGATTATGAAACCCTAAGACAAGATTTTACCAGAAAGGCAGGTTAGCCCAAATCACTCATCACTTATCTTGCTTGATGAATAAGAGTGCTTCACTCCATCCCCCCTGCACCTTATATAACTGTCAATCTGAGGGCCACCAAAAACTCATGGAAGGAAGAGATCTCACCATCACCAACTACTACAGTGGAACAACTTGAAAGAAAATTGAGCATTAAAAAACAGAGAATAGGAAAAAGTTAGAGTGTTTAGCAAGCAAAAATTGTGATTCAGAGATGCCAAAGGTTATGACAAGAGATTCAACATAATCCTGAAGAGAGGAGGACAAGAAGTGGGTTTCACAAGAGAAAAGATCACCTGTGCTGCAAAAGCCATACCATTACTAGTGGTTTCAGAAAGATATTGTAGAGAGTGGGAGTAAGTGTAATGAGGCAACAGTTCACATGATTAGAAGTCTCTTTTTTTTTTTTGCATTCTAAAAGAGAGAAAGGCGTGGGTTTCCAGCCTGGGGTAAAAGAGGTGAGCATGAATTGGAGCTACCTCAGAGGCACATTCCTTCATATGTGAGATGTACTATCAGGCCCACAGGCTCACCTTAAGCTGGAAAAGATTTCTGAGGACATTGCACATAAAGAAATATAGGAAAGGCACTAGATGTAAAAGGAGCAAGTAAGGTGCAAATAAGAGCTGCATTATCAACTGGATAGTTAGCTTTATAATGTTTTGGCTCATAAAGACAAGGAAAGGGTGATACAACCATTAGGAGTCTCATGGTCCAGGTCACTTTACCCTAAGATGACAAATGTCTGAGTAAGGGTGAAAAAACAAGAATGACAGAACAAAGTTTCAGTAGAAGACTGGATATATATTCATTTATTATTTATTTATAATACATATTCTCTGTTTTGTGTCAGTGAGGTAGCACCAGGGAACAGAGGAAGAATGGCCCATCCACTCATATGCACATATACATAAACTCCTACATATGTACATATACATACATATACATATCAACATATATATACATATACACATGCATGTACATGCTTGCCTTCATCCATTCCCGTTGCTATCCTGCCCCACAGGAAAACAGCATCGCTAACCCATGCTTCAGCAAGGTAGCACCAGGAATACAGACAAAAAGGCCACATTCATTCACACTCAGTCTCTAGCTGTCATGTGTAATGCACTGAAACCACAACTCCCTAACCACATCCAGGCCCCACAGACCTTCCCATGGTTTACCCCAGATGTTTCAAACGCCCTGGTTCAGTCCACTGACAGCACGTTGACCCCGGTATACAACATCGTTCCTATTCACTCTACTCCTGGCATTCCTCTCACCCTCCTGTATGTTCAGGCCCTGATCACTCAAATTTTTTCACTCCATCCATCCACCTCCAAGTTGGTCTCCCATTTCTCCTTGTTCCCTCCAGCCTTTCCTCGCTCATTCACTCAATAAGTCCAAAGCATTTCAATACACCCTCTTCTGTTCTCTCAGCCACACTCTTTTAAATACCACACATCTCTCTTACACTTTCATTACTTATTCAATCAAACCACCTCACACCACATATTGTCCTCAAACATTTCATTTCTAACACATTCACCTTCTTTCATATAACCCTATTTATAGCCCATGCCTTGCAACCATATAATAATGTTGGAACTACTCTTCCTTCAAACATACCCATTTTCTACAAAAAATGACTAACCTGCAGCTCTGCTAATATGTCATCTAGATTATCCCATGTAACATCTGTTTCATCCACCTCCTTCAGCCAGTCACCTATGAAAAGAGAGGAAAATTATGTACTGGTATTGTATCAATATTATCACACTATCCTAGGCCTTTTTCTTTCTCCTTTGGGAAGGGGGCTCCTTCAGCTTTGAGGCGGCACTCATGCAGGGATTCAATGGACCCCTTTGGAGTGAGAAGGCCCTCAATGGGACTGCACCCTTTTCTGTCCACTGATGATGTTACCTTAGTGTTGGCAACTCTAAACAGACCAGGAAAAAAATTATCAAATCTCAGTTACCCTGAGATCAATGTGGCAGAACGATGTAGCACACATTCCCATTTAGCCCCTTCCCACATGCTGTACAATATAAATGGGTGAATTTGATGATCTGAGCCAACGAACATCTTTAGATATATCAGGAGACCATGAAGGGTGATTTTTAATACAACATTATAGAAAGAATCTACCTCAGAACAAAGAAGAGTCAAGTATGAAGGGGACTCCTGCACTTTGGTCATTAGATCCATACAAGATTTATATAACAGTGGTAAGCAAAGATTTAACTGCCTTAACATTACATCAAGGTACAGGTGTCTGAGTTATGCTGGGTTTACATGACTATGGAAGTTCCAGTAGCTTATAACACTTCGTCTGAATACTTAAATTTTGTTGCTTTGTCCAAGGGAGACATCTGCTTACCACTGGCCCATTTCAAAGAGGTTAGATAGGTAAAAATAAGTTTTAGAATCAGATTCTTGTTCTTAATTTTTTCATCTTTTTATACTTACCAATCTTTATTACTCCATCCCTTAGTGCTTGTGAGCCAGGTACAAGGCCAGCAACCATAACACGTGAGTCTGGTGGTTCACTGAAGCGCCCTGGCACAACACCAAGAACTGTTTCACATAGACTTGCTCTTCTCCCCAAGTTGTTGCCACCTTCAAAGACCTGCAACCAATGCTTATAGAAGTTAATGTGGCTAAATGATATTCTCTCCGCAGTGCACTCTTTCAGTGTCATAGACTTAATAAATAGACTTTGTAGAATACGGACATATATTGATAGCTTTGAAGATGTGAAAACAATGCTGAAGTCATTGGCTGAGCCTTAAGCCCCAAAGCATCAAGTTATGATATTTATCTGAGCCTTAAGCCCCAAAGCATAAAGTTATGATATCTATCTATCTATCTACCTATCTGTCTATATATATCTATATTTCTAATGCCCATTCCCATTTTAATGCCCATTTTATTCTTGCTGAGATCCTAGCATAGCATGATTTCCAAGGTCTATAGCTCTTTGCAGTGATATAGAAGAACCTTGCGCTCCAATCATTTTGCATTTCATAAGCCATAAACAGTTTTAATTAAGTGTTACTAAATTAATATAGAAAAGGAGAGGGATCTACTCATTAAGAAAATTACATGAAATTGCCAAAAGAGCAAAAATCTCCAAGTTTTTCTCTCCAGAAGAGAACTGTCTAGGACTACTCTCAATGAGCTGCTAGCATTGCTCAGTTTTCCAAAGGCTACAGATCTTTGCAATGAGAAACACCCTTTGTACAATTATTTGTTGGTAAAAGTCCAGTTGAGAACTGTAAAATCCTTGTTGTCTGATCCATTTGCAAGACAAGTAACATGAAGGGTTTCAATTTAGGAATACTTTTTTCAAAATGCATGTCCTGCCGTTAACCCTATTTTTGGCAATTCTTAGTTATTTTCATTACCAGTTTTGAATTCCAGCTTATTTGCATGGAACAAGAATCCTAGAATTAATAAAGATCATTTTCCTAAAATTATTGGTAATCTTTTAGTACTGCCATACTGCAAAAACTGTAAGAAGCATAAGACCTACAAAGAGAAATTTTCTCGATGAAAAGCTTTCTTCTGTGTGAAGGAGTTTAACCTTTTAGGAAAAGATAGACTGGTTTGTAATTCAAAACATGATCTGTTTCTTCCCAAAGCAACAAAAAGTAAAAAAGAAGTCATACAATAGAAAGAGGACAAACAAGAGATGGAGAATGTGAAAATGTTTTCAAAGCAGATATGAGGAGGACACGAAAACAAATGGAAGTGACAAAGAAAGGAGCAAATGTGGAAGTCGTCATAGGCAAAGATGAGGTGAAAGAGATATACTTTGAGCATTTTAATGGACTGTTGAATGTGACATATGACAGGATGTTGGATGTGGTGTGTTTGGGATGAAGAGTGAGAGAGTCATACAAATTGTTTGATGAAAACAAAGAAGGTAGTGAAAGCCTTGCATAATATGTGGTTATGGCAAGGTGGCAGGGGTTGATGGGACTTCATTTAATTTCTTCACTATATGTGTATATGGCCCCAAAAAGGCAAAGTTGAAAAAAAGTAAATGCTCGAATAACAGAGGTATAAGTCTGTTGTGTATACCAGGCAAAATGTGTGGGAGAGTGGTGAGTGAAAGGGTGTTGGTATGCACAGAGTATCAGATTAGGAAGGAAAAATATGGCCTTAGGGTTCATGTAATATATGTGGATCATTTCTTTGTTTGAAGAATTGTGTGTAAAATACCAAAAGAAAGGAATTTTTTATGAGGCACTTATAGACCAAGAGAAAGCACGTGATAAGGATGATAGAGAACCCTTCTGGAAGGAGTTACAGATATATGATATGGGGAGAAAGCTACTAATTGCAGAAAAGTTTTTACTGGGGAAACTAATGCCTGTGTGTGAGAAGAAAGGGAGTAAGGTGACTAATTCCAAGTGAAGATGGGTCTGCATCAAGAGTGTGTGACATATTCTTATGTTCTTGTGGTTCCATTTCTCCCATTTTTTTCACCATCCCACAGATCAGTTTTCTTATAAAAAAAAAAAGTGTTGTCTTGCAACAGTATCATTATTATCATAACTTCTCCAGAGTGGGTATTGAGTTTCTGCACACGTTCTACTGCCAAAGTCTCGACTGTTCATATTGTTACTCTTTTATCCCAGTTCAGTCTGAATCAATGTTCATCAGTTCTTTCTTGAATGTTTGTTTGTACATCTTTCCTCATTATAACTAATTCTAGTTCTTGATCATGTTTTCTTTTTTTTTCAATTTCTGTTCATCAGTTCTTGAATATTTGTGCATCTCTATTCATCAAAATGCATTCAGTATCTTAATCTTGTTTCTACTTCCATAATGTTCCATTTCAGGGAGATGAAAAAATCAACCTTGCTCACTCCATTGACAGCTTTGATGTGTCATAATTGTACCAAATTCTTTTTTCCTTTACTGTAGTGGTGCATACAAATTTGCAACCATCTTCCAAATCATGCTAATGATGTTTTCATAATAGCATGTTTCTGGCTGTTTATATTTGCAGTTCTACCTACTTTTGCACAAGGTGGATGTTTATATCAACATTCATCCTTGTATTTGAAACCTCCACTGAGATAATACCTGTAGTCTCTTTTACTATTAAATTCAGTTGTTACTGTTTCACATTTTCATTGTCTTCTGTCAGATCACTGTTTCTGTTAAACTTGATCTCTCAGTAATCATAATTCATATTTTTCTTTCATCATTCACATTGTCATCTTATTATCACAGTTCTTTCATCATTGCTCTTGTTATATTTGCCTTTCATTAGTTTTCTATTTCTTTTCTTCATGATCTGTAATATCAGTAATTTGTTCATCATCACAGCCTTTATTGATTATCATCATATCTGCTGTGTTTTGCCATGTTTTTTGGTAATACATATGTACAGTATCCTTTACATTCTGACTAAGGAAACATTCTCTCTCTCTCTCTCTCTCTCTCTCTCTCTCTCTCTCTCTCTCTCTCTCTCAAGGATAGAAGGGTCTCAGAATACTGTAAACTTTAAGATTCTACAATCTTGAATATCTGATTCACTGACACGATGTATAGTGAAGAGTAATTTGTCCTAGCAGTGAAACATTTATCATCCTAGCAGTTCTAATGGTTTGGATTACCAGCAAAACTGCAATCACTTAAAGGACCTACCTGAAGATTAACTTTCCTCACTTCTCCACCTGGGTTGTCCCTGAAAGTCACTTTAGGGGGAGAAGTCAGATCTGACCCACTCTTTGCTCCTCCTTCTCCAGAAAAACCAACCCGTGGAGTGCCCTTAACTCTTACACTTGGTCGCCGCTTCAACAGCCTTAACAGTTTGTCTGTCAAAAAGAATTTCACTTATCAAGATTAGTTTCTGCAATCTCAAATAATATCATAATGATGTAACAAGATAATTCCTCTTATGTCACAGCATTTGAATCCAAATGTGGAAAACAAAGGCACCCCAACCAAGTATTCATCTCTTAAAACATCATCATACACATACCAGCCATCCAATCAACAGCAGAAATAGTGAATATCAGGTTATTGTTCCCCAACCTTAATGGCACCTCAGCTTAAAGTTTTAAGTCAGCTAGCAATAAAAAAATTCCTCTTCACAGAAAAGCTAGTTCAAACACTATTTCACACCATAGATGGTAGGAAGTATTAGCATACATCCTTTCAACAGTGCTAGTGAATGACTTAGTTTTTCCAACAAAACCAATTATCTGTGATCGGTAGTGTCCTAGAATTGCATACTAATTATTCATATATGTGGGAAGAGGGATACTAGCTCATGTACTGCCAAAATTCACCTATGCATCTCTCTAAAGCAAATGATAATTAACATGTCAAAATAATGGAATGTATACCAGGCTTTTATCAATTTCTGATGTACTGATCCACCTCAATAAAACTGCAGGCAAGGAGACATGGATAGAATTTTTTTATGTTGGTTAGTCATTTTAAGGCTTTGCATCAGTTGCCTTTTTGAAAGGTGATGGGGAAGAGGATAATGACCTGGCAATTTATATACCTTTTTCTCTGGTTATAACTGACTAAATTGAGTGAGACTATTGTATTAGTGGCAGATAATTTTGATGAAAAATCTTAATAGGCTTAGCTTTTTTCACAGGACTAAAGTACCTAAAGAGAATCCTTAAGGACTGCTAAAATTGAGGATAAAACAAATAACATAACATTTAAATACATCCTGTCTATCCATTCATATCTAATATGTCTTCTACCACTGTCTAGCAGTTTGACCTGTACAGTCTTCCCCTTGTATTCCAGTTTATGGAAAAGTCTGCATTCATCCATGCTTGTACATATTTCACATAACTCCCTTGACTTGTCTTTTCACCTGATTCTGGGTCTGACCTTGACCTTCTTTCTTACCTTTCACTCATATAGTATGCACTGTAACGTTTTAGTAATTTTTTGGCTTTCATCTTTTCCAAAGGCCCAAACAACTTTAGCACTCTATCCTTCATAATCAGCTTTCCATTCCAAAAACACAGTTCCATACCAATTTTGACGTGCTATATTCTTACTCAAGACTCTGTATGCCTCCACACCCAAATCTTAGAAACTCCATCTCCAAAGCAGGCATTGTTTTATTCAGTCACTGAAAACTAGTTTTACTCGCATATTTCTGTAGAAGCTGAAATGTGTCACACAATAATGCCTTTGTCATAATGAAGATGATAAAAGCAATAAATATAGTTAGAGAAAACTCGGTATCAGAATCAGATGGCACTGCAGCGACCTTAATAAAGAAAAAGATATTGACAGCAAAAGCACTGATGCTAGAAATGAGACAAAACCTGAATGACATAGAATAGCTGAAACAAAAATTAGCAAATGCATCACTGTTACACAAGGGAGTGTTTAAACTTGCACCAAAACAGTACAAACCTTATTAATGAAAGTTGACGGGCTTGTACAAGGCGGCAAAAGTATACAAATGCTGCTGCTAAAGTACCATAAATGGAAATTTGAAACATTGATGCAAAGAGAATGAATAATGTGTTTCCACTCTTTTCTAAGGCATCTGATATAATATACTATTAGATTTTATTACAGTAAGTGGTACAACAACAAGAGAGGGAAATTAGAAAATGAGTAAAGAAGCTTCTATTAAACAAAAAATTCATGGTACTGTAATATTAAAGTAGAACCACGTTGGATGATTGTTTTATCAGCAATCCCTGAGGGAAGAGTAGCTCAATGCTCCTCATAATAATATGACATAAACATATATATAAAAAAGGTAATATGATGCTTCAAAGATGACACAACAGTAAGTGAAATGATAAGGACAGTAGAGAACAAAAGGAAAATGGAAAACTTGAATATCATATATGAAAGGATAAAACAGAATCTAACGGAATTCACTGAAGAGAAACTCAAACAACTAAGCCATACAAAAATGTCAGGCATTCAGATTAAACCCAATGAATGGGTAACAGGGAAAAGAAATTGGTGATGAAGACATTGTTAAAGACTGAAAAATGCACTGATAGAAATAACATTTCCTGGCAAAGTAGTGAGAGATAATAATGAGAACATCCATTGCAAAAGAAGTTACCAGATTACCTGAATCTGGTAACTCCATGAGTGAAAAGTAGCCTTCATTGAGGCTGTATGATTGCCAGTGCATTTAAAGTAATACAGTTTTGCTGAGAACTTATGCTCCAAAGGAGTCTGTCATTTTCCTAATCCTACATGGAGTGTTGCCTAGAATGCAAGAGCCTCATGATAGGGGTCCTTGGGTTTTATGATGATAATAATTCAGCACAATGCTCATCTGTTCAATGTGTACATGAAAAGATAGTGGAATACTGTTGTATCATAATTTCAAAATTTAGACAGAAGAAAACAACAAGCTAGAGAGATTTCAGAAACACTTCACAAATAAAATCAATGGATTGGAGGATCTGAATTATCAATGGAGGTCAGAAGTTGTGAAGTCTACAATCTACAGAGAGGGAAAGATTTATAATATTTTACTCATGGCAATAAACTCAGGGTATCAAAAAACTTGATAGTTGGTTTAAGGCTTCCCAGCAATGTAGAAATGCACAGTAGAAACAGAGTTATTAAGTCTGCAGTACCACCTTACAACATACCAAAAAGATATCAGCAAAACTTTGTGAAAGGCCAGTGAGAAAGATGGAATGAAATTTGAAAAATGTCATAGAATAAAAAATCTGCTTGAAATAAGCATGATATTATTCAGATAAAGCCTTGATAAATGGCTGAAAACAATATTCAACACAGAAAAATGCTATTGATAGTCAAGCAAGATATGTGATGAGTATGATGGGCTAGGGTTGTCAAAGCAGGGAATTTTTGTAAATATGTAAAGGTAGACAAGTGCCCTGCATATTGCCAAAATCTTGCTCAACTGCAAAATCTTGCAATAGGTAGGGAAGTACCCTTAGAATTTTGTTAAAATTTCTTCAAATATAACAAACACCACCGAGGATATAATACACCCACCACAGCCCAACCTTATTTCTGAAGTCCCAGTTTGTAAACTATAAATCTTCCTTTATACAATGTGTAAAATAAAACAATGACATCAAAATTTTTCACATGGGTTAAGCTTCACCATTGCAATGTGATTTTTTTTATCAAATAATGGGGTAATTAATCTTAAATGAGATTGTCCTGATTTGCCAGTATTTGTATAAGACTCATAACTGGGAAACTTGTCATGATTTGCCAGTATTTAATATAAATCTGATAACTGGGAAACTTACTTTTCTTTTTGATTTCTTTAGCTGGAGATGAAAAAGCTGGTTTCTTCTCACCACCTGCAGATGCTTTGAGAGCTTGTACCTGTTTTTCTCGGACTGTGCTTGAGACATAAGATTCCACATAAAGAAGGGAACCATCTTTCTGAACATGCTTCAGCCATTCTGCATCTTCATATCTATGAGAGTACAAAGAGAAATATACATAGTGCTGAATTAAGGTATTAGACTATGTCAGGTTTTACTTTAAAAAGTAAGTTTTGTTGGATGAAAAGTCATTTTTCTAACAGAGGCAGAGTTCTGTGAGCACTTGAGGTAGCACTTACTTAATGGTTGATTAACCATTTCATCCCCAAATAGTGCATACATGAAGACTTGCCCCCTTTTCAACAATGCAAAACACATGAGGTCAGCAGATGCTCATTTAATATTGATGGGTACCACATAGTAACCCGGTCTATGGCCTGTAATCAGCTACCTGCATCATTCACTAATCACTGAAATTTGTGCTTGAAGCCTGTTGCTGGTTAGAATTGAGAAATGTGTTTTTAAAAAGGAAAGAAAGGAAGGAAGAGAGAAAATAAGTGGATGCTAATGGGTCTCTGACTGAGGTACAGAAAATGTTTTTCTCCTGTCAAAACCTGTTTCTCACCTGCAGACACAGCCCTTTAAACATCAGAGAATAAACCCACAAGAAGGAGGGAAAAGAAAAACCTAAAAAAGTTAAAGTATCCAATCATAATGACAAAAATGTACCCCATTCCAGAGTATGCTCTTATGAAGGCAGTACAAAAGCCAGACAAGGAAGGTCACCTAGGTCTGAGCAGAGGCCTCACAGAACAAAGATGCTGGTCAAGTGTCAAAGACTCCTTTAGTTAATCACATCCAGTTAGAGGTTCCTTGAAAAGGCTAAGGTAGAAACCTCTATCCTTGCACTGCAGACTCCAGCAAACAGTCATGATTGTGAGGAGAGCCAACTTTTTGATTCAACCATAAATGCTCCAAGCTGATAAAGGCATAAATCAGCTTTGATGAACTTATGAATATTCCAACTCATTTCCAGCAAGATAGAGGAAATCTTTAATAATACTATGTCATTATTATTGTTACAAAACATGGCCTACATGATTTTTGACTCATACGGTGACCATCCTTCTCCATCCCTCCCTTTTCCCCTTATTAATACAATGTCATGTCAGTGCTTCTTTGAATAACTTTGTCACTTTAGGCTTGAGGATTTTTAATGGAACAGGTGTATGTAATGCATACCAATATACAGATGAAGTGCAACAAAAGTCTGCTTAAGAAAATCCTGACTCTCAAGTACCAGACAGCAATGCAGTGTGGCGGTTAATTGCCAAGTTGTGGACATATTGGGATCTGGCAGGGCAGCAGTAATAACAAGTGAGAACATACATGGATCGTATAATGCAAAGCCCAAAAAAGTACATTCATAAATTGGTACAGCAACATGCATATTGAATTCTGAAGAAGCAGTCGCATCTGCATCCCTTAAAGATATACTTACCTTCTATGGTAGGTGCATAGTGAGTTTAGGCTTACCCTGTATTATGTCCATAATAGTGTGAGGATTTCATAGGATTATTGATATAGTGTAGCTTTGAAATGGCACTCGTAAACTGTGCTATAATGCTGCTTGGGAAATCCAACTAAGATGAAATTACATTTTCTAAAATTTGGAAATTTGTCCAAAAACATAGTAACTTTGATAAGTTTCATTGGTAAAATGAAGAATAGACAGCTAGAAACATTCTATTTCATTGATGATATCTTGCATTTATATATGTACAATATGGAATAATTTAATGTTTTCCTCTCCCTCATAGTTGAGGGTGAAGAGTGCCTTAATCCAAAACATATATTTTTAAATTCACAAGTGATTAGATTTTAAGACTTCGGTAGTAATTTTGTGCATAACAATATCACCTGAAATGGTTTAAGTGCTTATCTTTTATAAAGTATGGGTTTCCACTGAGCCCTATAATTCAAATGGATCAGTGATCCAGATTTGTAAGTTTCAGTAGAAAACAGAATGTACTATAACTGCTATACTCAGGAATCCAGTTGAGATTGCATTATTGAAATTGGACTATTGTGAACTGGGCTCTTTGTGATTTTCCACCATTGCTGAATGTTTACTATTATCCCAGGACCCATTTCTGAAAAGTTTTAGGTGTTACCTCAGGACTACATTTCCAGGGGCTCCTGTTTCCCAAGGTTGAACTATACTCAGCACTTAGGACAGACTGAACTCCTTTGAAGTAAGAAGTTCTTTGACAAGACTGTACTCAGTTCAACTGATTGCTGATAAAGCCTCACCAAAGGTGCCTTTTACTTACAATGTACCCTCAAGCAGGCAGTCTGGTTACAGTTGCCTAAATTTAAAATGACTAGCGTGGTTGCATGCTCAGCTAGGGAAATCAGTACCATGCTGATGATTTCTTCAATCTTACCCAATCATTTGGTAATTTTATTACTGACATATATCCTATGTCAATTGGTGTTAACCTGTTTGACTCTCTTAGCTTCAGCGAGTTAATCAGCTGGGCTGTCTTTTTCAAAGAAATGATATTTAATTGAGGTACATACTGAAATAATGGGAAATGAGAAGAAACAGAATACTGAGCACTGGTAACACATAAGGATTAAGGATACCTTAGAAAATTATGTAAAAGGTCAAACATTTTCCCCTAATTAATTACAGTAAAGAAGAGAAAAGAAAAAAAATATTCCAGCATTTAGCATGAGTTTTGAATCACATTTCTATTATAGAGAAATGTCTTCTAAAAAAGTATTTATATGGCATTACTAAGGTAAAGGATAAAATTTTAGTAACTTACTCGTATAAAGATTCCTCTGACTGCCTTGAAGATGCAGAATAACTTTCACTCTCTGAATCAAAGCCAGCTGGTGGTTCCATTGCAGTTGTGTTATACTTCTACAAATCCATAAACTCAACCTTACCCTCAGCAGGACAGCAACCTGAAATTTTTTGAATAATACTGATAAACTGAAATATACATATATGAAAGTCTTGGGGAGAGGGGCAATTATGTGGTCTGTAGGAGATGAGAGGGCCTGGGAAGTGAGTTGGTTGTTGTTAGCTGATGTTACAGCAGTGTTGGCAGACTTGAATGAGAAACTGCAGAAGTTAGTGACTGAGTTTGGAAGTGTAAGTGAGAAGAGAATGTGGTGAGTAAGTGTGAATAAAATCGAGGTTATTAGGTTTCATGGGTTGAGGGACAGGTAAGTTGGGGTGTGAGTGTAAATGGAGAAAGATTGGAGGAAGTGAAATGTTTTGGTACCTGGAAGTGAACATGGCAGCAAATGAAACCACAGAAGTGGAACTGAGTCATAAGTGGGTGAGGAGGCAAAGGTATTGGGAGTGCTGAAGAATGTGTGGAGTGACAGCTTGTTATCTACAAGGCAAAATATGGGTGTTTGAAGGTTTTGTAGTCCCATCAATGTTTCATAGATACAAGGCATGGGCTATAGATGAGACTGGGTGGAGGAATGTGTATGTGTTGGAAATGAAATATTTGAGATCGAGTAAGTAATGAAAGGGTCAGTGAGAGTTTGGTAAGAAAAACAGTGTGGTTGAGAGAGCTGAAGAGTGTGTGATGAAATGGTCTGGACAAATGGAGAATGAATGGGGAAAGGTGTTACTTCCTTCCCCAGGAGTCCCTTTTATCATGATGAGGCTCCCACAGCACTCAGGAAGCTGCCAACATTCACCAGTTGGGACCATTGGTTGTAAAGTGTAGTGATGTGTGTATGTGTATGTGTGTGTGTGTGAGCAAGAGTGTAGGGCAACTCAACAATATCTGTTCAATAACTTGTATTAGTCGCATGATGGACATGAAGTGTACTGAAGCATAATGAATTATTGTTTATAATGCTGTAGGGATGGGTGCCATTCCAAGTGTGGATGAGAAAGTGTAACCCAAGTATATCTTGTGAGTGTGGTTTCAGAACGATCGGTGAGGTAGTTGATTAGTGCCTGTCAGGTCATTTCAGTGTATATATGTTTTGTCAGTGTAATGTTTGTTAGGGGAAGGGGATCTGTGAATGTAGGGAGCTGAAGTTTGAAGGAGGAGGTAAGCTTTTTATTTCCATATGGGGATTGGTAGTTAGTTATGGAGTGGTTTGGATGGGAAAGGTCTTTTGTTATTGCAAAGAATTGAACTCCAAACATATTGAGGTGGAATTTTCTTGGGAGGCTCTTTGCTTCATGTTTAGGTTTTGTGTTTGTAGTTGCAAACAAAATGTCTTAAACATAATTCATATAAAATACAGAAAATTAAAGCAAATTATGATCCCTATGTTAGGTTCTTCATGTTTCTAATACTTTTACATTAATGAACCCTCTGTTTTCTTTGATATTCATAGCCCTCCCATCTATTAAGTTATTCTTAGAAAATATAATAAATGCTCTAAATCACTCAGTCACTCTTATTTAATTCTCAACAACTTACATTAGAATTTGAGAACAAGATATCTCATTTTCCAAAGCTGTCTGTGTGATGAACCTAAACTGAACTTCTCTTAATCTATGACCTGAAACAGATTTTGATGTGATTTTCATCAGTGTAAGTAACTGAATAAGGATGCACTCTTAGAACATACTTTTACCATTTATTATTTTCATAATTTACAATTTGGAAAAAGCCAAGTTTAGCTTTTGGTAATGACTTGTTTAGGCATAGTTTCATAATGAGTGAATATTACAAAATATATTGCCAGAGGACCTTTATTCACATCTTTTGATACATTATGGTGGATAGTGGGGAAGGCTATGAAGAACATGGAAAGTGTGAGACTAATTGATGCAAGCAATAGTGAATGAAACACTTCAAAATAATTGACAGATACTGTGTAAACCACACTTATCCTATCATAATGGCAGAAATTTGTTGCAGAATAAAAAACATTATTCTGATATACTGTTACAGATTGTGTGAAACAAATGATTCTTTGGGAGGGTGGGTGACAATATATCATGATAATTCACTTTTGTTGCTTTGCATGTTGGCAAAACACGTGAAATCATGAGTTTGTTGGTATACTTCGATTGTAATACTGAAAATCAAGATAAATAGAGGCTCCTGAATGAAGTTTTTATGGTTTCTGTTGATTTCTACAAGGTTTTCTCGTACTCTAATTTACATCCTATATTCCCCGTTCTCATTTTCTCTCCCCATTAATGATTATTCAAAGACAAAGAAGAGAAGGTTTTCAACAAGTGTTTTTGCTTATATTTGATCATTACATAACAAAAAAAAGAACGTATCCAAGGACTGCTTTGTTGGGGAGTAAACTTTAACCCACAATTTCCCCATAATTTCTAAAACTTGCTATGCTCTAGTGATTCATTTTATATGTTCAGACAAGTAACATGTGATAAAATTTACATCATTAAATAGCCGGCCTCTAAACACAGCTGCACTCTTTAAAAATTCAAAAATTTTCTTTTAATATAACACTCCCATAACAAAAGCCTATGACAGTTCCCCAATTATGATGCCTCATACAAGAACATGGTACCGTTCCTTGAACATTTAAGTGAGTCTTGAAAAATATCATGGCCAAGATTCAGAGCACCAAAGCCTGTCTGGTTGTATCACCAGAACCTTAGCCTTCTTCTCTGTGCACCTGCTGACACCTACCACTTGGTGCATCAGTTATTTACTGTCAAGGGCACGTTTATACAGCGAACTGATCTTGTAAAACTTTATTAAGTTACTTATGAAGCACTGGTAAAAGTTATACTTTACTTCAACTCTTCTGCTTGATGATAACAGCAGTTTACTTTGATTTCATTGTATTGTTTGGGCTTCTCACTTGTAACACTCAACAGGTTTGTTTGTTTACAGTCATTCAGAGAAAACGGTGAAGGTGTTAACACCTACTATGTTATAATGCGACTTTTTTCTTTCTGTTTCTATTTCATTCTTTATCATCTTGAATACCCATCAGTCGGTCAAGATGATAATACTGTCTGATGGCCATGAACCAGTATGTACTAAGAATCTGCCCAAAACTTGCAGTTGAACATTTTAAATCAATTAATTGATATGACCTTGGTATTATTTCTCTCTCTCTCTCTCTCTCTCTCTCTCTCTCTCTCTCTCTCTCTCTCTCTCTCTCTCTCTCTCTCCCCAGTATCTTTATTGAACCAGAATTACTGATTTTTTTGTTCCCTAAGCTTCCCTCTTGTGTTAAAAGGTACCCACCCATATTCCTCCACCTTCAGTGTAAAGTTCAAAGAACTCTCCATAAATCAACTCTGCTCCAGTTAGGTTCCGGTGCAGGTTTACTCAAATAAAGCAATTTAGACTTTCTTTTACAACGGCCATTGTACCCAGGTACGCTAACCTTGTAGACAAGGGAGGCACCCACACACGCAGCCGTGATGAAGAAGTGGAAAAGAAATTCTTTGATAATAAATTGGCTTTTGTCATGCCCTTTATAAAGGCCGACTTTATAAATTGGATGTGTCTTCGGAGTGCATTACCGCGAAGCTGTTTGTGAAGTCATACGTGTGTCGATGTAACTCATCAAACCCTTTCTTAGTTTTCTTTGTTTGCAAATACCTCAAGATATATATCCCCTTGTAGTACAAATGAAGGAAAGCCTATCACGCATTACGCATCATGTTTGCTGTATAACGCAAACTACATTTTCTCGTATATATTGTCATATCAGAATACCCGAAGTCAAGATACTGAGAAAATAAATCTTGCTGTCATACAATCTGAGATTATTGTTGCACCACCCACCATCAACTTGCATATATATGAAAAGATAATTCCATGAATATTGCAACCATGCATGCAATGCCAGTTTGGCTTGTCGGTAATCTTATTTTAATTCTCAGACATTCACGTCAAGGCATTTCTCAAAGTGAGGAGAAAGATGCAAAAAAAAAAAAAAAAAATAAAATTTGCTTTTCATGATACATGCCAACAACATTTTCTCAAAATACCTTTTTACCCTTGTACAAGTGTACAGAGCGGTGATCGCTACTGATTGAGCCAGCCCTCACCGGACAATACACCCTTGATGTATTCTTAATCCAATTGTGTATCTACGGTGATGGGCGCGAACTTAGCCTTCTGTAGAGAGAGAGAGAGAGAGAGAGAGAGAGAGAGAGAGAGAGAGAGAGAGAGAGAGAGAGAGAGATTAATTCTATACGAGCACCAAACGACGAGGATTTTTTTGGCCAAAAGAATTGGCTAACGCGGAGCACTCACCGCAGAACATACCTAACTCTGGGGAAAACGGAATCGTGCGTGCAATATACGAGTCGTCTAGTGTTACCAGCGTGGAATGGAGAGTGAGAGAGAGAGTGTGTGTGTTTGTGAAGTGAAAGCCAGCAACAGAGAGAAGGAGAAAAAGAGAAAAAGCAAGAGAAGGTTGGTCGGAGCCAATTAGCCTGCCGTCCTAGACCGATGGAAACCATTATTCCAGCGCCACAGTCCACTCCATTCATGAACACAATGGGGGAATCCCGACCGACTCTGCCTGAATTAGATTCGGGCGCAGGTCTCCTCGTTCGACTTGGCCACCACCACCACGTCGGGCGTGGCCACAGACTCAAGTTGTGGCCAGTGGCCAGTGGCCTAACGTACGTACCTACACACACACACACCAGCCTATCTCACACTCTGACGCCTTGAGGAAGCAGTAAGATTGGAGTTCGAACTTGTTCCTCAGTTTTTCCCCACCCCCATTAGAGCGAAGGATTCAATAAGGTTCGTTCGGAATTAAATCAACGCCCCTGTTCGACTTTTTTTTTTCCCCTCCTTTTAAAAGCAAGACTCAACTGTGGCCATTTGCCACGTCCCTCTTGAAAGACTGGAGCGGACAGGAACCTTCAGTAGTGCTATATAAGGTATTGAGACCCACTCTGGCTGGTTAAGAGGTTCTGGATAGTGTGTGGGGGGGAGTGTGTATAGAGGAGGTCTGTGAATACCCCATTCACGGATGACCTGGTTATGACGTCATACTCCCACCCATCCACCTGGTTGCCTCTTGTGCTGTACCACTTTATTATGCCTATCTATCTATCTATCTGTCTACCTATCTATCTATCTAGCATCTGTCTATCTATATATATATGTACACACCTCGGCGATGTCAGACTTCGCTTGCTTGGGGGGTTAACTTAGCCACAGTGGAAAACTTTGCTACCCTCAGCGAGTTCGTAACGTCGGGGGTACAACGGTGTCGAATAACTTCTCCTCTTTTCCCTGCTACTGATTGAGGCGCAGCCTTGAGGCTGCAGGATATTCCCCAGGAGAAGGGATCCAGGGAGAGGGGGGGGGGGGTGGATGGGGTTATAGAATAAGTAGATGGATAGGTCACAGTTTTGGACACCCCAGTCTACAAGGGGTTTCATCGGCGCTCTCTCTCTCTCTCTCTCTCTCTCTCTCTCTCTCTCTCTCTCTCTCTCTCTCTCTCTCTCTCTCTCTCTCTCTCTCCTGTGCCGCTCGTCACGCGAGTTAAAGCGATCCTTACCCATTTTTTTTACGCAGTGCCACTACGGCCTGGTGAAACCCTGCAGATGATCGCACTTAGTCATTTCTTCGGGGGCTCGGTATTGTCCGCTACCGAACTCCACCAGTGCCTCTCTCTCTCTCTCTCTCTCTCTCTCTCTCTCTCTCTCTCTCTCTCTCTCTCTCTCTCTCTCTCTCTCTGCCTCCAGTCTGGGACAGCAGATATATTTCTTGGTGATTGCATCTTCCAGCATCATCTTTCGGCATTTAGACATTTCATCTCGGCTTCCAGCAGTCTGTCTTGGCTTCCAGCGCTCTGTCTCGGCTCCCAGCTGTCTATATTTGCTCCCAGCAGTCTGTCCCAGCTCCTGGCACTCTATATTGGCTCCCAGCTGTGTATCTTTACCCCAACAGTCTATTCTACTCCTAGGAGTCTATCTCGGCTCCCTGTCGTCTATATTAGCTCCCAGCAATTTTTCATCGGCTCTCAGCAGTCTGTATTAGTTCCCAGCACTCTTTCTCGGCTCCCAGCAGTCTATCTTGGCTTCCAGCAATATATCTTTACTCCCAGCTGTCTATCTCGGCTTCCAGTTGTCTGTCTGGATTTCCATACGTCGCTTCCGACCTGGCCAACCAACATCGATCCACGGTTTTAGTTTATCTTGAACTCCATCCAGAGTACGCGTGGGCCTCGAACAAGTTGCACCAGGACCCAACAATGTGTTTGAGACTTTTGATACTCTTATCTGCTTCTGTGGTCATCTTGGCCTAAAGAGCCTCTCCTGGCACCTCCAGCCTCTTCCAGTAGACACTTTTGTCCTCCTCCAGTAGACTCTTGGCTTCTTCCAGTTGACTCTCGTGTCCTCTTCGAGTAAACTTAATGTCTTGGTCCCTTCCAGTAGGATTTCTTGCCTTCTTTTAGTAGACTCTTTTAGTTTCTTGTAGTAGACTCTTTTGGCCTCTCCAGTAGACACTTTTGTCCTCTTCCAGTAGACTCTAGCTTCTTCCAGTTGACTTTCGTGTCCTCTTCCACTTGGCTTTCGTGTCCTCTTCCAGTAAACTTAAAGTCTTGCTCCCTTCCAGTAGGCTCTCTTGTCCTCTTTTAGTAAACTCTATTGGTGTCTTCCATTAGTTTCTTTTGGCCTCTTCCAGTAGACTCTGTCTTCTTCCAGTTGACTCTCGTGTCCTCTTCCAGTAAATTTAAAGTCTTAGCCTCTTCCAGTAGGCTCTCTTGTCCTCTTTTAGTGAATTCTATTGGTGTCTTCCAGTAGTTTCTTTTGGCCTCTTCCAGTAGACTCTTCGCTTCTTCCAGTTGACTCTCATGTCCTCTTCCAGTAAATTTAAAGTCTTAGCCTCTTCCAGTAGGATTTCTTGCCCTCTTTTAGTAGACTCTGTTGGTGTCTTCCAGTAGTTTCTTTTAGCCTCTTCCAGTGGCCTCTTCGCTTCTTCCAGTTGACTCTCATGTCCTCTTCTAGTAAACTTAAAGTCTTAGCCTCTTCCAATAGGCTCTCTTGTCCTCTTTTAGTGAACTCTATTGGTGTCTTCCAGTAGTTTCTTTTGGCCTCTTCCAGTAGACTCTATCTTCTTCCAGTTGACTCTCGTTTCCTCTTCCAGTAAACTTAATGTCTTGGCCCCTTCCAGTAGGCTTTCTTGTCTTCTTTAGTGAACTCGATTGGTGTCTTCCAGTAGACTTTTTGGCCTCTTCCAGTAGACTCGTGGCCCCTGTTGATAATATCCCGGCCTTAGGCAGTAAATATCTTCCATCCAGCTGTATTTATGACCTCTGAAATGTATTTTTTTTCTTCCTTCACTCATATCTTCCCAATGCTGCTCATTTATCCTTCTCTAGCCCCCAAGGTTGAAATTATAGGTGAACACACTTTGTGCGTGAGAGGCTCACCCCTTCCCCCCCTTCAAAGGCTGTATAGTTAAGAACAAGGAGGGAATTAGGGCGTGCACATTAGCGTCAGGACAGTAAAGGCGAGAATTCGATAGTTCTACCATGTTTGAAGCGAGGGATTCCCACCCTTCAAAGGATAAAACTTTCCCAATTAATTCTCTCCCACCGTGCAACATCAACCCGCTTTGGCTGCCGACCAGCTGCATCCGACGTTTTATTTCTCCTAAAACGCTACGTATTATTCACCATGAGAGACATGGAACGCATACAACACACATGGATACATGTACACACAACACACATTCGTACGACTCCAACTGATTGTGAGAGGCCGCTCGAACCTCACAGCCTACAGAAACCTGAACGTTAAAGTTGGATCCATTTGCATCGTATATGATTGATGGAAAGAGCTCCTCTGAACCAGAGAGAAGATCAATTTCATCATATGATCGCGAAGAGAGATGAATAAGGCCGTAGGCATCAACATGATCTCTCACACACACACACACACACACAACGGTATGCCGATGTTAATAACGTTAACTCGACGCTCCTAAAGGCTTGGAAGTTCCACCTATATACGTGAGCGCAAACGCTCTGTTTGGTTGGATAGTCCCAGCGTCTGCTCGTGAAGATGATCAAGACAGATCAAAACGGCCGGACATAACTTAGCGAACAAGTCTTGGAGTGGATACTCAAAGAGCTTCCTCCCCTCCTCCCCACTTGGCATACGAAACTTGATCATTGAGGAGGAATATTTACGACTGCAACACCAAAAGGTGTTTGTCTCTTCCGTTCTTTATTCACAGAATGACCGAGGCCAAGGATGTATGAAAGTCTCGTCATTGGATAGCCATGGTTTATTATTTTCGGAAATACAGAGGTCGAGAAATTGTTTTGTTAAGAGAGTCTAGTCAGTATAGCCCTGGACAGAATTTGTTGAGAGCCTCTTTATAGCCTAGCCTAGCGTAGGTAGACCTGGATAGAATTGGTTGAGAGCCTCTTTATAGCCTAGCCTAGCCTAGTCATAGCCCTGGACAGAATTTGTTGAGAGCCTCTTTATAGCCTAGCCTAGCCTAGGTAGACCTGGATAGAATTGGTTGAGAGCCTCTTTATAGCCTAGCCTAGCCTAATCATAGCCCTGGACAGAATTTGTTGAGAGCCTCTTTATAGCCGAGCCTAGCCTAGTCATAGTCTAGTCAAGTTTACTCTCAGAAATACGGAGGTACAGGAATTTTTTAGAGCCTAGATGTAGTCTAGCCTTCCTACATAACTCACAGAATTAGAGATACAGAATTTGTTAAGGTGCCTAGACGGACTGGCATTTTTCTTTAATCACATAAACGCTGAGATCCAGAATTTAAAGAAAGCTTAGGTGTTACCTAGCAAGCTTATACATAACATATCAGTCTTTAGACGGAATTAGCATTTTTCTTTAATCACATAAACGCTGAGATCCAGAATTTAAAGAAAGCTTACGTATTACCTCGCAAGCTTATATGTAACCCCTAGCAAGCTTATATGTAACCCCCTAGCAAGCTTAAACATAAGTTATCAGTCTTTACTGTGAGGCCCAGAATTTCTTAAGGAAGCCTTTGGAAGCGTAGATAAGACAGACATCCTTGTACGTAAAACCATTCCGCAAGGGGGCCAGTTACCACTCCGGGAAGGTAACGCTAGTGGCAAGTAATTTCGCCCTGGTGATATTGGCTGTGGCCAGCTATGGTGGGGGTTGGCTTTTTAAGCACCCGTCAGGGATAGTCGCCCAGTGAGTGTATTCCCCCGCTGAATCGATGGACGGGACTGTTTGGGATCAGCAGTTGACACGAAGCTCACTCGCTGGCTTTGTAGTTGGTAGAAAATATGCGAAATCCCAGAATCGCGTCGAGGATTTGATGATGAGCATGCGCTCACCGCGTCCCAGGTGACAGAAGTGTATATGCAGAATATGTCGTTGGGCTCCGCCTTTGAGGGAGATTAAAAAGAGCTACGCAACCTAGTTGAATTACCACGATTCTCTCTCTCTCTCTCTCTCTCTCTCTCTCTCTCTCTCTCTCTCTCTCTCTCTCTCTCTCTCTCTCTCTCTTTCTCTCTCTCTTTCTCTCTCTCTCTCTTTGAGGGAGAATAACAGCTCAAGTGGTAGTGCAGCTTCCTGCTCTGCGCGGGGTATATGACCTGCCATTATGGAGGAAATGCACACGCCTTCCAGTTTGAGATAACGAGAGAGAGAGAGAGAGAGAGAGAGAGAGAGAGAGAGAGAGAGAGAGAGAGAGAGAGAGAGAGAGAGAGAGAGTCGATCTGGTTTGGAAAACCTCGGGCCGTCTCTTTAAAACTCTCTTCACTCCCTGGTCGTCATTACACCACACATAATTTCTCAGCAAATGATAGAATTATCCCCCCCCCCCCCCCCGAGGAACACATTGCTGAAAGACAATGTGGAGATGGGATGAGACACATTTAGAATCTGATCTCAGTCCTGCCCACTGACACTAGGCACCATATGACTCTCTGAATTGTCTGAAAATCAATCACTGTTTGAGTCATCGCACTGGACATTAACACAGCGCCCTTCGTCGCGTGTAGTAGCATCACAAACTCCTAAAGATAATTAGAATCCAAAGCATTCATTGTAATATTTGATGTATTCTTCGTGACTTCCTTCACGTGGATGCTCTCAGAGTCTCCCTTGATGAATGGAGTGGCCTTGAAGGCATTAGTCAAGACTTAGCTTGAAAGAAGAGGTAAGACACTGGATGGAAGTTGAAAAAAAAAAAAGAACACATAGAAAAATTTAGGTCGACGACCGTCTAGCGTCTGGTGAAAGAAGAGGTGACGAGGATGGTGTATATATATATAAAAAAAAAAAATTTTTTAAAATTATTTTTCCCCCCGGGGAAACCCAATTTTTGGAAAAAACCTTTGGGTTGAAAAATTTTTTAAAAAAAAAAAAAAAGGGGAAAAAAAAAAAAAAAAATTTTTGGGGCCCTTTTTTTTGGGGGGGGGCCCGGGGAAAATTTTTTTAAAAAAATTTTTAAATTTAAAAAAAATTTTTAAAAAATTTTAAAAAAAAAAAGGGGGGGTTTTGGCCCCCCCCCCTTTTTTTTCCCCCCCGGGCCAAAAAAAAATTTTTTTTTTTTTTCCCCCCCCCCCCCCTTTCCCCCCCCCCCAAAAAAAAAAAAAAAAAAAAAAGGGGGGGGAAAAAATTTTTTTTTTTTTCCCCCCCAAAAAAAGGGGCCCTTTTAAAAATTTTTTCCCAAACCCCCTTTTTAAAAGGGAACCCAAAACCCCGGCCCCCCCCGGGGGGGGGCCCCAAAATTTAAAAAAAAATTTTTTTTAAAGGTTTTTTTTTTTTTCCCCCTTCAATTCCCCAAAAGGGGGGGGGAAAAAATTTAAAAAATTTTTTGGGGTTTTTTGGGGGGGGAAAAAAAAGGGAAAAAAAAGGGAAAAAAAAAAAACCCCCCCCCGGGGGTTTTAAAAAAAAAATATTTTATTTAAAAAATTTTAAATAATAAAAAAAGTTTTAAAAAAAAAAAGAGAGAGAGAGAGAGAGAGGGGGGGGAAAAAAGAGAGAGAGAGAAAAATTTTTTTTACAGTCCGTCTGATATTTTTCCCCGGAATTTTCCTGGGTTTTTTTTTTCTTCTGTCCCCGGGCCCCCCCCCTTCACCCCGATTTGTCCTAAATCCTCCAACCTGCTGCTGGCCGGCCATCCGCGTCTCTCACCTGGAAATTGTCCTTGGATATATTTCTCTTCCACCTCGTTCCTCGCCACCCGCCCTGGAACTACGATTGCCATGTTCTCGTCCTATTTTCTTAGAACTATTTCTCATCTGTTTCTCTCCTCTTCCCTCGCTCTTCCAATCCATCAGTTACTTTCTCTTTTTTTTCTCCTCCAATTTCTCTTTCTGATTTCTTTTTCTTAGTGTTTTCCCCTCGCTTCCAACAATTCCAATTAAACTTTATTCGTTTCTATCCTTTTTGATCGTATTTTTTTTTTCCCCCCGATCTCGATTCTCGTTTTCGCTTCCCCAATCCCCGCTTTACTCATCTCTCTTTTTTTAACTGTCAACGTCCCCTTTTATGTTCTACTCCCACCTCTTTGTCATCTTTTTAGTCTCGCTGCTTTATTTTCTGACCCAATACTGGACAAGCTGCGCATCATAGTGACGCTATGGGCAAGGCAAACATCAGACATTGTTTTGACTGGCGCGTTTATTGCGCCGCCGCTGTCAATTACCGCGCCAGGGATATATACCTCGCTGGCTGCCTTCCCTACATTGTTTTTTTTTTTTTTATATTTTTACCCCATATAATGGAGTAGTATCTCGTTAGCCGAGATATTTGTTGTTGCCCCGTGACCGTAGCTCATAACTAATGGCTGAGCCTATGTGAATATGGTTTCAGGGCATCTTCTCTTTAGATATCTCATATGTAATGTATTCCCCTTCCACAAAAAAACAAGTAACGGGTCGCGAGTTCGCCTCCCGGCTGCCTTAATACATCTAGGGCTCCTGTCGTTTATTGTATATATATATATATATATATATATATATATATATATATATATATTATTTGACATTTCCGCGTTAGCGAGGTAGCATTAAGAACAGAGGACTGAGCCTTTGATGGAATATCCTCACTTGGCCCCCTTCTCTGTTCCTTCTTTTGGAAAATTAAAAAGACGAGAGGGGAGGATTTCCAGCTCCCCGCTCCCTCCCCTTTTAGTCGCCTTTTGCGACACGCAGGGAATACGTGGGAAGTATTCTTTCTCCCCTATCCTTCTAAAAGAAGGAACAGAGAATAGGGCCAAGTGAGGATATCTCTCAAAGGCTCAGTCCTCTGTTCTTAACGCTAACTCGCTAACGCGGGAAATGGCGAATAGTATGGAAGGAAGAACATATATATATATATATATATATATATATATATATATATATATATATATATATATATATATATATAGCTGCCAGAAAGCACTAGACCCAATGGTTTTTTTTTGGATCATTAATGGACTAGGATGTGTTTGATGATATGCGGTCGTGAAGATGAATTTACGGTGTATGTTGGGGAAGGAGAAGTCAAGAGACATCCAACATCCATGCTCGGTCTACTACAACCTGGTTCTGGCGATGGTCCTTTCCCTGCTGAGTCGGGCATTCATTCTTCAAGAATTTCCATGTCGTGGACTAGGCTATGATTCCAATTTTCTTCGGGCGTAAAAACTGAAAACAAACTTCCACGGGTTCATGGACTCGTATATTCAAGCCATGGTCTTCGCTGATATTGTTATTGCTGACGGCGAGGTATATGTGATGCTGTCAGTGGAACTCCTCACTAGAATGGTTGTTTTTTTGGGTCTAATTTTGTGCCAGACTCGTAGTTTTTAAAGTCTTTGGTGCGACTAAGATGATGTCCGTCTATGGTTGTGCTTTTGTGCTATGTTCATAGTTTTTGGTACTACCAAGATGTCCCGTGTGTGGGTGTAAGTTAGTACGATGTATATATTTTTGGGTATGAGGCGATGTATATTCTTTTGGGGTATGAGGCGTATTAGCATTGGGGTCGTTAGCCTCCACAGCAACGTCCACCACCCGAAATATATATATATATATATATATATATATTTTACCACCTTCTTCAGGTATTGCAGAAAATTCTAAGACCACATACGCTCTTTATATGCATGTTACCCTTGTGTAGGTGTAAGCTAGGATGTTAGTGAAGAGGGTGTTTTGATTTCTGTGATTTCTTGAGGGGCGGGTGTAGTGTGTGTGTGCTGTGATGGAAGTCATGTTCGTAGCAACGCTTTCCCTAAGTTTCATACTATTTGGCTCGTATCTTAATCTAATTCGCTTTGGGATTCTTCCCCTTCATGAAGGTCTGTACTGGGTAGATATTCGTGTTTTTTTCTGTATAGAGGTTCCCGTTCGCTTTGTGAGCTGCTAGTCAGTGTATTCCATAGATGAGGAGGGGTTGTTGCAGTTGATGTATGCTAAACTGCCATGGTTGGGTCACCTTTTTTGATATGGGTGGTATGGTGAGTTCTTCTTCTCATATTTGTCAAGGGTTAGAGCCCTAGGGATGAGTGGCCTGTAAATAATGGAAAATCTGGTCACAGTTGCTGTACACAGTTTAGAATTTGGATAACTTCGTTACATTTCTGCGCGAGGTGTTTCTTGAGGGATGTCCAGGCCTTGGTCAATATAGCCTCAAAATCACCGATGTAAACAGGTTGAGGCTTCAGTAGGATAGCGTTGTGGTCGTCTCCTGGTGGTAATACAATTCCCGTGGCGTAGTGGATGTTGTGGCTGGGTTAACAAGCCTCTCTCAGGGTAATGATTTTACTCTGCGAGTATCTCAAGTACTGGAAGTCGTGAGAATATCTTTTGCTAAAGACCATTCCAAACATGTATGCCACCAAGATTGTTAGTGCTGAGCGATTCAACCCTGGATTTTTTTTTTTTTTTATGATTTGGGAGGGGTATCTGTGTACTGGAAGTCGTCAACTACTTTTGTAAGCATCTCCAAACCTCTGTGTCAACCCCTGCATCGAGTAGGGTAGGAGGGGATGTTTGGTAAGTGTTATAGTTTATGGTTAAGTGGGTCAGAAGACCATGGGATGGCTGTCTCATCAGAATGATGCCTGGTTTGTCTATGCTTTTCTGCTTTTCAACTCGAAGCGCTTGTTTGTCTAGCGTCGACTTTGACCACTGAAGCGCACTGGGAAATCATTGACTGTTTCCACTGATTGCCACTGGTTTTTTGTCTCTCCTCTTGTTAACAGTGGTAGGAATTCTATTGGAGTTTTGGATAGAAGTATCGTTGCCATCTGTACTAGGATAATATTTGAGTATGCCCTTTCAACAGGAGTTTTGTATTCATTATTTGTCATTGGCATGTTTACATTTGATTCCTTTTTTTTCGCACATTTAACTACGTTTGAGGAGCTGTTCTGTCACTGAGGTTATGTATAATTTCTTGTCGTAGGATCCTACTAGAATGGGGGGGGGGGGGCATCTAATAATTCACACTATCATGGTGGACCATTCGCCAGACCTCTACATCCGCTGTTTGTAGATATATAGATGCAAAGTAAGTGTAGATATACACGCAGGGGGTGACTATTGGTGTTGGGCTGTCTGTGTAGATGAGGGGGATGTATACGTTGGTGGAAGTGTGTCTGCACGAGTGGGTGAATGTGTAGGTGGAGGATGTCTTTGTTAGTGATGGGTGTCAGTGTCTTAGAGGGTTTGATTGTGTGGATAAATGAGTGGCTGTGTGCGTTCGGGATATGTGTGTAGGTGAAAAGAGATGTCTGTGTAGGTGTGGGGAGTGCCTTTGTAGATGAGTGTGACTGTGTAGGTAGAGGGTTGGCTGTGTATGTGAGAGAGCTACTGTGTAGATGAGGGGATGGCTTGGTAGGTTAGGGGTGAATGAATCAGTTAGCAAAGTAGTTGCGTAGGTAAAGGGGTACATGGGTTGTTTAGGGGTTATCTGTGTGGGTGAACGGACGGCTTTGTAGGTCAGGGGGTGGCTATGTGGCTGAGGGGGGAGGGTGAGTGACTGTGTATATCAGGGTGTATTTGCGTTGGTAAACAGTTGGCTTATGTATAAGTGAGAGGTTGTCCCTTCATATGGCTCGGTACAGTTAGCTAGAGAGGTGAGGTGTGAGACAATACGTTATTTACACTGAGTTTGCGAGTTTGGTAGAGCATCTCCCTGAGGGTGTGCTAGGAGCGCAGCTGGAGCAAACTCCCACCCAACTTTTCTTAACAATCCACTGAACGCATTATCCATCGTGCAGAAGTTGGAGGTTGGGGGGAAGATACTTGCGAAATCCCACTGCAGAAAATAAGGATAGACAGTTGCGTGGAGCGATATACTGTCTACGAGTTACAATGTCAATCTTAGCGGTGCTATGCGAGTTACAATGCCAATCTTAGCGGTGCTATGCGAGTTACAATGCTAATCTTAGCGGTGCTACACTGTTCATTTCTCACCTACACTGATGCTTCGTAAGTCTTCATTAGTAGCACAGCCCTGGTCTCTTTGTTAGCTGGTGACATCAGGGTGGGGCCCTTACCTTGGAAGAACCGGGAAGATCTTGCCTGTATTGTGCGATCTCTGGCCTCACCAACTAAAGTCACTTACGAAGGAGAGAGAGAGAGAGTGAGTCCCTGTTGATTGGTCTGGATGACGTCACGCGTTGCTAAGGCAACGAGTGTGACTGAAAATGGAGGCATTCTTGTCATATTAGCGATTGCAATTAACAGGGGGCTATAAACAGATTGATTAAAAAACTGAAAGGCATTCCTGGAACACCTATAAACGTTGCTTTGGAGTTTTGGAATGGAAAAGTAACAGACCATTCTGTTTTGGGGTCATATTTGTGATCGAGTATCAGGTGATGAGTTTATGAAGGCGTACATTTCGAAGGTGAATCTGAGGAAGTAGTGCCTAGTGGTCTTCACCCTCTTGCTAAGACTGCGATGAAGTGTTGAGAAGGAAGAGAGGTGGCGGGGGTGTGTGATGTCACCATGGCTGTTTAATCTTTATAGACGGCTTGGTGAGGGGAGGCTGTGGAGAGCTAGGTAACTTCTACACCTGGGAAGAATGATGTTTTTTTTAAGGGTACTGATGCATGGGCAAGGGACAGCTAACCATACAGGAGTGTGTCCGAGTGGATGGAGTGCTGTGTTGAAGAACCTCCTGTAGATACAGCTGTGTGGATACTAATCTGTCTTACCCGTATATCTGCTGTTTGGAGCTTCAGATCTCTTGAAGACACTCGTAATACATCGCTTTACACACGAACGGCTTTTATCCAGGCTAAGCCACTCTCTTTTGTAAACACACAGAATTCCTGGTGTGTTTAGATAAGACATTAGAAATGCGCATCCATCAGATACGTAAACAAATTTACACCATACAACCTAAATCCTTCACCCATTCTGTGTTTCTCCCATTACCTCCCATGTTCACTCTCTTGTCCTCCTCTTCCTAACCTACCCAATTGGTGACAAACGAGGGCTGTGGCTCGGTGGGTCAAGGGAATGACTATATCAGTGAAGGGGCGGGTGAAGAGGGGAGGGGGGTTACAGCATAGTCGAGCGGTGATGGGTTGAATGTGTAGATGAGGGGATGATTGTGTTGGTTTTTAACTTCGCGGCAGATGAGGACCAGGTGGAATGAAAGGAGATTTAGGGCAGGAGGAGGTAAAGGGACGTCTGAGGCCCTTGCATCATTAAGTAGGTGGCACTCTAGTAAGGTATTTTGCAGGAGCTGCCTTAAAAGGGGTCGTGTTTCCGGGAGTACAGATAGACGTCCCTGATGAATGAGTGAGCAAGTCTTGTTACAGGCTAGCTATCTGTCACTCACGTCTTTTATAGTCGGATTCCTCCACACTTCGATCACAGGTGTTGACGCTAGCTTAACATCGCTCGTAGGATGTGAATATGATGTTAGTTTTAAACCGAACGATACAGCGACACATGAAATGTGAATTAATCTTATGATTATAACTGGAAATCGGATGATCTGCACTGAAGATTAAATTGCAAATTGTGACAGAGTTCATCATGTCGTTTATGTGTGACTTCCGTCAGAAAATGAAGGATCGTCAATTCAGACAATACATTCATAGTCGGGTCTACAGAGATCTGTGTGAAGAAGGTGGGGGACCTCTGGGAATGTAGTCAGTTTGTGGCCAGTGTTCCTTGGCGATCGTCAGTTCTTAGTGTATGTGTGCTAGCAAAGAGATGGGTCACTGATGCATTGCTTACATAGTGTTTCTCATTTTCAGTATGAAAGACTTGTTTGTGAAACACATGCGCGCGCATACGTGTTGAAGTTGGGTACTTAGAAAGTCTTTTTAAAGTACGTGGTGCGCGAAGCGTGACAAATGAAGATTTTCCTTTTCAGTATAAGAACGATTGAAAAATGAAATGGAATTTGGGTTTGAAACGCGAAATGACAGAAAATCAAACGCCTCTGCATAAAAGAGGTATAGGAGCACTAAGGATTTCACGACAGTGGATTCAGATCGCAAAGATGTATTCGTCAAACTCTTTAGAAAATGATATTGAATCCCCGGAGCTCTGAATACGTTTGTACGAGCCAAGTAACAAAGAGGATTCGATCATAGACTCTCGAGAGAGATTCGAGAATTGACCGAACCTGCATACAGAGGCAGTCTTGTGTTCTGTCTCGGAGCACTCGTGTTATCCGAAGCAGTAGAACTATAAAGACAGAACATTGTAAGGCCTTACATAAGTACCTGTGGGTATTATCTACCCTCCTTCCATCGAAGTCCTCCATGCAGGCCCTCCTGGTGAAACGGAATTTGAACACGTGAGAGAGATTTGAACACGTAGAGAGAGAGAGAGAGAGAGAGAGAGAGAGAGAGAGAGAGAGAGAGAGAGAGAGAATGGATTCAGTTGGTTTATAAACATGTTCGAACCTCTTGCATGAGCTCGTTGCCATACTAGAATCTAAGGCAAGATAAGGTGGATAGGCAGCTCCATCGAGGGAATGAAAAAAGGCGACCTTCATTTGTTTAGGGAATGAGCGATTCCATTGAAGAAGCGTTTTCCAGATGTGATAAAAGTCGTAGTCTCTTGTTGTCCTCGAGTCGTCGGTCCTGAGGGAGTGGAGTGGTTTGATTTCTGACCTTGTGTGAACGACGACTCCATATGGAGTCGATTCATACCCTAAATATAACCCAGAGCAATGTGAAAGCAGATCTGCATAATAACCCCACCACCCCCACATTTTCCTTTCCCCAATCTCTCTTTCTCTCTCTCTCCCCTCTCCCCCTAAGAGAGAAATTTGAATAGAAATAGTTTTTTGCGTTTTTATTTTTGGATAAAATCATCCTCAACGGCTTAATTAAAATCCTCCCTCGCATCTCCCCAGCAGAATGGGATTTTGAAGGGGTCAAAGGCATTGAGAATTTCTGGAATACATTTTTTTTTTTTAGAAGTTGACATTAGAATGAGAAATATTTCCCTTTTGTCTTTTTTTATTTTTAGAAAAGCAGGTAATATATTAGAAAGACGCCTACGTGGTGATGGAACATTTGCCAAAAGAATAGGACTTTAGTGGCTATAGTGATGGAAGATTTGTCAAAAGAATAGGATTTTTAGTGGCTATAGTGATGGAACATTTGCCAAAAGAATAGGATTTTTAGTGGCGATAGTGAGTTCAATGATCATTTCTCGTGGACTGATATTGTATGCGAAGGAAATTGCTGGTGGAAGGTGAGTGGAAACGCCGTGAAAGGAATTACGTCAATGAATACAGATCAGGTCGTATTGTTTTCTTCTCTTCCAAAGACAAAACTGGAACGAAAAATCTGAGGAGAAAGAGTTGGGACGGATATTACTTCAGAGACTCTAGTTACATAGGTGCCTTGGGGTTCTGTTCCAAGAGATGAACTGGCGTATGTCTTTCGAAAATGTTGAGGGAGGTGTATAGTTGTGTGGAAAACAGAGAGGGATTATGCTTGAAGTGGAATGCCTAACTCACGACGACGGTATGTGGCATGAGGAGGCTTTTTCGTGTAGGGAATGACACTGCCATAAAAACAGAAGAGGTGTGGTAGTAAATGCCGTGTGATTTGACCGAGGTGGAGTTGAGTGTGCTGAACTGGTTTGGAAATGTGGAGAGGATGAGTGAAGAGGGACTAATACATCTTTCAGAAATGGAGGGACCACCAAGGAGATGGATGGATGTGAATAAAGAGACTTTGAGTTATCGGGACACAGACATGCAGGAGGGTGAGAGGCATGCATAGAATAGAAAGAATTGGTTGTAGAGCAGTATACAGGGTGAGGCGTGTTTTCATTGGGCTGAACCAGGCATAGGAAGTGAAGGAGAAAGTTCGAAATGGTCTCTTGAGCTTTGCTATCGATAGCGGGGCTCTGGTTTCGGAGCATTTTACACGAAAGTTCGTGAAGAGACTTGCTACTTTTTCTAAATATTGGTGTGACATTGTTAAATGTCCAGTCCCTCTGGAACTATCCTTCTGGCAATTGACTTATCAAAGTGATCAGTCAAGGGCTAAACTATCGCGATGATATCTTTTTTCCTTACTCTTGGATAAAACTTATCAGGGTCTGCCGTTTTGTTTACTTTCATTCCATTTAATGCCGATATCTTGAACGTGTATGTCAGCATTTTGCAAAAGTTCTCTCTTAGCAATGGAATTGGATCTAGAACATGAGCTGTGTCTATATTGGTAAATAAGGATTAAAGAAGAATAATTTGAGATCTTCGTCATGTCTTTATTGCTCTGTATTGTCACTGTTTTCCCTACTTATTGGACCAGTTAAATGATTAATGACTGTCTTGCTTTAGACCACACTGTGGAATTCTTTACGGTTTTGTTTATTTATTTTCGTCAATTTACGCTTCATAATGACGTTTACTAGACAGACTAAATAAAGTTGGTACGATAAATTGTTTATGAAATTCAACTTAAATGCAAAAGTAACGAAAACGGGATACAATGAAAGAAGAAGGCCAATGTAAAAAATCACTGTCGAACAGGGCATCATAAGTTGGAGAAGTACGTGTGTGAGAGGGACTTGTTGGGAAGGGGAATTGACATTGTGCTAATAATCCTGTGACAGGACCTCCTCCCCATGAGGAGACCGTTCTTCCAGCTGATGTTAAGCGTAGCGTTTCAGTATAATTGATCAGGGAAATGTGTGGCAAGCTTGTGACAACGCAGTCCATCAGACCAACTCCTGACCTCTTACTTCTCAAAGTCTCGTCACCACACTGAACGAAGGAGATGGACCGATCTGAGAACGTCCAAAAGGAGTTAAAGAAAGAAGGTGCATGGATTAAGAGAGTTGAGCTATAGAGGAGAGGCTGGGAAAACCTTTTTTGAGTTGCGCACACCTCGGAGGAGAGAAGAATAAAAGGGGTGACCTGATCACAGCTTTCAAGTTCCTAAATTCAGTCTGACGACGTAGAACAACGACCAGTTCTTCGTCAGATGGAAGGGACACAGCTGTCAAAAAGGGATATACGCAAGAGGCTAAGAAAGGAAGCCAGTTAGGAAAGCTGTAAGGAAGATATACAGCATTAAAAGCAGGACGCTGGAGGATTGTAAAGGAGTGAGTTGATGGCGAATGAAGACAGCATACGTTAAGAAATTTGAGAGGGTGATCGTTGGAAGCGAAAGTTCGAGGGTAGGACTCCATGATCGTACTGTACATGTGAGTCATTGTGGATAGGTTTCAAATAGGTGATGACATTCGTGCAAGCGCACACAATTGTACAGGTACATATACTAAAGCAGACAGTTACCTTCACAGAAGCACAGATACGTGGGCTCTAAACACACAAAGAAAATGATTCATATATACTTACATATATACATATACTAGTTTGTGTGTGTATATATGAATTATGTACATGTGTATATATGTATATGTCTGTGTGTGTATATATATGTATACGTTGAGATGTATAGGTATGTATATTTGCTTGTGTAGACGTGTATGTATATACCTGTGTATGTGGGTGGGTTGGGCCATTCTTTCGTCTGTTTCCTTGCGCTACCTCGCTAACGCGGGAGACAACGACAAAGGAAAATAAATAAATAGATAAATGTATATATATATATATATATATATATATATATATATATATATATATATATATATATATATATATATATATGAGTAAAGACATAGGACAGTTATACAAGGATAAGAGAACGTGGCATCACATATGTAAATTTCTCTCCTTAAGACACAAACAGTAGTCACAAATATTCATCACATATATTTATGATACGTTTGTTGCCGGACTTGAACGCACCCAACCTCCATTCGGGTAGTCATCTGTTTACCAAATGGCGTCCTAGCTACGTCTCTTTGTTGTATATCAACTAACTTATATTTCTTTCCCGTGTCTCCCCTGATGATGTGATTATTACACGAAAGTGCACTTGGGAACTGATCGTGTTTTATTTTCCCCGTGGACTCGCAGGAATGTACACATACATATATACAGACAGAGACATATATACATACAGAAACATAATTCTATTAGCCACACCATTATAGTTGTCGCAGTATGCCTTTGGAAACCAGGGTACCATCTCCCGTTGACGATATGTATAATAGATCAAAGGACCTCCATGTTCAGCTGTCCATTCATTTGCATAATTACACACTAAGTGTTTCAAATCATTGAAGTATTAATTCCACTGCGGTAATGGAAATCAAATCTGATGTATTTTGCGCAGCTGGTGTTAATGGAAAGGCCAACAGTTCGTTGGAAATCCTGCGTATTGTTCGTATTGACACCCCCCCCCCTGCCGCCTCCTTCCCCCCCGGTAAAGTAAACAGTAATTGAATAATCTGTTGGAGCGCACCAGCACCAGCAGCGTCGACCAGCTCTGACGCAGAGCAGACATGGAGGCCAATACTGGTAGCGCTCCATCAAGGCCGACATACCAGTCACACACACACCACACACACACACAATATATATATATATATATATATATATATATATATATATATATATATATATATATATATATATATATATATAGGTACTTTTATAGTGGGAGGGCGGCAGTGGATGAACGGAATAAACTGAATTATGACAGCGGCATAATACAGACGTTCTAAAAAGGTTGTAAACATGTGATTGTCTTAGCTTCGTCTCTTCGATGTATATCAACTGACTGTTATATTTCTCTCTTGTGTCTCCCCTGATGATGTGATTATTACACAAAAGTGCACTTGGGAACTTTTCGTGTTTCATTTTCCCCGTGGACTCATAGGAATATCTTGTTCACGCGCAAAATTGTGATCCTTTGCAACACACACACACACACACACACACACACACACACACATATATATATATATATATATATATATATATATATATATATATATATATATATATATGTGTGTGTGTGTGTGTGTGTGTGTGTGTGTGTGTATACAGGGAGTCCCCCCAAAATGCACTCACTTTTTGACACCCTATAACTCACTGAAGGTGACCAAAAGGGGAGGGAGTGTGGGGGGGGGGCTGGAAATCCTCCCCTCTCGTTTTTAGTTATCATAAAGAAGGAACAGAGGAGGGGGCCAAGTGAGGATGTTCCTTCAAAGGCTCAGTCCTCTGTTCTTAACGCTACCTCGCTAACGCGGGAAATGGCGAATGTGTGTGTGTATATATATATATATATATATATATATATAAAGGTCTGTATTAAACAGGGCCATATGAATAATGAGAGTGTATATTAGTCTTGGAATTATCCGAAACACGTGAAGGAAGTGTTAAAAGATATTTTATTTGGGGTTGGTGGTTGTAACCTTAAAGTTGACGGCTTTGATCGACTTAAAGCTTAACCCAGCTAACTAACCTGTATTAATAAGCGGCTTAGATAACTTTTTATAAACAACTTCTGTGGCTGTTTATCTCCAGAAACTCTATCGTAGAATCAGTAAGCAAATGGATACGAATTAGTGACTGGTGTCAGTACTACGATTCTTATTCGTACACACGAAAGTTGTTGATGTAAGGAAGTGAAGGCTATTAAAACACACACACACACACACACACACACACACACACACACACACGTGAACTCCATTGAGGCGTCTCTGTCTGGGCGAGGTTGAAAATAGCTGCGCACACAGCGCCTAACGTATGTGTCTGTCCGTTTTGGAAAACATTTCAAATATTTTCACGAAATCCTTTTTTTTCTTTTCAGTGTGAATCCTTTGTTATTCTGCTATCTCTATCCAGTTCTGTTTACCAGTGGGGGGAGGTGTCTGGTCCTCGTCCTGGGGGGAGATGACACAACACCACACTCAGCCTAGCCTAGCCTAGCGAGGCGTCGCTCTTACAACGAAAGCTTCGTCTCCACCAGTGTGCGCGCGGGCACTTCCGCGCTATGGCGGAGCTGTGATCACTTGTTTAATGTGTTTGTGGAGGACAATATTCCATTTTTCGTATGTATATTGCTTGAAGAAAACCCCCCTATTCTAGCCGAGATTGGAAGACGAGGAGGATAATTCTTACGTTGGCGGCAAGATGACATAATAACACTCCTCCCTCTCTTCCCCAAAGACCCAAGGTCGCACGTACCGTCGTCGCCTTGTTACGTCGCTCCTGGTCGCTCACACACACACACACACACCCGCCTCCCCATACAGCCTCTCTCAGTCGGCGTGTCCTCGCGGGCATATATTATCGGCTCCCCCAGATGGCAACACTGGTGGGGCAGGTTTCTCACCCTAGGATCCTCCTCCCTCACCAACTAGCTCCACCGTAGTGTTGGTGAGGGCAGTGTTGGAGCTGTGCTGGTTAAGTGCTGGAAGGAGTGGTTGGTTTGCCAGTGGTGGGGAACTGATGGGGCGTGCGGATTTTGTGGCGTAGTTCGTGCAGAGACGGTGTGTGTGTTCTATGCCCCTTGGGGTGTGTTGGTGGTTCGTGGAGGGATGTGGCGGTGTGCTATATAAGGTGTGGTGGTGCGTTCGTGATGGGTGGGGATAAGTGTGTGTATGTGTGTGTGTTTATGTGCGCGCGCGTGTGCGTGTGTGTGTGTGTCTGACATTTTTGTGTACGTGTGTGTGTGTGTGTGTGTGTGTGTGTGACATTTTTGTATACTTCGTGGATTACGTTGTTGAGCGCGTCTTATCTTGAATGCATGTGTTGTGTTGAGTGCATGTGTTGTGATGAGTGCATGTGTTATATTGAGTGCATGTGTTGTCTTGAGTGCATGTGTTGAGTGCATGTGTTATATTGAGTGCATGTGTTATCTTGAGTGCATGTGTTGAGTGCATGTGTTATATTGAGTGCACGTGTTGTCTTGAGTGCATGTGTTGAGTGCATGTGTTATCTTGAGTGCATGTGTTGAGTGCATGTGTTATATTGAGTGCATGTGTTGTCTTGAGCTTCGTTTCAGTCCGAGGCGATGATAACAATTGTGGTCATACGCGTCACACACCGTGATCGAGTCCCAGAGCAAGATAGCATTATTAATCATCTCTTCCCTCACGCCTTCCTCTCCTCCAAGGGTTCTCCAGCACCTCCGAGGCTGCGCTACAATCAGTAGCAAGGAGAGGATGGGTTCTCTTTAAAAAGCGAGAAGTTCTACGACGAGACTGTGCCGTGTTTCATCACCTGACTGATATATCACAGGTGACTTTTCACTCGCGGCGTAACCTCAAGCAGGCAGAGTTCGGTAGCAACACTGATTACGTGAACATAATTATTATTGATGAAATCTGTATTGACTCCACCTCTCATGGATTAACGGTTCGCGCTGGAGGGTCGTGATCAATATTAAGCGTCGTATATGTATATTTTCCACTCGTTCCCTGAACTGCTGCTTCCTGGGAGAGATGACACACTACCGCACTCAGCCAAGCCTCGCTGCTGTAACTAAAAGCCTCGTCAAAAATGGTAGGATCAGGAAGAGAGCTTTGTTTTGAAATGGATTGCAGAAGAGTTTGCGAAAGCTCTTACGAACAGAGACGGATGCAAACTTAGGATGTTATTAACTGTTGTATTGATAGATGAGGGAGTCATGTATATAATTACGGGTTTATTATGAAGATAATTTACACTTATTCTTATTTACGTCTCATGCCTCACCAGGAGTTGAAAAGATTAACATTCATTTCTTGTTTATTGGGAATGTTAAGGCTCACTGAGTCACGCATTATTACAGCGTAGATTGTGAGGGATTTATAGGCTAAGCGACTTACTCGCAATTTTCTTCGTAATTTAAGAAAAAAACCCTAAAAAACCTCGTCAGAAAGATAAACTTTAAAGTTGCTCCACCCATGTTGTGTGTGTCCTCCTCCGTGGGGGAAGCCGCCAGAACTTAATTACCTTGTGTTAGGTGATCATGGAGACGGTGGTTAGAGGGGGAGGGGTTCGTTGAGCGCACCTGCCACGGTAAATGAAGGCTGTAGATATCGTCAGAGGTGGCTAGGTGCAACCATATTACATGGAGCTGGACAACAACCGAGTGGGGTCTCGTGTGTGTGTGTGTGATCTGTTTTTGTACTGCACGGGGTCGGAGGTTTACACTTCGTGGGGCGGTCCTGTCTCGTGTGTGTGTGTGTGTGTGTGTGTGTGTGTGTGTGTCGAAGTAATTTCTTTCCTGGACAAATATTTAGATAACTTTATTACTGGGAGAAAGTTTTACGCTCTCGTTGGCCAGTCTGTTGAGTTTGTATAAATGAACCATGTTTTTGCTGCTGTTTGTGTATACACACACACACACACACACACACACACACACACACACACACACCGCCCTAACCAGGTACCCATTTATCGACAAACCCTGAGGAGAGGATGAACATCTGGGTTGGGTGTGGGCTAACTGCCGTGCCCAGGATTCGAAGCCGTGTAGTTGATAATACCGCAAGCGAAAAGTCACCCTCGTAGATGCTGTATGATCATCAGCGGATGGGAAAGAGTACAGAGTTGTTGAAGATCTTTCTCGCTCCCCCAAAAGAGACCAACTTACCCTGCACCCACATGGGGTGCAACCTGGAAGCTGCTGGAGTCCAGTACATGGGATCTTAGGGTTACATGACGATTAGAATCTTTCATTCGCACGCTTTCGCCGTTTTCCACCTAAGGCAGGTAGCGTCTGGAACAGACGACTAATCCCTAGAGAAAAATTTACCTCCTTCCTTTTGACAAGTAATAATAAAAGAGGGGAGGATTTCTTATTACCCTTCTCATCCCCCTTAGTAACCTTTTGAAAAATGTAGATTTTGTCTGTCCTATATATATATATATATATATATATATATATATATATATATATATATATATATATCCCTGGGGATAAGGGAGAAAGAATACTTCCCACGTATTCCCTACGTGTCGTAGAAGGGGAGGGAGCGGTGGGCTGGAAATCCTCTCCTCCAGTTTTTTTTACTTTTCCAAAAGAAGGAACAGAGAAAGGGGCCCAAGTGAGGATATGCCCTTAAGGCTCAGTCCTCTGTTCTTGACGCTACCTCGCTAACGGGGGAAATGGCGAATATGTATGGAAACAATATATGAGATAGATATAGTCATACATATATACACATTAATGAATACAGAAACATATGCATGCGTGTGTAGATGAAAGTGTAGTGCCTGGGGACGATGTGCGGTGTAAGGTGGAAAGATTAAGTGGTGGAATATCAGATGGAGGCGTTTTGTGGTGGGTAAATGCACCCTGATGGCGAGAGAGCCGTCCAGGGTATGTGGCGCAATAGTGCTGTCGTGTGGTAACGAATGAGGAAAGACTGAATAAGAGTATAACGTGCGGCGAAAGTAAGAGATGCAGAACTAGGGGGTTAGGGCGAGACCGAGGAGGATGGAGTGATGGAAGCTTTGAGGTATCGGGGCCTGAACATTAAGGAGGGTGAGAGGCGTGCATGGGATAGAATAGATTGGATCAGTGTGCTGTATGGGGAAGGTGTGAGAGAGGTGAGCAATTGAAGCGGTCAAGGCAAGGAAGGGGTAAGGGAGATGCCGAGGAGGAGTGTAGCTGAGGAGGCTTTGAGGTATCGGGTCCTGAACATTGAGGAAGGATGAGAGGCGTGCATGGGATAGAATAGATTGGATCAGTGTGCTACATAGGGAAGGTGTGAGAGGGGTGAGCAAATGAAGTGGTCATGGGAAGGGGTAAGGGAGATACCGAGGAGGATGTAGCGAAGGAGGCTTTGAGGTATCGGGTCCTGAACATTCGGGAAGGGTTAGAGGCGTGCATGGGATAGAATAGATTGGATCAGTGTGCTATATGGGGATGATGTGAGAATGGTGAGCAAATGAAGCGGTCAAGGTGAACCATGGCGTGGTCTGTGGCGCTTGGCTGTGGATAATGTGCTGTGGTTTCTGTCCACCATGCACGACGTGTGGAGAAATGGATGCGCGCAAGTTCATTGCTCGTTTGTTCATGATGCTGCCTAGCACATGCGTGGAAATGATATATATAATTATGAGAACTGAAAATGCACAGAACATCATAAAGTGAATAGAGAAAATGATGCGAAGTTCCCCTCCCATTGAAAACCTGTGTCAATCTTGGACTTAGCTAAGTTCTTAGGAGAATATCACAATATAACACGTCTGGCTTGACGCCACAGTGAACTCCAAGTGAAGACAGTATACGCTCGGGGTTAACGCGACGCTGGTTTGTGATGTTGATCGAGGATGCGATAGTGTGAAGCTTGGCCGCCCAGAGGACGCTGGCCTCCTGAAACAGCTCATAGGACCTAGGGTGAGTAAGGTCTCTCTCTCTCTCTCTCTCTCTCTCTCTCTCTCTCTCTCTCTCTCTCTCTCTCTCTCTCTCTCCTTGCCGTCAGTAACAACGCCTGAGGTAATAAATAAAAAGATATATATATATATATATATATATATATATATATATATATATATATATATATATATATATATATATATATATATATAATCTTTCTTTCAAACTATTCGCCATTTTCCGCGTTAGCGAGGTAGCGTTAAGAGCAGAGAACTGGGCCTTTGAGGGAATATCCTCACCTGGCCCCCTTCTCTGTTCCTTCTTTTGGAAAATTAAAAAAAAATAATGAGAGGGGAGGATTTCCAGCCCCCCGCTCCCCTTTTAGTCGCCTTCTACGACACGCAGGGAATACGTGGGAAGAATTCTTTCTCCCTTTACAGCGTTTAATGTTAATTGACTTATACTGTCTATGTGATAACATAGAATTCCTGTTTATACGAAATACTCTCACCTCCCTGTTACACCTCATGAACATAGTATTCACATTTACTGGCAGCTTCCTGCTGTCACACATTGTTCCCAGACTCAGTCATCAGCCTCTGCGATTTCTCACTTGAATCCGCCGCCAGAGCTGAGCCCTGTCTTTTGTTAAAACAGCTGACTCACATCCCACACGCGCCCAACCCTTATTAGCATGCTGTGGACCCAACCTCCCTCACCACCCCATCCATCCGTAAACAGGTTGGAGAAAAAAAAAAACGTGGGTCATATCGCACACCCTTGACACAGCCGCCCCCCACCTCCACTTGAAAACCACTTACCCTCCTCACCTCCTTCTCGCACACACATATTCATAACAACTCATTGCGTCTAGTATTAGTTTTCCTTCCACGCCATTTAGTTATAACACCTTAAATAAGGCAATTTTTATCACCCTTATGATACACTTTCTCCAGATCCATAAATGCCAATTCAAATCCTTCTCTTCATTTCTCAATCGTATTCATGTAAGTAAACACCTGGTCGTTACGTCCTTTGAATGAGACAAAAAATCTTTTTCCTCTGCTACATTGTTTATATAAGGAATGCTTTACCGATAAGAGTGGTCGAAATCAAAGCCCCAAATAGTTTCAGCAAAAAAACGACTTTACAAATACTTTGCTTCAGGTGAAGAATCTCTGAGACATTCACTGCACTCCTGCAGCTGTGTAGGTTAAAGTCAGATACCTCTCTCTCTTTCAGGCATATCTGTTTGCTCCTTTTGTCCTCCTTTCAGCACTTGAGTTTTATGTTTATAAACTTTTCTTTTATTTACACAAATCCCAAATAAATTCGAGTGTCCAATGGGGAGAGAGAGAAAGAGTTGGGAGGGCTACTATATCTCGTGGTGTAAGAAATACCGAGGTTGACCACGAATGTGGTTTTATTTTCTGTCCATTTTCTAATGCCAGAGTCTAATGCAGTGGGAAGAGAGAAAGACTTTCTCTCCGGCGGAAGACGTGGAGGAGTTTGGAAAGAGTGAAGATTCTGCGGCTGAAGGATTTCAGGTTTGTGGAATCGAAGGGGAACATGGAGAAGTGGAATCGAAGAGGAACATGGAGATGTGGAATCGAAGAGGAACATGGAGATGTGGAATCGAAGAGGAACATGGAGAGGTGGAATGGAAGAGGAACATGGAGAGGTGGAATGGAAGAGGAACATGGAGACGTGGAATCGAAGAGGATCATGGAGACGGTAGCTTAGTATGTCGTCTAAGGGGGGGGGGGGGGCAGTGAAACTTGGTGGACTATACAGCCATAAGGGGGCACTGGGGGTTTAGCGTGGTAGTACGGGGCTGAAACGGGACTGGAAACTGGACACCTAGACAGGGCTGAAACGAGACTGGAAACTGGACACTTAGACGGGGCTGAGACTGGACTGGAAACTGAATACCTAGACAAGGCTGAGACGGGATTGGAAACTGGACACCAAGACGAAACTGAGACGGGACTGGAAACTGAACACCTAGACAGGGCTGAAACGGGACTGGAAACTGGACACCTAGACGGAGCTGAGACTGGACTGGAAACTGAACACCGAGACGGGACTGGAAACTGAATACCTAGACAGGGCTGAGACGGGACTGGAAACTGAGCACCTAGACAGGTCTGAGACGGGACTGGAAACTGGACACCTAGGACTGGAAACAGAACAGCTATACGGGGCTGAAACGGGACTGGAAACTGGACACCTAAACGGGGCTGAGACGGGACTGGAAACTGAACAGCTAGACGGTGCTGAGACGGGACTGGAAACTGAACACCTAGGACTGGAAACTGAACAGCTAGACGGGGCTGAGACGGGACTGGAAACTGAACACTTAGACAGGGCTGAGACGGGACTTGAAACTGAACACCTAGACGGGGCTGAGACGGGATTGAATAGCTTGTAAGAGGGGAGGACAGAGGCCTAGTGAGACAGCCTGGGGTGGGACAAGCCTGGAGGAGGAGGAGCTCTGGAAGGCTGTGTCGTTGAGGGGCGCTGTCGCCAGCGGCGACAGCAGACGTAGGGTCGTCATCATACGTCATTCCTGGAGCAGGCGTCTTCCCTCGGGGCTTTCATTCACTTGGAAGGGCAACAAGAGTCCCATCTTTAGTCCCCGCTGGAGCATCATCTCAGGCGAGGGAGGAGGAGGAGGAGGAGGAGGTAGAAGAGGCAGAAGGCGGCCCCCCCTTTCGGATGCCCCACGGCGTGGCAACGGGGCATCGTCGACCGATGGGAGTCTATGTGCCATGGAAGGAGGAGTCCCCATCGCAAACCCAGCGATGATGATGGCTTGATTGACGCCCGCGGTGTGGTGTGAACCCTTCGGTTGGAGGAGGAGGAGGTGGAGGTAAACCCTTCGGTTGGAGGAGGAGGAGGAGGAGGAAATGGAGATGCAGGTAGGAGGTAGGAGGAGGTGGGGGTCAACGAGGGCGAGAGAGACACAGAGGTCAAGTGACATGTCGAGTGTTTTCTCAACTCTTTGAGTGAGTAGGGGCCTAAAAAAATTGCTAAGAGCCGTGTGCTATATACCGCTCTAGACCCTTGATGGGATAATATATCATAACTCAGTTAATGACCCTCGGTTTCCTCATAGGGGTCCCGCTCCTTCATGGGGTGTGTGTGTGTGTGTGTGTGTGTGTGTGTGTGTGTGTGTGTGGGTGGGTGTTACGGGGGAAAGAGTCTTACACAAAGAGTTTTACGCTCGTTGTTGCTCCCCGGTCTCTTAACTTTGTTTATACGTACCACGTCTTGTATGGATGTGATATATTTATTTGTTTATTATACTTTGTCACTGTCTCCCGCGTTAGGGAGGTAGCGCAAGGAAACAGACGAAAGAATGGCCCAACCCGCCCACATAAACATGTGTATACATACACGTCCACACACGCACATATTCATACCTATACATCTCACGCTTTCCTGGCCTCTATGTATATGAATTTATTTATATGTATTCAACCTGAGTGTGAAAATCTACATAGACGGGTCACATATATGTCTAAATATATTTCGAAAACATTCATGATTGACGTATTCTGAAGCGATCTACGGTGCTGTTACACAATTTACCTGGCGTGTGTCTGTCACCACATTAACTCACTCTATTAACTCACTCCAGCCTGACGCTCCCGTCGCCTGGGTACTGTCATACTAACACACCCTCACACTCACCTGGCCTTTATACCACCTTACCCACACATCCCAGGCTCACACTTGCCTTATCTGTGTGCTGTCATACTAACACACTCCACCCTCACACTTTCCTGACCTGTGTTCAGCCACACTGATACACTCCACCCTCACACTTCCCTGGCCTGTGTTCAGCCACACTGACACACTCCACCCTCACACTTTCCTGACCTGTGTTCAGCCACACTGACACACTCCACCCTCACACTTCCCTGGCCTGTGTTCAGCCACACTAACACACTCCACCCTCACACTTCCCTGGCCTGTGTCCAGCCACACTAACACACTCCACCCTCACACTTCCCTGGCCTGTATCCAGCCACACTGACACACTCCACCCTCACACTTCCCTGGCCTTTGTTCAACCACACTGACACACTCCACCCTCACACTTCCCTGGCCTGTGTTCAACCACCCTCACAGTCGCCTTTCCTTTGTGGCGCAACAATAACACGCCCCTGCTTCACACCCGGTCCAGCATTCAAATGTGCATTTTCTGCCCCCCACAAGCAATGCAGTTATTTCCCATCCAAACGTCGTTATCAGTTCAACACACACACACACACACACACGACTGTCTTATTCCTATGCAGATTTCACATAGCATTTCTCACTGGTAGAGAAGCTCTCACTCACACGCGAAAAATCCCCCTCCCATCTCTCCTCCTCATAAAATCCCCCTTCCACCTCTCCTCCTCATAAAATCCCCCTTCCACCTCTCCTCCTCATAAAATCCCCTCCCACCTCTCCTCCTCATAGAATCCCCTCCCCCTCTCCTCCTCATAAAATCCCCTCCCACCTCTCCTCCTCATAAAATCCCCTCCCCCTCTCCTCCTCATAAAATCCCCTCCCCCTCTCATCCTCATAAAATCCCCTCCCCCTCTCCTTTTCATAAAATCCCCTCCCCCTCTCCTCCTCATAAAATCCCCTCCCCCTCTCCTCCTCATAAAATCCCCTCCCCCTCTCCTCCTCATAAAATCCCCTCCCCCCTCTCCTCCTCATAAAATCCCCTCCCCCTCTCCTCCTCATAAAATCCCCTCCCCAATATTTCTCACTCACGAGACTATTTCTCTCCAAAAGTCTTGCCCTCACGCAAACAACTCTCCCCTCTCTCACTGAGGTTCAATTCTTCCCCTCTCACCTCCCACTCCCCTTCCCCTCACCCCACCTCCATTCTCGCTAAGCATTCATCCCTCTCGCCTCCCCCTAGACACACACACACACACACACACACACACACTTAAATCCCGCGCCGACCTCCTTCTTCAAAATGTCCGCGATCTCTGGTAGATTATAAACACGGTGATGGAAAAGGCCCTCAACGGAATAACCCCCCTTGTCCCCAACGCCTTTTAAAGTCTCATGTCTCAAGTCGGCGCGAAGAGGAGAGGAGGAGGAGGAGGAGGTGAAGGAGGAGGAGGAGGTGAAGGAGGAGGAGGAGAAGGAGGAGGAGGAGATGATGGAGGAGATGGAGGTGAAGGAGGAGGAGGAGGAGGAGGAGAAGGAGGAGCAGAAGGAGATGGAGGAGGAGAAGGAGGAGGAGGAGGAGGTGAAGGAGGAGGAGGAGGAGGAGGTGAGGAGGAGGAGGATGAGGAGTGAAGGAGGAGGAAGGAGGAGGTGGTGAAGAAAGGTGGAAGGAGGAGGAGTGAAGGAGGAGGAAGGTGAAGAGGATGAGGAGGAGGAGGTGGTGACGGATGGAGAGGAGAAGGAGGAGAGGAGATGGAGGAGGAGGAGGTGATGGAGGAGGAGATTGGAGGAGGAGAAGGAGGTGAAGGAGGAGGAGGAAAGATGGAGGAGAGAGGAAGTGAAGGAGGAGGAGGAGGTGAAAGGAGGAGGAGAAGAAAGGAAGGAGAGATGGAGGGAGGAGGATGAAAGGAGGAGGAGAAGGAGATGGAGGAGGAGGAGGAGGTGAAGGAGGTGGTGAAGGAGGAGGAGGAGGAGGAGTAGGAGGAGGAGGAGGTGGAGGAGAAGGAGGAGGAGAAGGAGATGGAGGAGGAGAAGGAGGAGGAGGAGGAGGAGGAGGAGGAGGAGGAGTAGGAGGAGGAGGAGGAGGAGATGGAGGAGGTGGAGACTTTCTTTAAAACAGATTGAGGAGGAGCATCACCATCACTTGGGTCGGCCGTGATGATAGATCGATAGATAGATAGATAAATAGATAGATTGGAGAGGGGGGGGGGTTGGTGTATGTGTGTGAAGTGATTAGAAGGGATTTGGGGTGGCTGTTGTTGGGGTTTGGGGGGGGGGGGAAGGGAAAGGAGGGCGTTGGTGTCTCTCTCTCTCTCTCTCTCTCTCTCTCTCTCTCTCTCTCTCTCTCTCTCTCTCGCGAGTTCTCTGCGAGAATGGATGGTCGAGGAGATAAGATCAGGACATCATGATGGTGGAATTGGAATGCACGTAATGGGTTGCAGGTGTTTTCTTCCGCGCCTGCCACGTTGGCCTCAATGTTGTTAGTGTTTCTGGTATAGCCACTAGGTTGCATAAATAGGACAAATGAGGTAATTATATATATATATATATATATATATATATATATATATATATATATATATATATATATATATATATAGCGTGAATGAGATGGACTGGATTAGGGCTATTTCATGCGTGGCGGGGTGGCGACGGGAATGGATGAAGGCAAGAACTATGGATATGATATATATATATATATATATATATATATATATATATATATATATATATATATATATATATATATAGCGTGAATGAGATGGACTGGATTAGGGCTATTTCATGTGTGGCGGGGTGGCGATGTAAATGGATGAAGGCAGCAAGTATGAATATGTATATGTTTAAGTCATTATATAATAAGTATTTTCCATTTGGACCATAATTAATGTTTTATGTTATGGTGATGATGGTTTACTTTTGGTTTCGGTATATTTTAGAAATTTGTGACATGTGATTCTGTGGTCAATAAATGAATAATAATAGATAAGTAAATATATGTGTATATATGTATATGTCTGAGTATGTATATGTATGTACACGTTGAAATGTATATGTGCGCTTGTGTGGGCGTTTATGTATATACCTATGTATGTGGATAGGTCGGGCCATTCTTTCGTCTGTTTCCTTGCGCTACCTCGCTAACGCGGGAGACGGCGATGACGTATAATAAATGAATAAATGCATAAACTCTGACATGAGGAGAAATCACTTGGCTGCAACATTACAGACAAAATGTTGGTAATCACATCAGACCGGCCCCCTCTCTCCCCCTTTTTATACAAGATCTGTGCGAGTGTCGCATACATAATGTGTATTGTAGCTGTATACTGATGCCCCGACCCATGCATTATGTATCCTGATTCTGTATACTGATGTGGGAAGGTTATCAGTATGCAGTCAGGGGAAGGGCCTTATTTAGGTAGGAGGTGAGATGAGGATGGTCGGAAAGAGGCATTTTTTTTTGCTTTTTTTCTAAAGGTGCTTTTGTGGGTTCATTGCCGCCACACTGTGTTATCGTATAAGTGATATCGCGTGGCATGAGAACTAGGCTATTGATAACAGCATGTGCACTGCGTATATATATATATATATATATATATATATATATATATATATATATATATATATATATATATATATATATTAATGTGAGTCCACGGGCAAAATGGAACACGATAAGTTCCCAAGTGCACTTTCGTGTAATAATCACATCATCAGGGGAGACAGAGAGAAATATAAGTCAGTTGATATACATCGAAGAGACGAAGCTAGGATGCCATTTGGTAAACATGTAATTGTCCAAAACATACAACGAGCGTTTCTCTCTTGTCTCTACCCTGATGATGCGATTATTACACGAAAGTACACTTGGGAACTTATCGTGTTTCATTTCCCCCGTGGACTCGTAGGAATATCTTGATCACGCGCAAAATTGTGATCCTTTCCAATATATATATATATATATATATATATATATATATATATATATATATATATATATATATATATGGTCAAAGAGAATAGACTATTACGTAAATATTACTGATTTTATTTGTGTTTCGTTCTTACGCGCGTGTTGTGTGGACAGCGCCCTGCCTTACCCCTTGCAGATGAGATGCAACGTGTTTTGAAATACTGCAGATAAGAGATGATATTGTTTCCGTGTGTGTGTGTTATCATGCCGACCCCATCACACGACGCTCGTAATGTTAGCCACGGAGAGAGAGAGAGAGAGAGAGAGAGAGAGAGAGAGAGAGAGAGAGAGAGAGAGAGAGAGAGGCGAATACGAGCCAGTCCCTGTTGAGGAAACATGTCATGTCCGACCAGTGTGATATCTTGAAGCCTTGGAGAATGCAGGGTGAGGGATGTGGCATCTCCCTAGACGTAAAGAGAATAGAAACATGAAAAAACATTGAGGTTACTCTCTCTCTCTCTCTCTTACAATCCCGGTCACTGAAGGACTGACAGTTTTTACATACTTATTTTATAAGTCTCACTGCCTCTGTGTGTGTGTGTGTAGTCGTGTTTTTTGGGCTGTGACAGTGGGAAAATCTTATACAAACCTGATTCTTTACGCTCACAGCAGTAACAGCAGCAAGCAGCTGCTGCAGGATAGTAGTGTGGTAGTGTGTGTGTGTGCGCCCTCTCCTCTCCAGCACCATTTTCCCAATACTGACCCCACACACACACACACACACACACACACACACAGACACAGAGTCCTGCACAATGCTTACACCCTCGCCTACAGGCAGCCTATCATGCACAATGGAGGGAGACGCCTCGCCCAGCTCTGGGCAGCCTAACTCTGTGTGTGTACCTAACATCTGGTGTGTCCCGCGCGGTTGGTTGCCCGTGTTGTAAAATTACATATATATTAATCTGGGTCTTGAGGGAGACACTCTTACAAGATTCTGGGTGACCAGAGAGACGATGTAATATATATATATATATATATATATATATATATATATATATATATATATATATATATATATATTTATATTTATTTATTTTGCTTTGTCGCTGTCTCCCGCGTTTGCGAGGTAGCGCAAGGAAACAGACGAAAGAAATGGCCCAACCCACCCCCATACACATGTATATACATACACGTCCCCACACGCAAATATACATACCTATACATCTCAACGTATACATATATATACACACACAGACATATACATATATACACATGTACATGATTCATACTGTCTGCCTTTATTCATTCTCATCGCCACCTCGCCACACACGAAATAACAACCCCCTCCCCCCTCATGTGTGCGAGGTAGCGCTAGGAAAAGACAACAAAGGCCCCATTCGTTTACACTCAGTCTCTAGCTGTCATGTAATAATGCACCGAAACCACAGCTCCCTTTCCACATCCAGGCCCCACAGAGTTTTCCATGGTTTACCCCAGACGCTTCACATGCCCTGGTTCAATCCATTGACAGGGCATATATATATATATATATATATATATATATATATATATATATATATATATCTTTTTTTGGAGGGGGGTCGTCCAGTCGATCGCATGACACCACAGACATTCTGATCAGTTAGCTTATTGTTAACGGTTAAATAATTTCTAGCAAGAATGAGATAGCTTACTTGGATTATGACATAATTCAAGGACTTACTTTTTAAAGAATGACTGAGTGTAAAACCCTTTAAGGTAGCCATGCAATTCTCGAAGCGATCGGTTGGAGAATTGACATGTCTGTAATGTCAACAAATATTTTACAGCCATTCGAATAATACGTATATAAAATTTTCTACAGCGCTCGACTGTAGTTTTGAGTCTTCGTGTTGGTGTATATAATCATAATTCCAATAAATGGTCGACGAGAAATTCGTGAATTGACTTTAAAAGGCCTTTAAATATCCACATATGTGTGGCTTGTAGCACACGTCTTGCGAAATGCGTCACCATTTCCAGGTGGTGGTGCCTGGCAACGGGTGGATCCGTTCTATATTTTTGAACTTCATTTTTATGAGGTGAAACACATGAGCAGAAATAAATTAATAAACGGCTGAAACCGTTTTTTTTTTTTTTTCATTCGAATATATTGTATGCAATCATGCATTTGAAATACTCGTATATTTTCAAAACGAAATAACACGAGACAAGATTAGCGCTCAGGGACATTGGGTAATTGTCGACAGCGTTTAATAACGGACTTTGAAAAATGAATGAATAAGTTGACTTTGTTTCATAAGAAATTTAACATTGAATGTTCAGTCCTTCCCCCCCCCCCTCTCTCTCTCTCTCTCTCTCTCTCTCTCTCTCTCTCTCTCTCTCTCTCTCTCTCTCTCTCTCTCTCTGTCTCGCCCCATGTACGAGGCAGCTCAGGACTGTGAATATGTGGGAAAAGAAATTCATCTATATATTCACTGTCTTGATGAATAATAACGGAAGGAAGAAGAAGAAGAAGAAGATATATCTATCATAAGTCCGAATGCCAACTTGTAAGCAGTGTTAGTCAGTTGACAATTATTTGAGAGCAGCAAATGCCTTTCATATTGTTTTGAACCAACTTCTCAGCACGAGGAAGTGAGGCAGATACATCCTATTCTAGAAGTGTTATCGGCTTGTGTTGCCGTGTTATCTGTAATTGGCTCCTGTCTACGATAAGATGTCTCAATTGTCAAATTGGATACGATACAAAATGAAATTCTCTGTAGCCAGAAGCTCACTTCAAGGTTAGAGAAGTATTAGAATTATTAAATGACAGTTGTGAAAATGTCACATCAAGGTACTACATAAAATATCACACAAAAGTACCACATGAAATACCTCATAAAAGTCCCACATAAAATATCGCAAAAGTACCACATAAAATACCACATTAAAGCACTATATGAAATATTACAAAAGTACCAAATGAAATATCACAAAGTACCATTAAATATCACATAAAAGTACCTCATAAAATATCACATAAAGTACCACAAAAGTACCATAAAATAAAACAAAAGTACCGCATAAAATACCACATAAAAGTATCACATAAAATATCACATAAAGAACCATCTATTGCACTCGACATCTATACCACAGAAGGAGTTACAGCGTCTATATAAGATGGTTAAACTTAATCGAATGCTTTTTGGTTCAAATGATTTCCTGAACCTATCGGTGATATATATATATATATATATATATATATATATATATATATATATATATATATATATATATATATATATATATATATTATCCCTGGGGATAGGGGAGAAAGAATACTTCCCACGTATTCCCTGCGTGTCGTAGAAGGCGACTAAAAGGGGAGGGAGCGGGGGGCTGGAAATCCTCCCCTCTCACTTTTTTTTTTTTTTTTTTTTTCCGAAAGAGGGAACAGAGAAGGGGCCCAGGTGAGGATATTCCCTCAAGGGCCTAGTCCTCTGTTCTCAACGCTACCTCGCTAATGCGGGAAATGGCGAATAGTATGAAAGAAAGAAAGAAGATATATATATATATATATATATATATATATATATATATATATATATATATATATATATATATATATATATATATACGATAAGTTCCCAAGTGCACTTTCGTGTAATAATCACATCATCAGGGGAGACACAAGAGAGAAATATAAGTCAGTTGATATACATCGAAGAGACGAAGCTAGGACTCCATATATATATATATATATATATATATATATATATATATATATATATATATATATATATATATATATATATATATAATCGCTCTGTATCGGCTTCCAGCCCACTGGGTGGGCTAATTGGGTCAAGGAAGAGAGAAAGTGAAGACGTGTCATTACGGATGATATGCCTTTAGATTAAGTTGCCGCCGTCCACAGCGCCACCTCTCAGTGACAAACCAAACCAAAATGAATGATAAAAGAAAATGGTAAAGCATGAAGGAAAAGGGTTTCCTTATTATGGGTAATTATAACATTTATCTTTACTTCTTTCTAGGGTGGCTTATCATTACCATAGAATGTCTTGGACAATCGTATATTTACCAATTGGCGTCCTAGCTTCGTCTCTTCGATGTATATCAATTGACTTATATTTCTCTCTTGTGTCTCCCCTGATGATGTGATTATTACACGAAAGTGCACTTGGGAACTTACCGTGTTTCATTTCCCCGTGGACTCATAGGAATATATATATATATATATATATATATATATATATATATATATATATATATATATATATATATATATATATATATGTATATTACGATCGTATATAATTGCTTATTGCCTAATTCAACATTGATTTCCTCAAATCCCATACTTTTTTTTCAGTAATTAAGGTACACAAGACTAGATGTGTGTACTCATTAGTATTGAATCACTTATCGCAACAATAAATACATGAATTTTGTGAAGGAATTTTCATTACGTAATTGTAAGCTTAGATTCTGTGTATCTACACAGTTTAATGCATTACGACAGGTGTAGTAATTAAATAGATATCCACGAGACTGCCCAAAGGAGAGACAGACATACAGACGAGTGGTTAATGCAGACTTGCACAACATAACAGTGACTGACGTATCATGATAACATGAAAGATAAGAAGGATAAAAGCGCAAGAAATCAGTATATAACATGCAACAAGGAAATCCCCGGATCAGAGAGTTAATCGTAGCAAGGAAATGGTATATATATACACCGAGAGAACTTGAAATGCTTGACTGCACGCAGAAACAGCACATATTAGATCTCTCAAGCATGTATAATAACAGTAATGATAATAATGATAATAATGATAATAATGATGATAATAGTAATAATAATAATAATAATAATAATAATGATAATGATAATGATAATAGTAATAATGATAATAATAATAGTAATTTTTTTTTTTTCCAAAAGAAGGAACAGAGAAGAGGTCCAGGTGAGGATATTCCCTCAAAGGCCCAGTCCTTTGTTCTTAACGCTACCTCGCTATCGCGGGAAATAGCGAATAGTATGAAAAAAAAAAAAAAAAATATATATATATATATATATATATATATATATATATATATATATATTAGAAAGGATCACAATTTTGCGCATGATTAAGATATTCCTATGAGTCCACGGGGAAAATGAAACACGATAAGTTCCCAAGTGCACTTTCGTGTAATAATTACATCATCAGGGGAGACACAAGAGGGAAATATAACAGTCAGTTGATATACACCGAAGAGACGAAGCTAGGACGCCATTTGTGATCCTCTCCAATATACATATATATACATATATGAGGTGTTAATATCCACTCTCCATCTTCCTTGAACTCTGTATTTACCCCACAGACACACACACCTTCCTCAAGATGTAGCTGCCGGATACCGCTATATGGATGAACCATGTTGAAAATAGTGACATCATTTCTAGCAGTATACTGTACTAACTTTTAAAACGGCGTTTTCAAGAAATCTCTTCGGTGCAAAGTCAGTATAAACGCAGGCAGGCATACTTGGTCTGCAAGGTTTTTTTAAAGAAAAAAAAAAATATTAGGACCATGAAGAGGTTTTAAAAGGCCACGAAAAAGTGAAAACAGAGCCGAGAAAAGGTTTTTGAAATGTACGAACAAAACGGAAGCAGTTGCGTTTTCTTCATATGCGTCCAGTCTCCAGCGTTAATCTCAAAGACCCAGCTAGCTCGCTCGCTCGCTCCCCAACTGACTGTACTGGATTAAAAAAAAAAAAGGTATACTAAATTACCATAAATGCATTTACCATCACAGCTGTCTCTCTCTCTCTCTCTCTCTCTCTCTCTCTCTCTCTCTCTCTCTCTCGCTTATGGCGGCCCGCCGCCCGGGTGTCAACAATCGGATTTTAAAATGAAGTTGCATCGATTTAAACCCGCGTTGTTGAAAAACGCTCGCGTTGTTGACATTCCTTCACGGCTTTGTGAGTCCAACGCCCTAGTCACTGCACTTTAAACGGCCATTTCTGAAAAGTTTAAATACTTAGGGCCTTTAAAACTCAACTTCGTTGTGTGTCATCAGATGTACTTAGCTTTTTTCGTAGCAGAAGAGAGGAATATGCGTAGTTTAGATTGGAGATTTAAATGTATTTTGTAATTACCAAAAGACCAGTTCTTATGTCAAAGAGGCATTTCGAAAGGTACTGTCAAAGGCGATCATCATCACTACACCCTCATCACCGTGCTGGTATCTTCACTACACCGCTATCTTCACTACGCCACACCCTCTTCTTCGTTCATATCTTTGCTGTACCCTAGAAACATCTGCCTGTCGAAGGCGATCATCAGCACTACACTCTCATCACCGTGCTGGTATCTTCACTACGCCACACCCTCTTCTTCGTTCATATCTTTGGTGTACCCTAGAAACATCTGCCTGTCAAAGGCGATCATCATCACTACACTCTCATCACCGTGCTGGTATCTTCACTACACCGCTATCTTCACTACGCCACACCCTCTTCTTCGTTCGTATCTTTGCTGTACCCTCGAAACATCTGCCTATCTTTACATATCAAGCAGTATGATGTACTGGAACGCGAGACGAAGCACAAAGGGATAAAAAACAATAAATACTGAATTTCTCTCTGTTACATCGTCATAGATTTATGGTGATAAATGATTTACATTTTACATCCTAGATGTATGAAGGTGTTGAACGATCACATAAAGGGATGCATCGCATGGAGTAAAAAAAAAAAAGGGTATTCGATACAGTTACCACTTTGCATATCAACACACTCACGACTGCCACCTCACCACCACTACCACCTTCAACTCTGATGACCTGGGTGGAGGGAGACTCTCTCTCTCTCTCTCTCTCTCTCTCTCTCTCTCTCTCTCTCTCTCTCTCTCTCTCTCTCTCTCCCTCTCTCTCTCTCTCTCCCTCCCTCTCCATCCCCCATTCATTACATCTTGATTAATATTGATCCTTTGTACCTCCCAGTACACAAAGCCCTTCAGAATCTAGGCTTGTCATCCATGATGCTGATTAATAATAATAATAATCCAACGGGGAAATTCATCTATACTCCCCTCCCTACACTGTAATCCTAATACGTGTGATCAGAAACCCTTTTAGCTCTTTACTCAAGAAGACATTTGCCAGGTTGTAGTATTAGATGATGGAGTTTGGTGGACCCAGCACACCTGTATTGCTCCTCATCTGAGCCTTTGTTTGGTCTGAATTAGTATCGAAGAGTACAATAAGTCTATTGCCTTGTTCACTGCCAGTTGAAGGGCCATTTATCTCCTAATGTTCACTGCCAGTTGAAGGGCCATTTATCTCCTAGTGTTAACTGCCAGTTGAAGGCCATTTATCTCCTGGTGTTAACTGCCAGTTGAAGGGCCATTTATCTCCTAGTGTTAACTGCCAGTTGAAGGCCATTTATCTCCTAGTGTTCACTGCCAGTTGAAGGGCCATTTATCTCCTAGTGTTAGCTGCCAGTTGAAGGCCATTTATCTCCCAGTGTTCACTGCCATTTGAAGGTCATTTATCTCCTAGTGTTAGCTGCCAGTTGAAGGGCCATTTATCTCCTAGTGTTCACTGCCAGTTGAAGGCCATTTATCTAGTAATCTTAATTATTATTCACCTTTTATGATACTTTCATCATGTCTGCTCCCACTTGGCCTTTCCCTTAGGCCAGAGAGAATACGCACACTCTCTCAACTTCCTTGTTGCAGTATTTGATACGTTATTCATTCATTCAGTAAATGATTAATACGTTATTCATTCATTCAATGAATAATTAATACGTTATTCGTTCATTCAATGAAAAATTAATACGTTATTCATTCATTCAATAAATAATTAATACGTTATTCATTCATTCAGTAAGTGATTAATATGCTATTCATTCATTCAATAAATAATTACTACGTTATTCATTCATTCAATAAATAATTACTACGTTATTCATTCATTCAATAAATAATCAATACGTCGTTCATTCATTCAATAGATATTTAACACGTTATTCATTCATTCAATAGATAATCAATACGTCATTCATTCAATAAATATTCAATACGTTATTCATTCATTCAATAAATATCCAATGCGTTCTTCATTCATTTAATAAATATTCAATACGTTATTCATTCATTTAATAAATATTCAGTACGTTATTCATTCATTCAATGCATATTCAATACTTCATTTATTCAATAAATATTCAATACGTTATTCATTTATTCAGTAGATATTCAATACGTTATTCATTCATTCAGTGAATATTCAATACTTTATTCATTCGTTCTTGTGAATGGACTGTTCACCTGTTCTCTTCTGTATGTCTATCACCTCATCTATCCTCAGCCACATCCTAGATAGACATACAATCCTCGTGTTACTGTTGTATTAGTAGGACATATTCCCATTATAGAAAAAAAAAAATGTAATTTAAACGAGTATAGCAACATAGCATTTTGCCATCCAACTTGCAGCCTCTAGCGTTAATTCTAGAAGTTATATATATATATATATATATATATATATATATATATATATATATATATATATATATATATATATATATATATTATATATATATATATGTATATATATATATATATATATATATATATATATATATATATATATATATATATATATATCCTTTCCTTTCGTACTATTCGCCATTTCCCGCGTTAGCGAGGTAGCGTTAAGAACAGAGGACTGGGCCTTTGAGGGAATATCCTCACCTGGCCCCCTTCTCTGTTCTTTCTTTTAGAAAATTGAAAAAAAACGAGAGTGGAGGATTTCCAGCCCCCCCGCTCCCTTCCCTTTTAGTCGCCTTCTACGACACGCAGGGAATACGTGGGAAGTATTCTTAATCCCCTATCCCCAGGGATAATATATATATATATATATATATATATATATATATATATATATATATATATATATATATATATATATAAAAGTCTTAACAGAAAACGGGATTCTGAGCCTTACGTTACCCTATCTTCGGTGTTCGCTTTATGCTGATGATGGCGTAATGTTGTATTGAGATCCTGTTGGACTCAGTGGCTGTGATTCGATCTGCGGTTGGATCGGTGTCGTTGCTTAGCTTGCTTGCTGGCTTGGTACGATTGTCTTGGTGATTGTGGTGCAATATCAAGTGACAGACACCCCCATCCACCTCTCCCCCTCTAAGACATATGACGTAGCTTTGGACAACACCTAAAATTCCCTCCACTCCTTTCCTGTAATTTGGATAGATTTTATTTTCTTCCCTCATCTTTCGATTTTGATTGAAATTGACGTTAGAAAAAAAAAAAAGTGGAGCTATGTCGAAAGAAGAAGAAGAAAAAAAGAGAAAGTTGATCATTCATTCATTAACGTGGTGAAATAGATTTGTATTCCCTTTAGAGTTTGTGCCACTAACTAGATTGCTGATAGATTCTTCATGAATCGTGTACAAGGTTGTGATTACATGAATGATAGATGATAGTAGTTCATAGTTATATATGCTTCGGCCAGCGTAATATTATGCCTTGAGGCAGGTGAACGAGCTGGAGAATAGGTGATTCAAGCTGTGGAGTCAGTAGTTCATTTGTGTTCGTCTTTTTGGGGGGGGCCTTCCTTCCTTTTGGAAGCGTACCTTACTGCCACTACATTCTTTAGAAAGGTGACCTTTCTACCCTCCCACAGAATGAAGAGACGGTAATTCAATTCAGTCTGATACTATAAAAAAAAGATAAAAGAAAAAGAAACGTAAATAATGTCTCCTTAGAACTTTTCATAATTCACTTGTTTCCACAATAATGTCTCCTGAGAACTGTTTAGAATTCACTCGTTTTAACTCACGAACTGTTTAGAATTCACTCGTTTTCCCCTCTGTCCAATTTCAAGACCCCCTACAGCTCAGACTTGTGTCAACATATCCATAGCCTCAGCTCTCTCCTGAAAACCCCACGTAATCAACATAAAAGAAAAAAGGAAGGTCTCGTTCCCCCAGGAGCTTGAGGGTTTTCTGTTGATGTCATTGCTATTTGTCTTGCCCCTGGCAAGAGTTCTTCCATATATGAGTTCTTCCATCCACCTCTCTACGACCGAGTGGTAGAGTCAAAGGCTTTCCCTTCCTTCCCATCAATTTTCCTAGCGTTGCTTCTCTTTTCGAAACACTCCTTCCTGCTTCGCTGCAGATCTCTGTTCTAAAGGGTATAATTTTTAGGACTTCTAGTGAGCTTTCTTTATATGTTTATCCTTCCTCTCCTTCAAGACTCTGACCTGGGGCACTTTTTTTTTTTATAACCGCTGCTTCCCACAGTTTCTATGGGGATACTGATCACTCGAGGATCAACCGTTACCTTCTCCTCCTCCTCCTTCCCTCGAGTTGCTAAGTGGTGGAATTCTCCTCCTACCCCTCTTCCTCCTCCTCCTCTTCCTCTCGTCTCTTCCCTCTTCCTATAATCTCTTTTCTTTTACGAGTCTGTATCTCTTCCTTGACGAGTCTATAAACATTTATAGCACACGCGGATTCCTGATTATGACAATATATATATATATATATATATATATATATATATATATATATATATATATATATATATATATATATATATATATATATTCTCATTATTCCTTTTACCTAAGTTGGTGACCTTTGACTGGGGAATGTTCTTGCCTGTGCTATTGTATAGGTCACTAAGGTAGATACAAACAAAAAATTTCTTTTGTTCCCCGTACGTGCAATAGTGTCATGTGTGTCTTTATGTAGAGATAGAACACAGATTACCACAAGGCGTGTATATAAATTCACATTATGTTAAACTCGTCGATCTCCCTTACGACTACAAATGACTTTTACGTAATCTTGTGACTAGACTGAAAATGTGAGCGAATATAGATTAAGAATTGATCCATTCCATAGACAACTCATCCTTTTTAACCTTGCTGTATAACCTTAGAATTATTATGTTGTATATATTTGGCATCTTTCTCATCCTGCCCCCACGTCACGTTGCCATCTAGTTAGACAAATATTTATATAAGACTTTGATGCAACAGTAGGAAATGTATTCAATTAACGTACCGACTATTTAGAATACTGCTACATACGATTTTGATCTCAAAACTCAGTCTTAAACGAAGATGAGTTTGGGAGTATGGCAAGACTGGAGACCCGCCAGCGGTGTCTGGCAACTCCCCTGCCAGCCAGTCTTTGCAACACGGAATTATGTCCCGTACTACAAGGACGACAGAACACAACCCGTTCAACAAGAGGGCGGCCCCCCCCAAAAAAAAATAACTAGTTAGTTTAGGAAGTTGGTGAACGGGTCTACTAGCAAGGCCACGCGCTGCCGTGAGACCATTAATTCAATGGTTATTTGAGGTTTATTGAACACTGGGCAAAGGAATTTTAAATTTAGCGAGAGATTTTATTTGTGTAGCTGATACGTTGAGAAGCCTGCCTTTGATGGAGTCGTTTTTATTATCATTACATTTGAATTAGAAAAAGAAAAAACTTAAGTTTAAGGAAGGAGTTTGTTGCATCTAGAGCTATTTGCATACATATCACTGCTGAACGATGCGCTCTTACGTAACCTTGTTACGATCTGGTGATTTGAATCCATGCGGAAATGTTTAAATGGTTTCTTACAGTTTTAGGGTCAAGGAGGATTTGCAAGTCGTGTCTTTAGGAAACTATTGATTTCATTCACATATATTGAGTTGTGAGTTTGGGAATCAACATTATCTATCTATCTATCTATCTGTCTATTTATCTCTATAAATCTATCTGTCCATCTATCTATCTATCTGTCTATCTATCTATCTAGTTATCTATCTGTCTGTCTATCTATCTATCTATATATCTATCTATCTGTCTATCTGTTTATGTATCTATCTATCTATGTATCTCTATCTGTCTATCTGTCTATCTATCTATTTATCTATCTATCTGTCTATCTATCTATCTATCTATCTATATATATATATATATATATATATATATATATATATATATATATATATATTAAGGAGCAATTACTTATGGAGGAGAGTCGTAACTGTGTGTTGAGGTCATTTACGAGAGAGGGTCACCCTGGGGTCACATGAGCGGGCCGGCGTGGGCGACGGTGACTGGGCAGGAGGCGCGGGCGGCGCGGGCGTACGGCTGCTGTGAGGAGAGGCGCACGAGGGCGTGGCGGGTGTGGAGGTTCCAGACGTGGAGGACGAAGACGCGCGGGTCGCCCAGAAGGTCATCTGAGAGGCCGGGGTCATCCTTGACGTAGCGCTGCCACTCCCACCTGCCGGTGATAAGGGGTACTACTGACGCAAGGGTGACCTTGTGGAGATGAGGTCAACTCTGCTACTCAGACATGGACACGTATGATTCATACACACACACACACACACATATCTTTCGTTTTCTTTCATACTATTCGCCATTTCCCGCATTAGCGAGGTAGCGTTAAGAACAGAGGACTGGACCTCTGAGGGAATATCCTCACCTGGCCCACTTCTCTGTTCCTTCTTTTGGAAAATTAAAAAATAAAAAAACGAGAGGGGAGGATTTCCAGCCCCCCGCTCCCTCCCCTTTTAGTCGCCTTCTACGACACGCAGGGAATACGTGGGAAGTATTCTTTCTCCCCTATCCCCAGGGATAATATATATATATATATATATATATATATATATATATATATCTTTTTTTTTCGTACAATTTCGCCATTTCCCGCAGTAGCGAGGCAGCGTTAAAAGAATATCCTCCTTTTCCCCTCCTTCTCTGTTCCTTCTTTTGGAAAATTGAAAAAAAAGAGAGGGGTGGATTTTCCAGCCCCTCCCTCCCCCCCGTTCCCTCCCTCTCTCCCTCCCCTTTTAGTCGCCTTTTACGACACGCAGGGAATACGTGGGAAGTATTCTTTCTCCATATATATATATATATATATATATATATATATATATATATATATATATATATATATATATATATACACCCCTGTTCTCATCTCTTTCAGAGAGACATAAGGAGAAGCACAGTGGCATCACATAGTCTGAACGCACTCGTATATATATCACTCAACACGACTCATGCCACCACGCACTCTCTCACGCGCGCGTGAGCAACTGTTGTTACTGTTGAAACTCACCACGGCATTCAGAGATCTTCCTTGCATGCCACACAGAGGCTTCTCTTTTCTCACCGTATCATATACTCTTCGTAAAATCCATGATTCCTGCATGCATTATCTCCTTATTTCTTCGAGAGCCTTTTCTCCCAGCGTCCGCCAGAGCAAAAAGAAAAATATCTGGTTTACGTAACCTCTTCCCCCTATCAGAGACGCATCGTATTCCGATCCTATGTAATGGGGGTTCAATCGTCTTTCCTGTAATGTGATCTCGTTACCGTTTGATCCAACACCTTGCCGACTGTGTTCGGTAGACTCGTTCGTCTATGATTGTTTTGCTGCCTTTAGCCTTTATTGAAATGACTGGCGTCTACGTCCACTAGCCAGGTACATGACGGCCCTTCCTCTCTCTCTCTCTCTCTCTCTCTCTCTCTCTCTCTCTCTCTCTCTCTCTCTCTCTCTCTCTCTCTCTCTCTCCTAGATCCCCTTAACGTGAGATTCACTTCGACTCTTCACCATCTCGCTCACCACTCTATAAAACTCGGGCTTTTCCATGTCGATGATATTGCTCCTTTCACCTCATCCTCTGTAATGCAATTCTCCTCTCCATTTAATTCCCCCTCTTTCCTCACCTCTGACCCTAATGAACCAATAGCCCACGTCTCATTCAACCCCAATATCCAATAATTTCTTCAAATTACTCTTCCCATTTTTTACGGACGTGATCCTTTGTATCGAGCTTTCTCCCTATAAGATGAGTAAAAAGGTATACGTATGTGTGGTTCCAGATGATGAAGACGAGGATAGTCTGCGTTTTGATAATTGATACACGTAGACCGTGCCTCGCACTTATACAACACCGTTGGGTCTGCTCTGCCTTTAAACATACCCATTTTTCCACTCTCAGATGATGATCTCTCTTCCCACACATTCTTCAGTGCTCCCAGAACCTTCGCCCCCTCACCCACCCTATGACTCGCTTCCGCTTCTATGGTTCCATTCGCTGCCGTGTCCACTCCCAGGTATCCAAAACACTTCACTTCCTGCATTAGGTGAGCAGATGTCTAGGCCGACTACAGCACATGAAGATGATGAAATATACACATGATACACGCTCAGGAAAAATAGAGTAGGCGAGAGCATGATTGATATATTTCTAGTAAGAATGAGATTAGGTTGTGTGCTTGAAGTAAAGTCCAGGAGATGGCTGAGACAAGGATTGTCATCTTAGATGGTTAGTTATATTTAGGCTTATCATTCATCTGCAGATGGTTTAAGACTAGAAAAAAAGAATTATGAATAAAAGTAGAAAGGTTGAGAGGGAAATGTGTAAAGCATAACTTCCCATGGAAGATAATTGGTAAAAGGAGAGACTGTGAAGGTGTATATTGTGAGTTTAAAACAATGTTGTGGATGCAAGCAGCAGTTTAAAGGTGCGTTACCATAAGCTGCCACCGAGATGTGTGGTAGAGTGTTTGTATAGGTTGTGGAAAGAGAGGTACAGGATGGTGGAATGAAGATGTAATGCAAAAAGTTAGTGGAGGTGGAGGAAGAAAGTAAATTTGAAAGAAGCTGACCCTAGTCTTAGAATAGTGATTAGTGAAGGATAAAGAGGAGATAATGCAGTGCCTGTAATATTAGAGACGAAAAGATGGTATTTATGAATAAAACGATAGAAAATGCGGAACTCAGCTCAAAGAAAATGATAAATGGAAATTTGAAGGAGAACGACAAGAGACTTTGAAAAGGTGGTACAATATAATTAGGTTCTCTTCACGTTCTTTCCATGAATGGAAGCTAATTAACTCCTTGAATTAGAAGGATCTGATTTCAATTCCTTGTTTGGAACTCTGAGGAAAAAAAATTAATTAGATCACATTGTCACACAGCGACTTGAACTACGACATCAGGTCAATGTTATGGCCCTTAATTAACATGTATGTCTTGGAGGTGTGAGGAGTCAGCAACTCATCATTTAGTTACTCATTCACTCACCGATTCACTCATCTAAGAGTTTACCCATATGCACACCCACGTTGTCTGGTCTGGTGTGCTGGTTGGTGCTAGACGGCGGGACTCAAGTGTGATGTTGGGATATAGATGATTTTGTTAATTACTGGCACCTGATGAGGTGGATTGTCTCCACGAAACATGTCGTGCCACATGTATAGAAGAATTACATGTTAAATAGAATTGTATGAACTCCTACTGAAGTGCGATTTCACTTTCATAACTTTCATCACGAATTAGTGTGGTTATCGTGCATATATATATATATATATATATATATATATATATATATATATATATATATATATATATATATATATATACTTTTTTTTTTCCAAAAGAAGGAACAGAGAAGAGGGCCAGGTGAGGATTATTCCCTCAAAGGCCCAGTCCTCTGTTCTTAACGCTTCCTCGCTAATGCGGGAAATGGCGAATAGTTTGAAAGAAAAAGAAAAGAAAATATATATATATATATATATATAAATATATATATATATATATATATATATATATATATATATATATATATATATATTTATGTGTATGTGTGTGTGCGTGTGTGTGTGTGTGTGTGTAATTTTCGTTTTTTCATACATAGTTCATCTTTCCCGCGTTAGCGAGGTAGCGTTAAGAACAGAGAACTGAACCTTTGAGGGAATATCCTCACTTGGCCCCCTTTCTCAGTTCCTTCGATTTGGAAAAGTAAAGACGGGAGGGGAGGAGGATTTCCAACCTCCCTTCGGTCCCTACCCCTTTTAGTCGCCTTCTACGACACGCAGGGAATACGTGGGAAGTATTCTTTCTCCCTTATCCCCCAAGGATAATATATATATATATATAATAAGGCTTGTGTGGTTGTATGACTTACCAGGGTAGAGGGTAGAAGCTTCGAGGAGGTAAGACAGCCACGTCTGGGCATCCAGGCGTCCGGCCTGAGGGAAGTTCCAGCTCACACCTGTAGGGCAGAGAGGAGGAAGAGCGTCAAGGGGACATACTCAAAGCTAGGGTAATGGAGCTACCTATTTGGACCCCATTTTGTCAGTGCCTATTTGTACGTACAGGATGTAATGCAAGTGTTCGTCCTACCTTCCCCCCTCACCCTTCAAAATTGTGTTGGTCTAGCTATGTTTCGAACACATTCAGGTTTCTTACACACACACACATACACATACATACACACACGCATTACATTTTCATTCAATGAATTGCAGTTGTCATTAAATATGTTGCTAAAAAAAAATATTCCCTGACATTCTATTTAATTGTTTCCTGATGATGTCCTCTTCCAAATTAATTTGTTTTATTCAGAATTTTTTTTTATTTTGAAGTTGTACTGGCATTTTCTGTTCTCCATCTCGTGCTTTAAGAGAAAGCAAACGTCAGTACTATCGAACGCTGGCTAATTCGAGCGCCAAATTAGTTGACGCAATTCTATCTTGCTCATGTCCTTCTGTAGCTATGAGTCCCACAGTGCTAGGCCATGTTCAAGATGACAGTCTCCCCGAATGCTATCTATGTCGTGAATACATCTCGGTTCTTAAGTATGAATGGTATTCTTATGTTTGCCAGTAAATCATAGATCGCTGTAGCATTCTTACTGCCCCTCCCTCCCCTCCCTTCTCTTTCCCTCCCATCCCTCCCTTTTCTTTCCCTCCCATTTGCGTCCTCCAAAGGACAAAGTCCTTTGCATGGATATCCCAGTGTCTTTCTAACCATTTCGTCCCTCTGAAACTCTCCCTAAACAACTTATTTATTCTTCTCGTAATCTTTCTCTATGATCATCAGTATGGCTTCCACACACAGTGAAATCCTTCGGCGATATTCATTTTTATTCTTTTTACTAACTTCCTAACGTCTCTTAATCCTCTTGAGAAACCTAAGCGAGTCTTGTGTTACGCCTCTTGATGTGAAAAACACTTTTGATGCGTCGTAGCGTTAGCGATCTTCTCTGCAAGTCACTCACCTTTCTCTTGGTCTTCCTCCATTTTCCTCTCTTCTGTTTTTTTTTAGGTTCCTTTCTGACCAGGCTTTTTAGGTCCCTTTCTGGCCGTCCAGTCTTTTTAGGCTCCTTTCTGGCCGTCCAGTCTTTTTAGGCCCCTTTCTGGCCAGTCTTTTTAGGTCCCTTTCTGGCCAGTCTTTTTAGGTTCCTTTCTGGCCAGTCTTTTTAGGTTCCTTTCTGGCTAGTCTTTTTAGGTCCCTTTCTGGCCAGTCTTTTTAGGTTCCTTTCTAGCCAGTCTTTTTAGGCTCCTTTCTGGCCAGTCTTTTTAGGTTCCTTTCTGGACAGTCTTTTTAGGTGCTTTCTGGCCAGTCTTTTTCCCTCGTACTTGATGATGATGGATGAACCCTTCCTCTTCAACAACATAGGTGTCCCTCGGGGTTCTCTCCTGTCTCCTACATTCTTTTTCTCCTTTTTTTTGACCAACGATTTTTCTTCGCAGCAAGTAAACACATGCCTTCATTCGCTGCGTATCTTCCTATAAATTTGTCCCATCTCCTCCTCTTGCAGAACCCGCCTTATCTCGTCTCTCGTCACAACTGCCTCTGTAACGTTTAGAAATCGACTGAATTACCCCATTGGTCAGTCAGACCCAGGTGTAGATTTACAGTCGCCCATCTTACATTCTAATAAAACCTCTGTTCAACATTCCCATCTCGTCTGATGGCACGGAGACTTAAGTCTTACTCCAAGAAACTGGGAGTACGTTTTTTCAGATGTTAGATTTCCTTGTGGACAGTTGCACCGACTGTATAAGGGTAACTGATTCGTTTTCTTGTATGTGGAACTGCTATCATGTCTGGAGAGGTTCTAACTCTACACACACACTGGCTAGAGTCGAGTCTTCATGCAGTCCATCTGCCTGATCTCTGGACTCGATCCATTAGCCTTACGCTTCTGTCTTTGTTCTCTTTTATCCTCCTATAGATACTACTGTCTTCTCTTTCCTCCTTCTACAGATATTACTATCCTCTCTGTTTTCGAGAATGGCCGCTTGTGTGTGTCCCCGCCACTAGCTAGAACCACGTAAAAGTCGGCAAGTTTCTACATCACAATGATTACTGTGTGGCTTTTGGGTACTCAAGATTGGACGGTTGTGATGTCTGCTTCTTTCCTTATACTGCTAAGCTTTAGCGCTCTTTCGCTTCTCAGGAAAGACGTCTGTGTGTGTGTCCAGCAGATTCTGTACTTTCTCCAAAACTTTGGGATTTTTTTTCCCTTTCTCTCCTTCCATCCTTTGTCTCTTTAGGATATTTCTTCCCTTTCTCTCTCCTTCCATCCTTTGTCTCTTTAGGATATTTCTTCCCTTTCTCTCTCCTTCCATCCTTTGTCTCTTTAGGATTTTTTTCCCTTTCTCTCTCCTTCTATCCTTTGTCCCTTTATGATTTTTTTCCCTTTCTCTCCTTCCATCCTTTTTCCTTTGGGATTTTTTTTCCCTTTCTCTCCTTCCATCCTTTGTCTCCATCGCTTTCTGATTATCCTATAGATGGATCCCCGCCGCCCGACCGCCATCCCCCCCCCCAAAAAAAAAAATATTTTTTTTTCTTTTCTAATTTCTCTCTTGACGCCCTCTATCGAAGTCTTTGCCGAGACGACAAAGAAAAAAATAGTATTCGTTTTGGTCTCTCTCTCTCTCTCTCTCTCTCTCTCTCTCTCTCTCTCTCTCTCTCTCTCTCTCTCTCTCTCTCTCGTGCACTGACCCGGACTGATGAGGCCCACATCTAAGCTTGCTGCGTATGGTTACGTGGCTATATTCCAGCGTCACATTCAGATCAATCGCTTCGTCTCTCATTCACACTTCAACTCCTTCTCCTCCTCCTCCTCCTCCTCCTCCTCCTCCTCCTCCTCGCTTCTCCTCCTCCTCCTCCTCCTCCTCCTCCTCCTCCTCCTCCTCCTCCTCCTCCTCGCTTCTTTTCAGTCGTCTGCGTATGCCACGAACCCATAAATGAACACCATTCAAATTTTCGTCAAAAAAAGGCCCCTGCTACCTTTATACTACGCGAATTTGTACCTTTTTTTTCATGTATGGTGGCATTTTCCGCGTTCGATAGCGAGATAGCGCGCAGGAACAGACAAAGAGATTGCCTCATTCACTCACGAATCCTGTCTCTAGCTGTCATTTATTAAACCAGAGCCCCGTATCCAAAACCCGCCGCTTTATATACACTGGTTAAACCCATTGACAGCATGTTGTTCTCTACCACAACGCTCCACTTCGCTCTGTCCCCTGCATGCCTCACACCCTCCTGCACGTTCAAACCTCTCACCTTCAAAGCATCTTTCACTCTATCCTTACCACCTCCTCTTTGGTTTCACCCTTCTCCATGTTTCTTCCCCTTCCGACATGTATATTCTCTTAAGTCAACCTCTCCTCACTCATCCTCTCCATTTGTCCAAACCATTTCAGCACACCAGCTTTCTCAGAAGTACTCCTATTGCTGCCACACCTCTCTCTTACCCCTGTCATATCTTATTCGATCCACCCTCCTCACACTACATACTGTCCTCAGTCCTTTTGTTTCCAGTGCATCTACCCCTCTTCTTTACATTTTTTCCAGAGGTTTACGCCTCTCGTCCATACGGCATCTATAGGACTACAGTGATATCTGACATACCCATCATTGCCCATGAAGACAGTGTCCTCTCTTTCCACATATTCCCCAGTGCACCCAGGACCATTGCCCCCTCACTCATCCTATGGCTCACTTCAGCTCCTATGATTCCACTGTTGCCATATCCACTCCTAGATATCGAAAACACTCCAGTTCCTCCACATTCTCTCCACTCAAACCCGCTCCAAATAATCTGTCCCTCTTCCTTGCCATTAACCTTGTTTTCAAATCACATTTACTTCTTCAGTTTCCTTCTGTCGCACAGTCTCTCAAACTCGGACACCAACTTCTATAGTTTCTCACTCGAATCTGCCACTAGTATTGCGTCATCAGCAAACATCAACTGACTCAACTCCTGGGCCCCTCACCCCCAACAGACTGCATACCTGACCCTCTTTCCAGGACCTTTTCATTGACCTCCCTCACCACCCTGTCCATAAACAAATCAAACAGCCACCACCCTTGCGGCAGACCAACCCACACCCTTCTCTTCCTCACTCGCACACTCGCCTCACTCTTCTTCTCATATAATCACTTCCCTGCCACTACCAGCTTTCCCCCTGCACCATATATTCCCAACACCTTCCACTGGGGCCTTCTCTACAAGCCGTGTCCTACGCATTCTCTAGATCCATAAACGCCACGTACAGGCCCGTCTGTTTCTCTTATTTCCCACTCGAATTCGTCCCATTCCCTGCCATTCATGCGGCATATTTGCTCCTTCCCCCAAAGCTGAAACTCTGTGCGTGCCACCACCCTCCCAATCACCAACTTTTCCTACACTCCTACACTCGACAGATTCATACCACTGTAACCTGAACATTCACTCTTGTCTTCCATTGCCCGCTATCCAGTGGCATCAAACAGACATTCCAGTTGTCCTCAGACACTTCGCCCCAAGACGTAATTCGAGAGCTGACCCAATAGCATCGTAGCCAACCTCTCACCCTTTACTTAAAGGAATCCAATTGGAACCTGAGTCCATAACCTGAAATTGACCACGAAACTTGTTGGGAAAGGACGTAGGAGGAAGGTACTGGTGTCGGATAAGAGGAGAGAGAGAGAGAGAGAGAGAGAGAGAGAGAGAGAGAGAGAGAGAGAGAGAGAGAGCGGAGGAAACTGAATGGAAATTGCTCATGTGGACATCATAGGCAAGTTTAGAATGCTGAATGAGAGAAGGTTCAAGGTTGGGAGTCTACTAGTGTATATATCACCCTCCCAGTATGGTACAATAGGATAATTACGGATAGGTAACAGATAATGTCACACACACACACACACACACACACACACACACACACACACACACAATTACAAATATTCTAATGCTCCAAAAAGTGCAAGAAAGCAAAGCATTATCTAAAAGTTGCGTCATGTCTATATGTCTATGGAAATCTCATTCGTGTTTTAAGGAAGAACTTATGAGTTCGATTTCATATCGTAGTCAAAATCTATTTACAAACGAGGCAGAAAAAAAAGGGAAATCTCCAGTGTATATGCAACAAACAGGATTGTCTTCGTTATGAACGAAGCAAAAAAAATGTTTATGGACACCAAGGTTGGGAGAGGAGTGGGTGGAGGTTTGAGGAGTTTGACTTGGTAAGATAGGTTGAGGTCGTGTGAGGCAGCGTTTGTTCACCAGTGGAATATGATGGTCTGCAGTGGCAACATTGTACACACGCCTGTAGCTCACGGGGGTTTGAGAGGAAGGAATGCAGAGCGACAGGTCATTAATGACTGCCAAATACTCGACATGAGCAGGTTAGAAAAAAATAAAGATGGGTGAACTTAATGAAGTGATGAATTCATGAGGGACATAGGTCAGTGGTTGGTCGGGGTGTGTGTGTGTGTGTGTGTGTGTGTGACGAAGGTTTAATGGTTGTTTGGTGTGTGTGACGAAGGTTTAAGGGTTGTTTGGTGTGTGTGATGAAGGTTTAATGGTTGTTTGGTTTGTGTGTGACGAAGGTTTCATGGCTGGTTGGTGTGTGTGTGTGACGAAGGTTTAATGGTTGTTTGGTGTGTGTGTGACGAAGGTTTAATGGTTGTTTGGTGTGTGTGTGACGAAGGTTTAATGGTTGTTTGGTGTGTGTGATGAAGGTTTAATGGTTGTTTGGTGTGTGTGACGAAGGTTTAATGGTTGTTTGGTGTGTGTGACGAAGGTTTAATGGTTGTTTGGTGTGTGTGATGAAGGTTTAATGGTTGTTTGGTGTGTGTGATGAAGGTTTAATGGTTGGTGTGTGTGACGAAGGTTTAATGGTTGTTTGGTGTGTGTGTGTGACGAAGCTTTGATGGTG